>NW_003852400.1:23900511-23920326 GCF_000181295.1 Otolemur garnettii
AAAAAAAAAAAAAAAAAAAAAAAAAGAAGCGATTACAACCAGAAGCTTATCCATGTTTTTACATCATGCAGAAACCTAGAGGAAGGGTTGAGAATGGATGGTAGAGAGGAGCGGGGAAGCACATTAGATGGACTTTATTCCTTTTTCTTTATAATATATTCTTTTTCATCGTCTCCTCTCTTGTCTCACAGTCTGTCTACTCATGTAAGAGTCACATACTGAATAGACTGTTACTTTCATAACACTTTTTTAAAGAAAGGCTTCTGGAAATTTTACATAGAAATCACTTGGGAATCTTGTCACATTTCAGATTCTGATTCATTAATCAGAAAGCTGGGGTGAGGCTCTAGATTCTTCATTTCTGAAAAGCTTCAAGGGGCCACTGCTGCCATTCCTGGGAGGATATTTCCAGTAACCGGACTTACAAGTCTTAAGTTATCACAACCATTTCAATAACATATTCCCTTATAAAGTGTTAAAAAGATACAACTTTTGGAGACTCTGCTCCTGGGGCCCACAATCATTTCTCTGTTCCTATAAGAGTGTCCTTCCTGCACTTCCCGCCCGGGATCACCATTGTTTAGGGTTCCATGTCTGGGAAATGAACTGGGCTTTGGTAGACTAGATTTAGAAGGGAGAGCCTAGCATAGGGGCTATAGTCCCGGTGAGATGACAAGGGCCCCTCGATGAGGAGGTGCAGAGACATATGTAATGGGGTGTGCTTGGAATGAGGGAGACTCATTTGACTTATGGTATAATCCATCTGGGATTCGTAACAGTTTTAAAAATCCAATTAGCTAGCACATATGAACTACTAAGCTAATGAGTCCTCACTAACCACCTGCCTGTTCTACCTCCGGCTGCAGGTAGTTTATGACCAGGTTTCGATCAATTAGTCAATATCATTGAAGCCAAATATAATTAATTATGTAATTTCTGTTGTTCAAGTTTAATTCACCTAATCATACTATGAAACTTGGGCATTTTGAAGGATTAATAAGAAAGGGGAAATAAGGTTGAGCAAAGCTTTCCCAATACACCAATAATGCGTGTATTATTCCCTGACCTGCCACCCTTAGAAGTGAAGCAGGTGCTCGAAACACTCCACTGTCATTGACGACAATCCTAGTGTCCTGGGCACCCATATTTGTAAACAAGCGGTCACGAATGCCAAAACATAAGTGGTCTGTTACACCTGCTGGGGTGGGCCATGGCGAGGTCACTAGTAAGACTGAGAAATTTTTATTTCTGGACATTGAAATTCTAATTCTGAGAATCGCCTATTCATGTACTTTACTCTCCTCTGAGAGCTGTCTTTGCAAATATTAACAGCAGTATTTTGTATATTTGATAGTAACAAATTGTCATGGTGAATACAATGTATTTCCTCCCATATGTATTAAGTTTGGTCTGTTAAACATGTGGCAAATATTTCTTCCCAATATGTTATAGGTTTTAACTTTTATTGTGTTAAGATAATAGGACTAGCATCTTCAGCTGTTAGTATATGTGACATCAGTCAAATCTGTCAACCTTTTCATTTGTGATATTTGCCTTTCATGTCACACTAGGCTTCAGATATATACCACACACATATGTACATATATGTATACATATAGGGTCACATTTCTGTACACTGTTAAAATGTGTGAGTATTTGTACTGTATTTCAGGGACTGAAGGCATCAGGCCAGATGTTTGCAGACAGTGATCGTGCAGGATGGCATTAGTAATCAGGGGAATTAGTGCCAGAATGATGAATTTTGTGGTTGAGGCAAATCAGTTTACCTAACCTATATATAGGGTGTTAGGAATCCATTCCCTAGTATCATTTGGTACAGGAGTTGAAGACACATGTGTTGACAGAAAGTCACTCCATATTCTCCTTACTCAAATGGGGGGCTGGGAGGGAAAGGCTCTGCCTATTGTCACCAGTTAGTAACAGTTATAAAGTATAACCAGCCTATAAAACTGAAACATGACTTTACTATCTAAAGCCCATGTATATATTAAAATGAAAAAGAGTGATGGAGTGATGTACACAACAAAAGTGTGATGTGGTCAAGTCAAGAACAAGAGATAAGGCCGACAGTGATGTCATTGTATTGTTGGCTGAAGTTACCATGGCCATTGATGTGACCATCTGGTCCCCTATCCATATTTCTAATCATCAGAGTTGGGATATCACTGCTGCTGGTCACAACTAAATTCCTTTGCTCTTAATTCATATTCATCATGTAATGTTGGGATCATAATTAGATTCCTAAGCAGAATGCCTTAGTGGGAAGGAAATGTTCGGATGAATCAGTTACCAATATTCTGATTAGCTTGCCAGATAAGTGTATCTTTATGAATTATTCAGTCCTTTAGTAAAGCCGGTGATGTTTTGTATCATCTCGTCTGCCCCAGTTGTTCCCCTAGTGACTGATCCATTTGATAGATGAAAATTTCCAAGCTAATACTGCCCACGAAATGGCCTGTGAGGTCCACTGTGTCCCTCCGACAGCCAGGTGCCTCCTCCACGCGTTACTCTCTGCGTACGCTGGCAAACGTTGAGTAGCTTTTCTTTTTCTTACTTTCACCCAGTGATATCCAGTGACCTACATGTGGTATTCCATGTAACACACATGTGCTGGCAATTATTGTGACAGAATAGAGAGTAGAAGGGTCACAAAGGAGAGAGGAGGCGAGGCATTTCATAGCTTATCAAGATATGAAAACTGGCATCTAGTTTTATATGCACTGGAAATAATTATCGGCCTCGTGTGCTTTGGGGCTCTGTCAACAGTTTTTCCAAGACCTACACAAAGGTGATGGAACAACGAATTTCTCCATCTGCAGAATTGAGAGATGAGATCCTGGTCCCTTGCTACCCCTCACAAATACTCTATTTGGTCCCAAGGGTCCCATGATTTATTGGCATGGAAGATAATACACATGTGAATATTCACAAGTGGAGGCAAATCAGTGACTTGGGGTAATTCGTTTAAAGAAACTAGTGATTGGTAAAGACAGGACTATGAACAATTTTGAAGGGTAAAGAATGAAGGGTAAGATGCACAGAGGAGAGAGATTTCATAGATCCAACAAAACTTTAAGCATTTGCTATGTGTTGGTCACTACATCAGCCATTTGGGATATATCAGTGAATAATAAAAAGCCAATTTCTTCTCTCCTTAGGACTTAATTTTAGAAAGAAGAGGCACACATACCAAATAAGTAAATGATGAGGTATTTTAAGAGGTGATACATGCTACAGGAAAAGAAAGGTAGAATAAGTTAAGTGGGATTGAAATGTGGAGTGGGGGAGCAGGTTGAGATTTAAAAAGTAGGCTGCTGGGGGAATTTCCATTGAGAAGATGAGATTGAAGAGGAGAAGGAGGTAAGAGAACAAGCCATGTAGCTATCTGAAGGCAGAACATTCCAGAGAGACAGAGAGAGAGTGTATAGAGGTATATGAGGCCTCTATATACCCGAGAATTTGAAAGTTCTGTGTTTAAAACAAAATTAAACAAAGCAAAAACGTGTGTCCTGAAATGAACTCCAATGCCTTCCTATGCTGGCTGAAAAAGTAAAGGGGTGCAGAGGTGTATACTTATCCACCTGTCCTCGGTAATGGGCCGTTATTCCTAAAGTTTTAGGTCTCATGCGGAGATCACCAAGTGTGAGTTTATTTGGTGGCAGACAATGAGAAAGACCCCCTGATGGTTATGCACTTGCAAAGAAAGGACATGGGTGTGAAGGGGGGGGGCTCTTGATAGACTTCTTAGTGAGCAACTTATCTTCCATCTCATAGAAAATGAAATCCATTTTAGTCTAAACTGGTCTGTCAAGAAGATCTCACTAGAAAGAATGTCGATGGATTGCAAGGGGTGAGGCCTGAGGTAACCAGAAGAAAGATGTAATCAACCCAGCTGAAGTGACTGTGGTTGAAGCAAGGTCATACACACATACATACATATTAAAGTATGATCCCAGAGGATGCCAAGAGTCCCTCATGTGTTATGTTGCAGCCTGAGATAAAACTTTAGCAGAGAACTGGGTGGAACAACAAAATCTGCTACGTATTTCTGTGATTTCTGGCTACAAAAATCAGTTGGGGGCTCAGTTTCTTTATCTGTAGAATGGGACAATAACATCTGCCCAACCTGTTTCATAGATTTGTGAAAATCAAATGAGGTAACAGCAGAGACTGTTTTGTCAACAATCAAATGGTATACAAACATGAGATATGATTCTCAGAGCTTTTATTCTCATTAAATACTTGACATAATGCTTGACTCCTTTTGATTCACATTTGGAAGTAACCTGCATTTTCAAGACCAAAGTAATCTCAATCCTAGTGGGATGCTGTCCAGTCTTCCCTCCCTCATGGGCTGGAGTGACAAAGACTGGGGGAAAGGTTTGGTAGGAAATTCAGCACCCCTGGTATAGCTTAGGGAGCAGCAGAGGAAGAAAATCCTGCTCTGTCTTTTTTTCTTTTAGAGCAAAAAGCATTTATACTGGGGGGAAGTGTTTCGACATCTGCTCCCAGGTTTTGATTTTTCTGCGGCTCAGGAGAAGACACAAGCCAAAAGGCGAGCCTCCCCATCCCCAGCTCTCCCCTCTGGGTCCTGATCCGATGTGACCCTGGTCGCTGATCCCGGCTGCAGGCTTGCTTCTCTCCTCTGCTGCCCACTGTCCTGAGAGCCCCATAATTCTCAAGGTCAGACCTTCCCATCCAATGCTGAGGCTGACAAATCTAATCTCTCAAGCAAAGAGGTTATTTTGCTGCAAAACCTCACAAAGAAAGGGGAGGGACATTTCTCTTGGCTTGAAATTTTAAGCTACTTTGAGTCCACGCTCACAGAGTGTCTCTATGATTTTCTTCAAGGGGGCCTGCGGGCAAGAAGGAGGAGTGCTGTCTCTTCTTGAACATCCCCCTTCCCAGCCCTCGTCAGCCCCCTCGGAACACACTCCCTCCAGCTTTTATCAGCTTAAACCCGGCACAGACATGTGGTGCGTGATAGGATGTAGGTTGCTATTTGGTGCCTCTGGCACGTTGTGTTAAGATGAAAAACACAAGTTTGCTACTTAAAGGGGAACTGTCAGTCCAAGGTCATCATTCCCCAGCAGGCCAGGGTACAAGCCACACCACAAATACTGGTTCTGGGTGTGGGACGAGCGTCTGGTTAGTGTCTCCATTTGAGAGAAGCACAGAGAATGGCATTTCCTCCAAATACCAGATCAATCATTTGGGGGCGATTCGTCTTTTACTAAAATGATCTCAAGTTCACGACTAATAAGACCACAGCTGCCTTTTTATGGCTGAGTTACCCGCACACAGCTCGGCACCATATTTTAGGTCAGGTCACAACTGCGTAACAGGCCTCAAACTTGGCTGTTTCCTGTTCTTCCGTCTCTTCCTTGCCCAACCCACACTGAATTACATGCTGACCAAAGCTCCCCTGGAGTCACACGGAATGAGGATTTGGCTCCAGATCCAAATCTGCAGCCCCCAGCTGGGCAGACCAAGTTTTTCCATTTCACTTCCACGGGGTTTCCGCGCTGTCTCCAGAGCCCCGTGCAGAATTCAGGATACATTTTCCTGTTAATGCTCCAGGTTACAGAAATGGAGATAGGAGGGTCACAACAAATGTGCCCAGATGGCCCTTCAACTATAGAATTACCCCAAATGCAAGAACAAAATGAGACGCAATTGTTTACAGCATGAACTTGAACTGTAAAAACAACAGAGGGAAACAGATCTTAGGGCAAGGAGAAGAAAAAAGTAAATAAAATTCTGTCGTTGTTTCCCCTCTTTTCAAAATCAATTTGGCCAAATTGTTAATTATCCTTGAAAGGATGTAAAGTGCTGTCAGAAGGAAGTTGATGTTAGCCTTGTGGATGTCCTGGCATATGTCCCGTGCAGGCTCCGGGGCATCCAAGATGACACGGACTGACATGTGGCTCCGGGCACGTGCTCTATGTTACCATGATATTTGTGTAACAGATCCATTCCTGGCACAGAAAGCCCTGACCTCTGGGTGCTGGGGGATTAAAATATTAGTCATGGGCTTCATACTGTCGCCCTTATGTAGGGGGACGTTAGCCTCTGCGGTTTGGCTCTCTGTGTCCTCGACTTTTAGTTCAGTCTAATAATACAATACCCAAGTCAACTAGTGGGCACTGAGGACCAGGGCACTGAGACTCACTGCCCCTGCCTGTCCATTTGTACCTTCTAATTTCTACATCACAGGATCAGCGCTCCACCCTGGCCTGGGACTATGGCCATAGCCTCAGACACAGGCAGAGCTGAGCACAGTGCCTTGTACAAAAAAGATGCTGAATGAATGGGACTGAGGGGCTTCCCGTTCTTCTTGGGTCTCATCATTATCATGGATCAATCTATCCTTCCTGTTGCCACCACACTTTTCTCTGCTTAAAAATCTGTAAAGATATGGCTCAGCTTCATCATATTTGCCTGAGGATGTCTTCCTTCAAACCTTTGACCAACATCACAAACAAGACATAGACGGTACAAGTCTGTAACGTTACCTAAAGATATTCTTCAAATTTCCACCTAAACTTCTAGATCCAGGCACGCGCTCTCTCCTTCTCTCTCTCTTTATGTATATTATATATATGCGTATTATACACATATATCATATATATACATATTATACATATATATGCTTATAGGCTATAGACGTGCCAGAATCTCAATCAAACTTAATTCAACATGAATTTATTGAGATCCAGAAACTGGAATAAATGGGGGAAGCATTGTTCTAGTTTTCCAAGCGCTTCCAGCTGGATGAGGGTTTATGTGTGGAGGCAGGGTGAGGCATAGGGGAAGTTGAGGTGAGGAGGATTGGGGGGATGGATAAGGATGTAAATAGTCAGAGTGGCAAGCATACAAAAAAATTACCAAAGAAGTGCAAAGTGCCACAGGGTTGAGAAGAGGGAAAGGTTACCTTTGCTTGGGGACGTTCAGGGCAGCTGTAGGAAGCGGCATAGACCTGGCTTCCCCACCTCACTTCTAATCCTTAAGCGCTCACTTTGTGCCCAGCTTCCGTTTGCGTTCTGAGTGGCAGCTTATTTCAGCCCTCCCCTTCCCTGACCGCAGCCACAGCCGCCCACCAACTCCTATTTCATACCTTTCTTCTTTTCTCCCTACTTCTCAGTATCACCCCAGGAAAAGACGACCTCCCTTAATTCACTGACAAGATAAAGACCAAAGCGACTCCACAGAACTTCCCACGACGTCAGTGTTTTATGTCTGGGCTGTCCAGTCGGGAGCCAGTTTGGCATGCACAGCAACGGCACACTTACCATGCAGCTGGTAAGAGTGCAGCACTGAGGCCGGGCCTAGTGGCTCACGTTTACAATCCCAGCACTTGGGAGGCCAAGGATTGCCTGAGCTCACAGGTTCGAGACCAGTCTGAGCAAGAGGGAGACCTCATCTCTAAAGGTAGCCGGGTGTTGTGACGGGCGCCAGTAGTCCTAGCTACTTGAGAGGCTGAAGTAAGAGAATCGCTTGAGCTCAAGAGTTTGAGGTTTCTGTGAGCTATGTATGACGGCATGGCACTCTACTGAGGGTGACAAAGTGAGACTCTGTCTTAAGAAAAAAAAATGAATGTGGTATTGAATTTTAAATTTTATTTATTAAAATTTAAATAGCAACATGTAGCTAATCACCACTGTACTGGACACTATTAATATAAATCAGTGCTTTCCAGTAGAAATAGAAATGTCTCATGTAATTTCAAATTCTCTAATATGAACATGAAAAAAGTAAAAACACAGGAGATATTAATTTTAGTTAATTAATAACATTACATTTATATATTTTATTTAACTCAATAGATCAAAAATACTATCATTTTACCTTGTAGTCAATATAAAATTATTGATGTAATGTTTTATATCCTTTTTTTCCTATTTTATCTGCCTTCACCCTCACTTGGCTCTCTTTTTTTTTTTATCATTTCAGATTACTATGAGGGCACACATGATTGGGTTACATTGTTTATGTTTTGCAAAGTCAAGTCCTATACCCAGGAAGTTTGCCCCTGAGACTCACTACCCCTGCCTGTCCATTTGTACCTTCTAATTTCTACATTACAGGATCAGCGCTCCACCCTGGCCTGGGACTATGGCCATAGCCTCAACTGAACCCCCCAATCCCCTTTCTTGAATTTAGTTGTGTTTTTTTTTTCTCCTGGGGGCCTGTAGTTGTTGATCTGCGAATTTCAACATAGTATTGAGTGCATGTTTTACTTGCTTTTCCATTCTTGAGACCCTTTACTTAGGAGAATGTTCTTCAAATCCAGGTACATGGTTATGATTTTAAACCATTTCAAATGTTCAACTTGAATTTGTAAGAAGGAGGAGGATATTTAGAATATACTGATGGCCTCTTCCCACCCCTGGTTTTTCATTTATCATGGGTGGGGCTTGGACTTTAATAAAATTAAAAAGCTCTCCAGGTGATCCTACATAGTAAACAATAAAATGTTTGTTAGTATATTCATAGAGTTGCACAACCATCACCTCAATCCATTTTAAAATCGTCTAATCACCCTCCAAAGAAACCTCATGCCCACAAATAGCCACTCCCATTAACTCCAATCCCCATCCACCCACTTGTATTATTTTTTAAAAGGACATTTTATCATTAGCAATGTAGGAAATAATATCATTTACCATTACATATTTAGGCAAAATATATTTTTCAGATATTGATACTAATTGTGAAATGATGACGTATCTCTGGGTCACAGCTACCTCTCTACATTTATTTACTTATTCCTAAATTCCAAACATTTATTTACTTATTCCTAAATTTTCTAAATACACACAGTACGAACATTTCTGCAAATAATAATCAAAGCTGCTTTTGATGTGGAGGTGAAAAGGGGTCTCCTCTTACTCCCAACTACCAGGAAAAGTTTCCCAATTTATACAGGGAAGACAGAGGCAGGAAGCAAGCCAGGGGACACTAAATAAAGACCATCACACAAACCAAACCAAACCACACAAAAAAGGAGGCCCAGAAGCTTCCCTTGATTCCGACCATGCTGAGTATCCCAGGACAAGACAGGGGAAAGCGTCTACGGATGAACAAAAGACCAAATATATTTAAGTCAGCCTGGAAGGCAACTTTCCAAACAGTGCCTTCCTTGATCTCCCAGGGCCAGAGAATGATAAAATGGTTTGTGGTGCCACAGAGATGAGAGGCCACACATGACCCCCACTCCTCCCCACTCCTCTCAGAGGGTGGCTTTGTTCTTCCCCGCCCTCGGGGCTTGTGTGCTGTGGGAGGCTGGGACAGTTTTCCTTATCGAGTAGACATATCAGTTTCAATGACAGTCATCTTCCTCCTCTTCCTAAAAAAAGAAAAAAAAGTTATTTCTCATCATTTCCTCCCTCACTTTAAAAATATAAGCTTTAAATGGAAAGGAAGGCGGCATGGGTAAGAGAAAAACAAGAGCAGACCAGGGGGGCAGGGAAAGGATGGCCCTACAGCCGTCCCTCAAGCAGCGCCATGGAGTTGGCTTCCACAACTCTGCCCTGGTAACAAAAGGAATTTCCTTCAGTGAGCGCTGAGAAAGCTGACACAGGTTGCTGCAGAAAGAATCCTGAGGTCTTTATGTGATAGAGATCTGGGGGGAGCAGAGAGGGAAGGGAAATACCACAGCAGCAGAGGGAAATGGGAAAGGAGGGTGGAAGGAAGGGAAAATAATCCCCAGCTAACGGCGTGTTCTTGCCTTCCTTCCTTACACCATGACACATGCGACTTAATGAAGCCAGAGGGTTCCGAGACTGATGTAAAAATTCCAAAAAAAATACTCCGCGGCAAAGGCCCCTGGGTAAACGGTGTCATTTCTAATTTCTCCAGTCCCCGTGATTTAGAGCAGACCCAGAATCTGAAATTCACACCAGCTCTTTGTGCACCCGGGTCCGGGCAGGGAGGGCCTGGGTCTGGGGAGCAGGGGTGCAGGCTTCCTATGTGATTTTACCACGGCGGCCCTGCTTTGTCTCACATTTAAAATAATTTGCCAGGTAAAAATAAACTTCTCAGAATCATAGAGTGAAAAATGTACTTAACAATTCAATCCCTGTAAGTTTGGGATTGACAGAGAAAGTGCAGCCGAGGCTAATCACATTATCCGACGTGTATTTGAATGATGGTTTCCCCAGCAAGTTTATTAATTCACAGCATTATCATTGTTGTTTTTACCACAACTAGTAAATTGTGCTTTGCATGAGATGGCAAAATGTGCAGGCTGTGAGCTTCCAGTTGGTTTCTCTCCTGAGTACCATTCTTGAAAAGCGACCTCATTTGCCCTAAATTCCTTATCTCCAAATAACTCCTTTCCTGAGTTATTTTGGTCTGTTACTCATTGGAAATAATTAAAATCTACAAGGGGTTTTGGCTTTCCTTCTCCTTTTATCAGAAATTCTTACAATGGGAATATGTATGATTCATGTCAGCTCCGTGCAGAGTGGTTTTCCTGCATTTAACTGATTTGTTAAACTCATACTCTGAAATTCAAATCCAGTGGAAGCAGCACTGGAATCAGAATCTCAGGAACAATTTATGCTGTACGTATGTAGGAGAGTTTTGTGCAGTCAGATCCGTCTCAAGTTATAAATATTAATTGCTAATTTGTATATATTGGCAATTATGTATGTGCTCATTTGCCCAATAATTTTGGACACCTTTGAAAGTACTTGACTGAAATGAACAAAACTTAGCTGTAAAATACATTAGGCAAATACGCCAAGTCGTCTCGATTCAATAAGAGCCTAGCACGTTTGTGCAAGATGCTTTATAAATGTGGGATAAAATAGTTTTCACTTCTAGGCCTTGCTACGTAAAGTGTGGTCTCTAGACCAACAGCACTGGTACCATCTGGAAGTTTGTTAGACATGCAGACTCTCAGACCAATCCCAGATCTATTGAATTAGAACCTGCACTTTGTCAAGAGTCCCAAGTGATTCATCTGCACATTCAATTTGAGGAGCACGTCTGGGGCCTGAGGAGAGACAACTTCTCATCCCATACCCAGCAGCATCCTTCCACTGTGGTTTTCCTTGAAATATGGACTACCAGAAAAACTTAGAAGATATATTCTAAAATATATTCCTGTAGTAAAGACATTTAATGCAACTTACCCCATATCTATTTCAGAAAATCAAACAACACAGGCGGGATCTCACCTCATGGGCACAATGCAAGGGTACATTTCGGATCAACTAAAAGTACATCATAAATGTACTTTTACCACAAAAAATAAGTGAGGTGATGGTTATGTTAATTAGTTTAAGCATTCCAAATTATATATCAAATCATCACATTATACCCCATAAATGTATACAGTTATGATTTAATAAAAATTAAGTAAAAAAAGAGAAAGTTAAACAAGACAAATTAAACATCTATTGCTAAGATGGTCTATCTTGTAACTCCAGCTGGTTTGAGGAAAGAATGAAGTGTGTTGGACGGTGATTGGGTAGCTGACCTTACCCCCTAGGATACATTATCATTTGTTTATTCCCTGTCCCAGGTTCTGCCTAATGTTTCATAACAAGAAAAGTCATGAGGATATAGCAGCCGGTACACACACTTTCTCCTCCCCTATTTTTTTAAAACAAAAGGAAAAAAAAGGGTAAAAGATTACATAAAATAAAACATTTAAAAACCTAAAAATGTGAATTTGCAAAGCAAACACAATTATAATTTGGAATCCCTTTTTTCCCCTTCTATGAAGGCCTGCTTGATTTTAGCTTATTTCAGGAGCTACCAACACGATCATATATTTATTGCATGGATCACAGTTACAAAGTATTTTTGCATATGATAATGACATTTCTCTTCTATTTTCATCTCAAATTAAAAACCTGTTTTCTCTCCCTCACTCGTAAAAATACTCATGCAAGAATAATTTGGCATTGCAATAATCATATGTATGGCAAAGTTCTTTGCATTAGGAATAAAATGTAAGTACTCCTACTACTGCAGTTCTTGACAAAAAAAAAATAAATTATAGTTCTTGGAAAAGGGTTCTCACTTAGAATTATTTTGAGCACAGAAAAGTAGCATTTCTAAAAAGGACCATCACTTTATAGAAATAGTTTTCTGAGTGTTTTACGCTCACTTCAACCATCTTTGGGGAGATACAAATAAAAAGGTTTTCATGTATAGTAACTGTGATCCTCTTCTAAAAACAAATACACACTTTGAGTTTAAAAATTCCCTTGGTGATACGTCCAAGAAGAGCTTTCACTGCTGTACTAATGCATTCTGAATGACTGTGAGGAGCTCTGGGAATCCCTAGCTCCTAGCATAAAAATAGTTGTTCCATTCTCTCTCTGAAACACTTTGCAGAAGACTATTCAACTAATGCAAAAACTCTCAATTAATATTCATGGTGCCTGGGGATATCATGATTTGTTTTAGAGTAGGCTCTAGGATGTTTGCTCTTCATGGCTCCATCTAATGTTACAGATCACAGTGGGGCAGTTGACCCTAGGTGCTGGGGATAGGCCGGTGGTGGTAGGAGGCAGCAGGGAGGGAGGCAGTAAGAACTTACGGGATATAAACAGAGGTGCTGCTCCTAGTTGGGGTTAGGGCAGCCTATGGCATAAAACAGTAGCAAAGCTACTGGGAGTAGCAAAGCTCATCTACCTAGCAAAGCTACATCCACCAAAGTGATGGCCCCATGGAAGTCTCATAGGAGAAGGCTGGGAACTGAAAGCAGGTCCAGAAACCAGAGTGAGTGCCATGATCCCAGGAGGTGGTTCTGAGTGGTCTGCCAGAGAAGAACATGAGGAACCCACCATTAGATTGGGGCCTGGTGGGAACGAAAAGGAACACAAACCCCAGGAGGAGGCTAGGGAGTCATTAAGACACACCTCACCAGTAGAAGGGGAATAATGAAGGACAAAGAAGTCCTAGCGATGCCTCATTCCCAGGGATCTCTCTCCTCCAAGGGCCAAAGGCCATAAAATAGTCAGTGTGTCATTCCTAAGCAGAGGCACCCTCTTGAATTCTATCAGAACTGCTGATGGAGCTGGACCATTCATACAGAGCCTGCAAGATGTCTCGGAATAGTTCAAAACACCTGAGATGAGACAGGAATGCACAAAAGCTGATGAGTAGAGCTGGGACAACGATGTAAAATTAAGAGAACAATCCATGTGGGTTTGAGTGGCAGGAGGGGTGGGGAGGATTTCTAGTCCTGCTAAGTTAAGCTGGGTCTTCAAGAACACGATGATGGTGAGAGGAAGGGAAAAGGAACATTTATTTAGCATGTAATTTGCCATTAGGTGTCATGATACTTGCCCACAATAACAGAACTGTTGCTAAAATCTGACCTGGATCTTATGTAGAACTTAGCTCTGGGGATAGGAGAAGACTATCTTCTAGATGTTGGTAACTTGGAGCTAAAAGACACATTGGAGTTATTATTGCAGGCAAAGTAATCATACTACTAGATAGAAAGATGACCACATAATATAGCATCAAAGCTTTTAAAAATTTTGAATAGGCAATGCACATGTAACAATTCACCCCCTAATAGGACAAATAGGAATGAAGATTCTTTGCATGAGATCCACGCTAATGGCTTTGCATTGAAAATGCACAATAATTATTCATGTGTCTATCAATCTTTGAAACAAAACTTCCTGGGAGTTGAAGTAAGAATACATGACAAGAATCAGAACACGTACATGCTCAGTGTTAAAGAAATTTTAACATTTACCCTGTTATTACTGATAGTTAATATGGCAAGAACCTAGATAGACATTTCAGAATTTTTATGTGCATTTTGAGAAAATATTATGAATGGCAATACTATACACCTCCTGTTTCTATAAGAACCAAGGTACTATTAGTTTCCAATATTTTTATCACCTTAGATTTTTGTCCCTATTGAGCGCTTTTACAGATCTAATTGAAATGCCATCATTGGCTCTATGAAGACTTCCTTACTTTTCCTGGTAAGTTAGTCTTCCCTTTCTGGGGATCCTCCCTTACAGCACTACAAGTTATTTACCGTCTGTTTGCCTTCTTTATTAGGTTCTGAGCTCTTATTAGGTTCTGAGCTTGATTCAGCGACTATGTTGATATAGCTTTAAAGCCTAGCAGTATGTAAGCTTTGATTTTTCCAAATCCAAACTGACTAAAAAAAGTTGGTTTTTTATAAAATTTACGTTTTAGAAATCTTTCCTGAGATGACCCCAAAGTTACGTTTTTACTCACTTTTTTTTCCAAATTAACCTTTTACATCATAAAGGTAGTATGAAAAAAAAATCAAAATCCAAAAATGTTTGACAAGAATCTCTGATTCCACCCAAAGGTCACTGCTAATATTTTGGTAGAAGTAATCAGATTCAATGTTGTCTCAGACCCCAAATGACATTTCATGTGATCTTCATGGGAACATTACAAAATTAATGAAGTTTATGATGCTGATGTGAATACTATTACTCAGCTTGCCTTTCTTGAGCCCTCAGATGAACTATTTCTTAACCTTCTTTTTGGGGAGTATTTAAAAATGGCGCCCGTTCATTGTTGCCGACATTCCTGACTGTAAATTGGTAAGTGGCTCATGCTGTTGTGTTTCTTGCACCTGTGTGAGGCTGTCTTCTGTAACATGCTTAGCCAGGGTGAAGGGGATGCATCTGCTTTACAAGTTAACCGACAGAATTTGTTTATAAACCCACTGAAGAGCTAAATGACGCAAAATGCATTATCGTACTTGCTAATTACATTTCATTTCAGCTGAAAGCTTATTACAGATACAGCCTGAAAACCTGATTTTCTAATTTTATTTACATTCACTTCTGCTTTGACTTCAGCTCCTAGGAGATATTTTTCTCCATAAAACGCAGAAGGAGGATTAAAGTTGACTGGAGGACTCTGTGGTATTGGTTAATATCTCCTGAACTGTGCTAGCTAATAAGAAAAGACTTCTACTCCCGGTATAGACTGGTATCACCACTTGTTTTGGTGGACTCCTCAAACATCTAGAAACACACAACGTCTTTCACTTGCTTTTCACTTATCACTTCCTGAGAGGAGGCTACCTCTCTGATAGACACGACAACAAGACTGCAAGACAAAACAAGCTGATACCCAAAGCCACACAGAGCTGAACAAGCCACATTCTTAACACTTTCATGTCAACTCATGTGTGCTTCCTTCATTTTCCATCAAAATGAAACTGTAGCCAGCATTTCACTAACTGCTAGCTTTGTGTGTACTCAGGAATGGCAGGGTCTGTGCTGACCTCAGCTCCGTTGCAGTTGATCTTTTCCATATTCTGCCCAAAAGCAATTTCACCTCCCACCACCTCCATCAATCTACAGCAGTCAAAGATGATCATTACCTACTACTACTTCTAGAACCGTCATTTGCAAAAATCACGGTACTCTACCATGACCCTGAATCTCTAGGCTGTTTATTGCCCTCAACTTCTCCCTGATAAAATCAGACTCGCCTGTATTTGTATGGCTAAGTCTTCCTTAGCGTCTCCATTCCACACCACCTACAACCGCTACCTTGGAAGATCATCACATGCTTATGATGGTAGCAGAAGCGGCAGGCACTGAGCTACCTGGCTATAACTGAAGAGGCCTTGTTACTCTCTTCATTGCCTCCCTACACAGCAATTTTCAAAGTCTTTAGGGCCCTCTGGGTTTCCAGAATCTGGGGCCCGTGGGGACAAAATTGTTTTCATAAGAATACTAATGCGTTATCTGCCTGTTTCATGGTGTCAACATTTGAACTGATGGTTCAAAGCAGTGGTGGTTAAGAGTGTCAGCACCTTAGCCTGAATCGCGGCAGTGGCACCATGCTGTGCTAGCAGTCCTCTTTTTCATCACTGTGCACTAAGGGGGGAAAATCAGCCGGTGTAACTTAATAATGTCCTGATGAAGCAGTAGAAAGTATTAATTTTATTAAACCTGAACCTTTCAACGTGACACAATGGGAAGTACATATCCAGCACTTTGCTGCATCCTGAAGTCCTGTATACATCTATGCTGATAAGTTTGAGTTGAGAGCTGAACTAGCTGGGCTTTTCTTTTCTTTTTTTTTTTCATAGAATGCCATTTTTACTTGAAAGAATGACTGACAAACTATGGTTATTCATACTTAGGTATTTGGCAGACATTTTGTCAAAAATGAACAAAGTGAACTTGTCACTTCAAGGAAAACAATTGACAGTATTTGTTGCCAGAAATAAAATTTGAACTATCAAGCAAAAATTAGAATTTTGGAAAATTTGTATCTGCCACTGTGTGCTTGACAGCTTCTCCAATACTTAAAGGCTTTTCTGATGAGACTGGTATGATAGTAATGAACGTGATCTGTTGATACTGAATTATGAAATGTGTCAACATTGGGAAATCTGTATAACTCAGTGAACCAACATCTTCCAACTGTCCAATGCATTATGTTACAAAATCAGACATGAGTGAAAGGTCCATTCAAAGTACAACATACGCCAATTGATTTTAATGTTCTGATATGAAGAAGAGGGTAAGTTCATTGATGATACTTTCAGATTCATATTGTGATTATCTTTTAAGAAACTGCCACATGTTGAGTTTTGGTGTAGTATCAAAGAAGAATTGCATTTATCCAAAAGGTTGTCAAAATTCTCTCTCTGTGTCAGGCTGGATTTTCTTTAGATCCTTCAATCAAAACAATATGTCACAAAAGACCGAATATAGAAAGAGATAGGAAAATCCATTTAACTTGTATGAAGTCAGACATTAAGGAGATTTACAAACATAAAATGTTACTATTTTAGAGAAATAAGAGAAATAACATATTTTCCCTTCATTTATTTCTTCTTTCACACTGCTCTTTTCTTTCTGACCTATATTAATTTCTTTCTTCTTGAAGAACTTTTCAAAAAAAATTTTCTCTATACATATACATGTGTTTATTTGGTTTCCACGTTTTGCCTTCACAAAATTAAAAAGGCTTAAAATTTAATAACAATAACAATGTTTAAGATAAGGACTAGAAACAAAAACCTCATAAAGAACAAAGGTAAATAAATACATTCAGAAAAGAAATCAGATGATTGTTATAATGAAATATTGACCAATAATAATAATAATAATTATGGAAAAAAAGTAACATTTACATTGTCAGATAAGAGTATGTCTATCATAGAATGCTTTGACTCTGAGGTTCAGTATGGAGTCATCAGTTAACTTCTTATTTTTTCCCCCAAAGTCTCAAAAAATAGACAACTAATATTTATAAATAAAAATAAAAGATAATTTCAAAATATAGATCATGCCAAGTCTTATAGACAAGAGAAAAAGAAGAAATACTTCAAAATCATTCTACTTCATCTGGATACAACTGATATTAAAATTGGAAAAAATATATTATTTTGTAAAGGGAATTTACAAACAGATTTCACTTATAAATGAGGATGCAATATCCCAAACATATTAACAAGTTTAATTAAAAATTAATGTTCAAGTAATGTACTTTGGACAAAATTAAATCCACATTATGTGAAAATTAGGCACTATTTTTTTTTCCTTTCTCTCACCCCCTTCCTCCTTCTCTCTCTGTCTGCTCTTCTCTTACTCTGTGCCCTACCATGTCATTAATTGTCATTAATTGTCCTCATATCAGAGTTGAATACATAGGATTCATGCTTCTCCATTCCTGTGACACTTCACTAAGAATAATGTGTTCCACCTCCATCCAAGTTAATACAAATGCTGCAAAATCTCCATTTTTTTAAATAGCTGAATAGCATTCCATGGTATACATATACCACAGCTTGCCAATCCATTCCTGAGTTGAGGGGCTTTTAGGCTGTTTCCACATTTTAGCGATTGTAAATTGAGCTGCGATAAACATCTAGACAAGTGTCTTTATAATAAAAGTTTTTTTTTTTTCTAGATAGATGCCTAGTAATGGGATTGCAGGATCAAATGGGAGGTCTAGGTTGAGTTCTTTGAGGTTTCTCCATACTTCCTTCCAAGAAGGTTGTATTCGTTTGCAGTCCCACAAGCAGTGTAAAAGTGTTCCTTTGTCTCCACATCCATGCCAGCATCTGCAGTTTTGAGATTTTGGGATATAGTCCATTTTCCCTGAGGTTAAATGATATCTCAGGGTGGTTTTAATTTTCATTTCTCTAATAATTAGGGATGATGAGCATTTTTTCATGTGTTTGCTAGCCATTTGTCTGTCTTCTTTAGAGAAGGTTCTGTTCATCTCTCTTCCCCATTGATGTATGGGATTGTTGGTTTTTTTCTAGTGGATTAATTTAAGTTCTGTATAGATCCTAGTTATTAAGCTTTTGTCTGATTCAAAATATGCAAATATCTTTTCTCATTGGTTAGGTTGTCTATTTGCTTTGATTGTCTCCTTAGCTGTATAGAAAGAAGCTTTTCAGTTTAATTAAATCCCATTTGTTTATTATTGCTGTTGTTGCTATTTCCATGGCAGTCTTCTTCATAAAGTATTTCCCCAGGCCAATATCTTCCAGTGTTTTTCCTATTGTTTCTTAGAGGATTTTTATTGTTTCATGCCTTAAATTTAAGTTCTTTATCCATCTTGAGTCAATTTTTGTGAGTGGAGAAAGGTGCGGGTCCAGTTTCAGTCTTTTACATGTGGATATCCAGTTCTCCCAGCACCATTCATTGAATAGGGAGTCTTTCCCCCAATGTATGATCTTGTTTGGTTTATCAAAGATTAGGTGGCTATAAGTTGTTGGTTAAATTCCTGGTTTTCTATTCAATTCCAAATGTCTATGTCTCTATTTTGGTGCTAGTACCATGCTGTCTTGACCATTATGGCCTTGTAGTACAGCCTAAAATCTGGTATGGTGATACCCTCAGCTTTGTTTTTATTACTAAGAACTTCCTTAGCTATACGGAATTTTTTTGGTTCCATATAAAACACAGAATCAGTTTTTCCAAGTCTTGAAAATAGGATGTTGGTATTTTAATAGGGATGGCATTGAATTGGTAGATTGTTCTGAGAATTCTGGAAAGAATCTCAGAGGTAGAGGATAAAGCTCTTGTGATAACTCAGTTAAAGAGGCAGAAAAGAAGAGAGCGAAAGCAAAACATTCACTGACAGAATTATGGGACTTTATGAAGCATTCAAACATATGAGTTATAGGTATCCCAGAAGGGGAAGAAGAATGCCCCAGAGGAATGGAAGCCATTCTAGAGAATATTATAAATGAAAATTTCCCAAATATCACCAAACACTCTGACATACTCCTTTTAGAGGGATATCAGTACCCTGGTCACCTCAACTCAAGTAAAGCTTCTCCAGGATACATTGTGATGAATCTATCTAAAGTCAAGAAAAAAGAAAAAAATTTGCAAGCTGCCAGGAGTAAGCGCTAACTGACCTACAGGAGCAACTCTATCAGTGTGACTGCAGACTTCTCTAATGAAACTTTTCAAGCCAGAAGACAATGGTCTTCTATCTTTAATCTACTTAAACAGAACAATATCCAGCCCAGAATTCTATATCCCGCTAAGCTAAGCTTTAAAATTGACGGAGAAATCAAATCTTTTATTGATATGCAAACATCTTGCCACAATAAGACCAGCTTTACAGGAAATATTTCAACCTGTTCTACACACTGACCATCACTTTACTTTAGCAAAGTAAACACCCAGAAATTAAAGGACAGAACCTAGCTTCCACAATGATGCAAAAGACAAAACTAAGCAATGGACTTTCACAAAATAAGATGAATAGCATACTACCACAGTTATTAATTATCTCAATAAATGTCAATGGCTTGAATTCTCCACTTAAGAA
>NW_003852400.1:23921586-24074873 GCF_000181295.1 Otolemur garnettii
AGGAAGGAATCTTCCCCAACACATTCTATGAAACAAACATCACCCTGATAACAAAACCAGGAAAAGACCCAACTAAAAAGGAGAACTTTAGACCAATTTCACTGATGAATATAGATGCAAAAATTCTCAACAAAATATTAGCCAACAGACTACTCGTTTGTCATCAAAAAAGTCATACATAATAATCAAGTAGTTTCATCCCAGGAATGCAGGGCTGGTTTAATATATGTAAATCCATAAATGTTATTCACCATATCAACAGAAGCAAAAACAAAGACCATATGATCCCCTCAATAGATGCAGAAAACACATTCAATAAAATCCAGCATCCTTTTCTAATTAGAACACTGAAGAATATAGGCATAGGTGGCACATTTCTTAAACTGCCTGAAGCTATCTATGACAAAGCCACAGCTAATATTTTACTGAATGGAGTAAAACTGAAAGCTTTTCCTCTTAAAACTGGAACCAGACAAGGTTATCCCCTCTCACCATTACTATTCAACATAGTGCTGGAAGTTCTAGCCAATATAATTAGGCAAGACAAGAAAATAAAGAGCATCCAAATAAGAGCAGAGAAGGTCAAACTCTCCCCCTTTGCTGATGATATGATCCCATACTTAGAGAACCCCAAAGACTCAACCACAAGACTCTTGGAAGTCATCAAAAAATAGAGTAATGTCTCAGGATATAAAATCAATGTCAACAAGTCAGTTGCCTTTGTATACACCAACAGCAGCCAAGATGAGAGGTTAATTAAAGACACAAGTCCCTTCACCATAGCTCCAAAGATAATGAAATACTTAAGAATATACCTAAACAAAAGAGGTGAAGGACCTCTATAAAGAAAATTATGAAACCCTAAGAAGGGACTAGCAGAGGACTTTAAAAGATGGAAGAACATACCATGCTCATGGTTGGGAAGAATGAACATTGCTAAAATGTCTATACTTCTCAGAGCAATCTACTGAAGAACTTTTAAAAAACATTTCTTTCAGAGTATTCTACTGGTGATTAATTCCCTCAGATTTTGTTTACCTGAGAAAATATTTATTCTTCACTTTTGAAAGACAATTTTGTGGGATGTAGAATTCTATATTGGTGATTTTTTTTTTCTTTCTGCACTTTCAAGATTGAACTCCACTTTGTTCTAGTTTGCCCTCGATGAGAAGTGTGCTATAATTCTTGCCCTTATTCTTCTGGGTGTTTCCCCTATTTGCCTTTGTTTTTTTCCAAGTTTTTTTCTTATTTTTTTATTTGATGTAGTTTATTTATTTCTATTTTTATTTTTCAGTTTTTTGTTTTTCTGGGTTCATTTGTTTGGTGAGCTTTTGTATTTGTATATTTTATATTTTATGCTTGGTGTTCTCTGAGCTTCCTGGATCTATGTTTTGGGGTCATTCATTAATTCTGAAAACTTTTCAGCCATCACTATTTCAAATATTTCTTCTTCTCTGTCTTCAGTTTTGTCTCTTGTGGTACTCTAATTATGCAGATATTACATAAACCTTTTGAAATTTTAATTTTTTATTCTTCTTTTTGTTTTGTTTTATTTAGAGTCTTGTTGCCTTTTGCACTTCAGTTTAGAAAGTTTCTATTGACCTATTCTCAGGCTCACTGATTCTTTTGTCATGTTGAACATACTAATGGGCTCATCAAAGACATTTATAATTTCTGTGATGGTGTTTTTGATTTCTAACATTTTCTTTTGATTCTTTCTTAGACTTTCCATCCCTCTGCTCGCATTATTCAAATATTCTTGCAAGTTGTCTACCTTTTTGTACTAAAGCTCTTAGCATATTAATCATTCTTATTTTAAATTCCCTGTTTGGTAATTCCAAAAAGCTATGTCATCTCTCAGTTTGATTATGATGCTTGTTTTTTCTCTTGAAACTATATTTTTCTCCTTGCCTTTTGGCATACATTATGAGTTTTTGCTTAATGGCAGGCATATTGTTATATTGTATTGGTAATAGGAATTAAGGTAAATAGACTTTTAGTGTGAGGATTTATGCTAATCTGGCTAAGCATTGGAGCTGTGTTTAATGTTTTCTGTACATATAGGTGCCAGATGCATCACCTTCCTTTTAATGTCCTTAATTTTGTCTCCTCATGTGACTTTGAGCTTCCCTGAGTAGTGTTCCTCAGACAGCATCTATGTCTTGCAGCTTGTTCAGCTATAACACACTATTATATTGGAGTTCTGTTGGTGTGGTGGTGAAATGTGGAGGAAGGGGAGCATTTTAAGATCTTGTGATTAACTCCTGTCTTTTAAGCATGTCACTCTGAGTTGTGAACTTCACAGGCGTATAGCTCCACCTTTCCCCTCAATAAGACAGGAGACTAGAATGGAAGAAATGCACTTCTGTTAGCTAGAATAGAACTTCGGTAAAGTTTTTCCTCTTACACTAGATTCTTGTTGTAGAGAACACTCTGGTCATACTTCACAATGATAATTCTTCCTCTTATTTTGTCAGACTCATGAAGGATCTTTCTCAGATTTTCACCATGAGAATCTATCAATGTTCCTAGAACTAAAACCTGTGATCCCTTGTAGATTGCTACATAATACTGTGGCTTCATTAATTTTCACAGACTCTTTCTTTTGCTTTCTTTAATAAAGCAAGCTATCATGCTGGAGATTTTATTCTGGCAAGATGCTGAGGGTAACCTCAGCCAACAGCCCTCAAGGAATTGAATCTTGGCAACAACCATATGGGTAAACTTGGAAGTTGATCCTTCCCCAGCTGAACCTTCAGTTGAGACCACAGATTCTGAGCCAATACCTTGATTATAGATTTAAAAGAATATGAAGCAGAGGATGCAGCTAAGCCATGGCCAATTCCTGACCCATATAAACTATGAAATAATATTTCTATGTCATTTTAAACTGCTATTGGGGTAATTTGGTATGCAATAGATAACTAATACAATATGTACCAGAAATAACAAGTTAGACAAAAATTTATTTACACTTTTAACTAAAGTATAAATGTATCCATTCAATAAGACTGTCTTTTTTGTTGCTCTTACAATATGCCAGATCACTAATAGAAACATTTGGAATATAACAGTAAGCTGAAACAGAGACAGTGTAAAATTCTGGATTAACTGAAAATTCTAACTCCCAACTAGAACTGATGGGATCCATATGCATAAAGCTACCACTATTGCAAAAAAAAAAAAAAAAAAAAAAAGGTACTGAAATATACACATATAAATGATGATTAAAAGTGATATATTGAGAGGCATGCAATGTCACTGGATGATAAGTCAGAAGTAAGAGCCTTGAGTCAGTGACCTTGTTTGCATTCACTGCTGCAACCTCAGCACTCAGACTGGAGCCTTGCTTAATAAATGCTTGGTGAATAATGAAATGCTAAGAAAATTCTCCCAAATGAATTCATAGGCTTAATGTAATCTTGATAAATTTCAACTGTATTTTATGAAAAATAATTCAACAATCCCTCATGAAGGATAAACTTATGTAATTTTTTTTTAGTTACATGTAAAAAAATTGAAAAAGAACTCTGAACAATTATAGAACTATAATAATTCAGAGAGAGTCACTAGAACAAAAAAATCAATAGGCAGATCAAATGAATAAAAGTTAAACTCTGAAAATAATCTAATATTTATTCTTAAAAACTTTATGACAAAGAAAACATTACCAATTAATAAGTTTAGGCTATATTTGAGTGTTGATAAAGTTAGTTGGGGAAAAGCAATAATGTTACTTTCACATCCTATGCCAAAGTAAGTTTCATATGGATTAAATACTAAAGTTAAATCAAACAAATTAAAAATATAAATACAGATATTTAACTAATCACAGTATATAAAATAACATTCTAATAATAGAATTAATGAAAGAAATAATGGAAGCAAGTGGAAAAATATGATTATGTCTCTGTAAGAATGCCACATTCTTGAACGTGAAAAACCATCATAAGCAAGAGTAAAAGGCATACTTCAAACTTACACAAATATTTATATTCAAGATGACAGATAAGGATAGCTACTGTCACCTATAAAGATTTCTTTGTAAGTCAATAAAATTTTATAATTAGAAAAAGGACATGAACTGATGACTCATGATAGAAGACATGAAAATGGGGAGAATAATAAAAAAAGACATAGTAATAGTATTTACAAATGATATATAAACTTAATTAGATAGCATTATTTTTACCTCTGAAATTGGCAGAAGAAAATACACATGGTAATACTTAAGGCTAATGAGGGTGCAGGAGCTAGGCATTCATACATTGTTTGTGAAAGTTTCAACTACTACAAATGTTTTAAGAAAAAAATGAGTAATATATATTAGGATTGTCATACATTCTAACACTTTTTGATTAAGTTAGGCCAATTCATGTGGACAAAGATCTGTATGCAAAGATGTTTATGCCAGTATTATGATAGCAAAAACAAATAAATAAAACAATGCCAGAATTACCCTATAATATAAATTTCCACAAGTATGGAATGATTAAATAATGCATATATTGTGATGATATATAGCTTTTCAAAATTATGCTTTCAATGATGATATAAAAATACAGAACAACGAATGTTAAGACAGGGTGGAGAGGTGAGGATGGAGGATGAGAAGCACAGATTCTTATCCTTGGATTCTGCATCTGCAGATGCAAAATTTCATTCACCCTTTTCTAATACAATACTTTCAACCAACTGCAGGTTGAAAACATCGGAAAAAAGAATTTGTACACATGTGGACTTTTCTTTGTGTCATGATTCCTTAAACATTACAGTATAACAACTACTTAGATAGTATTTACATCATGTTAGGTATTGTATTGTAAGTAATCTAGAGTCACCGTCCCCAACCCCTGAGCTGCAGACTGGTATGGTTCCTGGCCTATTAGGAACAGGACCACACGGCAGGAGGCAAGCAAAGCTTCTTTCGTATTTACAGCTGCTCCCAATTGTTGACATCACTGGCTGAGCTTCACCTCCTATTAGATTGCCAGTGGATTAGATTCTCATAGTAGGGAACTCTACTATAAACTGTGCATGAGAAAAATCATGTAGTTAGTCCTGAGCTTTTCTTTATCTTTTTAAAATTTTTTTGAGAAAGGGTCTTACTATGAAGCCTGGGCTGGCCTCTAACTCTGGGCTTAAGCAATCCTCCAGCCTAAGCTTTCCAAATAGCTGGGACTACAGGTGCAAGCACCATGCCCAGATTTGGTCCTAGGTTTTACAAATTATTTTGATTTCTGGGAGGGGCCAGTAGTTAGCCAATCCCTAGCTAAGGTGGATTCATCAATTTTAAACCATTGCTGCGAAATGAGAATCTCAGTATTTTTAAAGCCCTCTAGGAAACCACAATCCCATAACCATCTTTGCTAGCCTACTTTTATTTCATAAGTTCCAGTATAGGAGTCCCTGGATTATAAATGAGATAGGTTCTGTGGGGTTGTTCTTAAGTTGAGTTTGCATGTAAGTTGGAACACGTACATTTACCTATTACCTATAATAGTCTCCATTCATAAATGTGAGTTGTTTATAAGTCAGATGTTTGTAACTCGTAAATTTTTTATGTTTAACATAAACCCCTCAGTTCCAAATAAACTTAATTGTTATTTTTTGGTTTGCATCATCTCCACCAGTAATAGAGAATCACGCATCAGTTATTAAGGACCTACTACATTTCCGCTTCTGTAAGATTTGTTACTTACCATACTTATAGGATTTTTATAAAGATCAGATGAGTATAATTTAAATACAAAGAGCAGAGAAAGAAGCCAGTGTTTAAGTAAAATGTTTTTGTTTTTTCACTATAGATGCTTAATAAATTCTTTAAAAATAATATTGAATACTCTTCTGTTTAGTAAACCATCTTCACTGTTTAATGTGAATATTGGCATACAGTTGGTCCTTGAACAACACAGACAAGCAGGGAGAGAAAACAGCTCTGAGAAGGTGTGAAGTGTAGAGGAGCACGTGAATGCATTGGGGACGGTGGCCTGTGGCCCTGCCATGCTGGAGGACAGAGGATACAACACAGGGCTAGCCAGGTACCAGGCAGGCTCATGAGCTTGGCTGTTTTCTTTTTAAGATGAAGCACCGTGGAGGGTTTTAAACCAGGAAGAGACATGGTCTCTACTTTTGGTGGCACTGTAGAGGATAGAGGCCAAGCTAGAATCAGGACAATGGGATAGAAGGATCTCCTATCTCCTGCAGGGCAGTGACACAAGGATAGAGCAGAGAGAACGGCATCAGGGACTCGGCCAAACGAGGCTGCACAATCAGGCTCATTCTCGGCCCCATGTTTTTCTTAGAATCTCTTCTGTTGGCATTTCGTAGCTTAACTATCAGCTCTTGCTTAGTAAGACCTTCTCAGACCCCACAGGAATCTGGATTCCAGGAGAGTCAGGACTTGATGGGCCCTTCGCAGGCCCTTCCATGCTTGGGATGTGCAGCTTGCTTTATGATCCGGAAGAAAAGCTGGCTCCCAGGCCTGGGAGTGCAGTTGTTTGGGTGTGGTTCTTTCGTTGAACTGATATTTCAAAAATTTAGCCCAGTGTTTTCTAGTTTTCTTACTAGTTTTATTTAAAGAGCAAGAGTGGTCATATTTCTTGAGGGGACACAGGAAGATGACATGAAAGACATCCCGAGCTGCTCAGAGCTCCCGAGGCTTTGGAAGTGGCAGTTCCTAAAGCTGAAGTTGTAAACTCAACAACTTGCTAAAACATTCCATATGAGGGAAAAAAAAAATATCCAAGGAATTAGTGTGCTGACTGCATAAAGGATTATTTGTTAGCACTTGGCTGGCCCCAAGTTTTATATCATTGCTAACAAGACGCTGATAACATGATTTTTCAAAGATTTTCAATGCTTGGCAAATACATTTACTCTTCTGTGTTTTATGTTTCCAGAAAAACCTAAGCTTCTTAAACATGAATCTTAGTTATCGTTGAGCCACGCATACACTATTTAATATGCATTCTAAAGGCTATATATATTTGGCCCATGCAGATAAATGCAAACAATAGTATGGATTTTTCTATCCTCTGCTCTTAATCCTCCAGCTTAACATTTGACTCTGAATAATTCATATAGGTAAAAAGAGGTTTGGGATCCGCGTGGTCTGGCTTACATCCCATTGTTGGTCTAGCAATGCTATCAACTGAAGAGATTGAGGAGCCTAACAGTCTCTTCCTGCCTCCTTTAGAAATGCCCCCAGAAGACTGAGACCCGAGAATCTAATTAGCTTACACATTTCCCCGTCCTTGGAATCAGCCTGTAGGAGAAACAGCTACTCTGCAGACTTCTCGATGCTCTGAGGAGAATTGTGCTCTGCTTTCCAGGAGAAAGTGCTGCTTCTTAGCCAACTTTGTCACCTATGTTGTATTTGGGAGTGGCCAATGAGGCAACTGCCAGGATTTACCAGACACCCACTGCCAAATTTGGGAGATTCAAAGATGTATGAGAGGGTTGTTCCTGTCTTCAAGGAACTCACCATTTGAGGGGAAGCAAATAAATAAACAATTACAGTCCAAGTCGTAAATGCTTTACACAGCTTCCTCATCGTGACCTGAATACGTGCTCCTTACACTCTGGAACCAATTGTCAGATACCCTTTTTTGCTTACACACCCATCTCTAGATCTTGTAAAGTAACACGACC
Organism: Otolemur garnettii; assembly: GCF_000181295.1. Classification (NCBI taxonomy): domain Eukaryota; kingdom Metazoa; phylum Chordata; class Mammalia; order Primates; family Galagidae; genus Otolemur; species Otolemur garnettii. The sequence continues at coordinate 23,929,240 of NW_003852400.1, forward strand.
TTTGGAAAATATTTATATAATCCTCTGCGTGTTTGACATGAAGAAAACGCTGATCATTGTTAGTACCTAGATCTTAATGCACTGACAAAACCCAGAAGAGTTCTGACAAGTGTTTCTAGATTTATGTTCAGTTTTTCTAAATAACTGAGCAGAAGAAAGAAGGATTAGTCACTATATAGTTTTACAACTCATCAGCAACTTTAGGACTCCATTAACTAAATCTGGAACGTTCCACAGGCATGATCCTCATGAAGACATTGAACGGGTTTTATTTGTGATTTCTTGCGGAATGAAATTCTGCTCACCCTTCTTTGCCGATAAATACTGTTCAACACATTTTGCATATTGAAAAACATCAAACTAGGGTGCGAGCTGTTGTTTAAAGATAAGCTGTGATTCCGTAGCCTAAAGTATGTTCTCCTGGTGATCAGTACCCTACACCTCGTTGATCAGAAGCCAAGGAATTTGTTTGCTATTACTGGTAATCTCCTCCTCCCTGCGAGTGAAAAGCATCCTCTTGCTCGTACCTGGCACAAGGATATACATGTTCCGTGTGAACCTGCCAATGCTCAGGTCTAAAGCCAATTGCAGCCGAGGAGACAGACGTGTGAGTTTAGGCTGCAGGAACAGATGAAGTCTTCTCTGAACATCTGTTTTTTTTTGAGACAACAATTACTGTGTAGCTGAGAAAGAAGCCAGGGAAGACACCCCAGCTCACTGTAGCTCGAGTATTTAAGCTGAGCCATACGTTCACATGCGTGTGGACTTGATGTTTCTATCTTCAGTGTTGATTTTTCCTTAGTCTAGAAGACATCTAGGAATCTCTGTCAGTAAAACAGATCCTTTACAATGGCTTAAGCTGAAGATGGTCTCTGTCAGGCATCCTCAAACTACAGCCCACAGGCCACATGCAGCCTGCCTAGGACATTTATCTGGCCTGCTGGTCTTTTTGCCGCCCCTGCCTGTCCTGCTTAGCAGCCGACGCGTCCTGGGGCCCGCAGTCTGGCCCTCCAGTGGTCTGAGGGACAGTGAACTAATCCCCTGTTTAAAAAGTTTGAGGACCCCTGGCTATGTGAACAGGGGATCTTAAGCTCTGATTATGCCTTAGTTTATCTCTGAGGACTCCAGGGAATGAATAAGCATTGTGGTCAGTTTAGTTCCACACCATGCATAGTCCCAAGGGGAAAACAAAATGTAGTGTTGTCACATTTGAAAAGTGGCATATGTTTTCTAGTAATTACATCTTCTGTGTTTACTATTCAAAAAATGCAGGTGTGGGTTTTTGAACAGTGGCCAATGACAATGAGCCTGACTGGCAGAGTTCCTGCGTGAGTCACGTTTCACTGTCTGTCGGTTTTTGTAACTGTTTTCACTACTCATTTAGTGCTGTGTTGCAGTGTGCAATTAGCTCTTGGATGGAAGCAGCTGTCTTCAGTTTTACAATGGCACTTTCCCCTTTAGCTTGCGCAGAGCTTGTTGTGGTTCTGCTGATGTGATGACGGGGGCTGTAAATGGTGCCTCGCTCTTCCCCGATCTTCCCTGCACACAGGATGTTGCTTCCTCACTGCTAGTCTCATGTTATTTCTCACAACTTGCCCCTTCCAAGACATGTCCTGTGGCTGGTCAGATGGTGACCAAGCCACTTGTACCATTGTAATCCTGTTGTTCATAACACTTCTGAAAGTGATAATATTTATTTAGACACAGAGTCTCACTCTGTCCCCCTGAATAGAGTGCTCTGGCATCATATCTCACAGCAGCCTCAAACTCCTGGGTTCAAGTAAACCCCTTGCCTTAGCCTCCTGAACAGGTGGGACTACAGGTGCCCACCACAACACCCAGCCAGTTTTTGTATTTTTAGTATAGATGGAGTCTCGCTCTTGCTCAGTCTGGTCTCAAACTCCTGAGCTCAAGCAATCCACCCACTTTGGCCTCCCACAGAGCTAAGATTGCAGGCAAGAGCCACTGCACCTGGCCTCAGCTATAATATTTAAGAAGAAGATGAAGTCTAAACATAGCAAAGCCTATATATGAAGCAACAGAAAATGGACATAGTGTTTGCAGCTACTTGGGTGTGATTACATGGCTTGGCTTATCCGGCTCTTTGAAAGAACATCCTATCCGGCTCTTTGAAAGAACACGTTTTATTCTTAATTTGAAGTCCCTTTTGACACACAGAATTTTCAGAGACTTAGGGCAGTGCCCTTTCTGACCCCAACTTCTCTAAGTGGGGCCAATACTTTGAGCTTTCACTTCTAAGCATAATTCCCTATTGTGTCGTTAGAACCTTGCTACTCAAAGTATGGTCCCCTTTGAGTGTGGAGTTCTTGCTCCACACATGAACTGGAAAACTTGCAAACACAGAATCTATAGCTTCCACCCCAGACCTACTGAATCAGAATCTGTGTTTTAAGAAGATTCCCCAGGCAATTTGCACAGGCATTACCTTTTGAGAAGTGCTACGAGAACTTTAGTATGTGTTCCCCAAAGCCACAGCTGACCAATATCTGACAACCTGACTGCTACTTATAGGTGATTGCTTATGAAAATCACTGTGCTTTATTGAATTCAAAGCACTTGTGATCCACCAAAATATCTGGATCTTTTTTTATTGTTCACTTCTCCCTCTTACAGTTGAGAACAGGTGCTTCCATTATTTTGTTCATTTCAGCATTTGCATCAAATCGAATAATGCCTACTGCATACTTCACATTCAACACATATTTGTTGAGTTAAACAAATGAACAAATGACCCTAGCAGATAAAGGATGTGCCCAGCAAGTTCAATAATTTTCTGGGGTTAACCCAAAGTCTTAGCATCTCGGTGCCTGGAGCAAGCAGGTAAAAGTGTAGGAGTTCAGAGTTCAGACGGCATGATGGTCAAAGGAAACTTGGGCTGTCTAGAGAAGGAATGGTGACTCTGAATTCCCCTCTGTGTTTGCAGGATGACAGTTATAAGTCTTGCTGCAAGATGTAATGCATTCCAGTAAAATGAAAAATTCTTTGAGAATACTATCCCACATATACTGCAGGAAAAACAACCAGCAGGGTCCTGGAACTTGAGGCTTGATAGGGTGACCAATTCTTGCCAGCTTGCCTGGAGCTGTCCAGGCTTTAGAACTGGTACTGCCGTGTTTCAGGAAACCCTTCGGTTCCAGACAAACTACAATGGTTGGTCACTGTACTTGAATATTTGCTGGAATTCGACGTCTGCTGAGAGGCCCTACCAAAAGATGGAGGACTCGGGGCCTTTGACAGTCATTTAGATTTTTAGGGCATCTTTGTGATCCAACCAAGAATGGCTAATAGTAGAAATTAATCCAAAGGTAGAACCCTTAAGTTCACCCAAGGGATGATGACTGAAGTCCCATTAATCTCAAAGGAGTCTTTATCTTTTGATTAGTATGAGCTGGGAAAGACTTTTCCTCAAAAAGTGAAGGCTCATTTAAAAACACTGTCTTAGAAATCTTAGTTTCATCATCTAATGCTTCTGTAAACATGCTAATATTTGAATTGTTTTGGAAGCATACTGCCTCAGGAGCTGAACAATACCTGGCAAAAAATGTTTTCATACATTAAAGCCACTTGTGTTATTGTCTTAAATTAAATGTATTTCCAAATATAATTTTAACTGCTATTCCTGATCTCATTTAATTATTTCTTCCTAAAAACAAGCAAAATACAATCAAACCACAGGCAATCCCACTGGGCGAGGTGGGATTATAGTGTTATAAAATCAGGAATAGATAGTTATGCCATAAAGTGCTTCAGTTCTATGGGAATGTATTCACCTACACAGACTAATGTTTCAGCTACGCAACTAAATGGTATTACTTGATGACTTAATCTATACATGGTCTGAGTTTCACATTTTTGCCACAAACAAAACTATTGTCATGGTGGTTGGTGGTCAGCATTTAAAGAACATAGGATTGTTCAAAGCTGGACTTTCTTAAATTCAAAATAGGGTTATTAATGAAACACATCTATGGTTTAAATATTTTAATTTATTTCTTAAAATAAGTCCAGCAAGATATAATAGAAAGTTTGGTAAATAGTTGGCGGGGAGGAGAAAGTCATTTAATACAACAAAAGTTCTATTACAGCTATTGTAATACAATGGTTATGTTGTATGCTCCAAAAACTCTGCTTCAAAATACTATTGTCTTATAGGCTTGACATAGAAAACACTGCACATGATACCTGGTTCTCTAATTGAAAAAGGCTAAACAAAGCTGTTCCCCAGACCCCTGTTTAATTGTTTAACATACCTGAGTGACTTTAGAATAGCTAAGTACTATATTACTGAGCACTTGATAATGGCAAATGCAATTACCAACTGAAGTGCATTAATATTTTCTGAACTGCATTTATTACTTTGATTGCAAAATGGTTTATGATTCCATTTGTAAAGCATGATTTTATTCTTTGCATTCATCTGTTGGACACTCTTGTAGGCTGTGTTTTCTTGTGTTTACAGCAATATTCTTAACTGTGATGATGCAACACTCTGGTATGTCAAAATCAATTATGAAGTGTATTGAAGGAAGTTGTACTGATTAATAAGAAGACAGTCCAAAGTTTACAACTTGCTTTTCACAACTAATTAGAGTAGTTCCAGATGATCCACATCATGTTATTATGCAGAGATTTCTTAAATAGGAGAAAAAAGGATGGGGTTTAAGATAGCAGGGTGGACTAGCCATATTTGCTTTTTATTTTTGTACACCAGTCTGGGGAATTTGACACAAAGGAAGGTAGAAAAAATGTTAAGAATGATTGGCTTATGCATCATAAAGGAAGAATTAAGATGCAGGAAGATTAGGACATTGTATTAAAAGGCCAGTTTACTCCTGCACTGAATTGTAATAGAAAGAAGAGACTGATATTCATCCAGAAACAGGTATTAAGCATCAGATACTATGTGTATCAGTTCGTGTCCTGTGGAAAGCACTCACCAAGATGGGACAGACAAGCAAAAGATTTACAGGGGGAAATGCCCACGAAGAGTAAAATGCATGAGTATAGGAGTAGACGGGGAGAGCCTCCAGCACGTTGCATGTCCACCTCATGTGAAAGGACAGAGGGAAGAAGGGTTAGGCAAGAAGCACCCTGACCACATTGTGGTTCTGAGAAAGTTTTGGCCAGGTTTATCAGAAGTCCCTGAGCATCTTGTGCAAGGCTATAGTAATTCTAACAGTATAGTACTGGCACAAAAATAGACAAATATCAATGAAACAGAATAGAGAACTCAGAAATAAATCCATATACCTACAACCAACTAATCTTTGGCAAAGAAAACAAAAATATACACAGGGAAAAGATATCCTATTGGGAAAGTTGGTTAGCCATATGCAACAACAACAAAAGAAACAGGATCATATCTCTTGCTCTAGGTAAAAATTACCTCACAATAGATTAAAGACTTAAATGTAAGACCTGAAACCAAAAAATTCCAGAATTCTAGAAGAAAAGCTGGGAAAAGCTCTCCTGGATATTAGCCTAGGAAAATAATTTATAACTAAGATTCCAAAAGCAAATGCGACAAAGCCATAAATAAACAAATTGTATTGAATTAAACTAAAAAGCACAGCAACAGAAATCATCAGTAGAGTAAATGAGCAATCTACAGAATGGGAGAAATTTGCAAATTACACATCCAATAGAAGACTAATATCTAGGACCTGTGAGGAACTTAAATGACACAGTAGAAAAAACAAAACCTCATGAGAAAGCAGGCAAATGACATGAGCAGACATTTTTCAAAATAAAATACACCAAAGGCCAACAGACATAGGAAAAAATGCTCAACATCACTAATTATCAAAGAATGCAATTTAAAACCACAATGAGATACTACCTAACCCCAGTTAGAATGGTGATTATAAAAAACCAAAAGTCGAGGCTGTGCCTATGGCTCAAAAGAGTAGAGTGCCACCCCCATATGCTGGAGGCGGCGGGTTCAAAGCCAGCTCCGGCCAAAAACTGCAAAAAAAAAAAAAAAAAAAAAAAAAAAAAAAACCACAAAAAAACAAAAACCCCAACACACCAGGCCTAAAAAAACAAAAAACAAACAAACAAAACCCCAAAAGTCAAGTAACAATAGATGTTAGTGTGGATGTGATAAAAAGGAAACAGTTCTATACTGTTGGCAGGAACATAAATAAGTACAAACTCTATATGAAACAGTGTGGAAATTCCCCAGAGAATTAAAATTTGACCTCCCAATCAATCTAGCAATCTCATTACAAGGTATCTACTCAAAGGAAAAGAAGTCATTATATCAAAAGGACACCCTCACTTATATGTTTGCCATAGCACAATTCACAATGGCAAAGATATGGAATCACTCTAAATGTCCATCAAACATTGAGTGGATAAAGAAAATGAGGTTTAATATATATATGTGTTTTATCTTAAGTGAAGTAACTCAGAAAGTCAAATACTGCATGTTGTCACTTGTAACTGGGAGCTAAGCTATGAATACACATGATTGTACAAAGTAGAATAATGGTCACCTTCCAAAAGTAGAAGGTGGAAGAGGGGTGAGGGGTGAAAATTTACCTAATGGGTAAAAGGTACACTATTCAGGTAGTGAGTACATTAAACCCCAGACTTCTCCACTACACAATATATCCATGTGATGAAACTCCACTTGTATCCCTTAAATGCATTGAAATTAAAGAAAAGAAATCCCCGAACATAGTGGGTTGAATGGTGTCCCTCATCACCACCAAGGTATGTTCATTCAGCTGTGACCTTATTTGCAAAAGGAGTGTTTACAGAATTAAGGACCACAGATGGGATAGTTATCCAGGTGGGCCCTAAATCAAACAAGTGTTCTTACAGGATGACATAGACACACAAAAAGGTCATGTGAAGGCAGAGGCACATATTGAGGTTATAACCGAGGATCAACAAGGATTGCTGGCAGCCACCAGCAACATGAAAAGCATGAGATGGATTCTCCCCCAGAGCCTCTGTGTATAACCGACCTGCCAATACCTTGATTTTAGACTTCTGGCCCCACAGTGGTGATAGACTATATTTCTATTGTTTTAAGCCACCTAGATTGCAGGAATTTGTTATGGCAGCCATAGGAAACAAGTACACATAGGAGAGGGTTCTTCTTACAGGATACCCACAGGAATGGTCCAGCACCAACACTGTCACGTTCAGTCATCAGCTGGGAGGAGCATCCTGGGGAAGCGTGGCCTCCTCATGAGTGTGGCAGCTGGGGCTGCAACTAAGCCACATTTCTACAGCCATTTCTCATGAAAGAAATCAAATGATGCCTCCCCACAGCTGCCACACTATGGAATATCAAAGATTCAAAGAGAAAAGAATAGTCTTTGCCTTCCAGAAGCTTAGTTGGCAAACCAATGGGCGTTGCACATGTGGGAAGACCAGCCTGGACACGCTTAAGCAGGCTCACTATGTGCACAGATTCTGAGGGAGTCCAAAATCATCAAAAGGTCAGCTTGGGAAGCCTTGAATCTGGGAAGATGTCTTAGAATAGAAAGTACAACAGAAAGAATGGATTCAGGCATAGACGGAGGACCAGCAGCAAAGTAACAGAAGAGAATGCAGATCACAAGCTTGTTGTTTCTTGAAGAAAAAGGGAAAGAAATCCAGGAGGAAGGAAGCTCACAAGACAGGGAGTAATGTGAAGGGAAAGTGGGCAGGAATATACAGAGGCAAGAACGTCTTCCTAAAACCCAAATTTGTTTATTTTATTAAAAAAAAATATATCCGAGTATTCTCAGACCCAGACCATGATTGCATGACCAGCATTTCAGAAGCCTTAGTCTGCTAGAATGAAGGATCCAATAAATTATTGCATTTATCAAAAAATTTGAAAGGAGAATGGTATTTGGATTTGGTAAACCCTTGCAATCCTACTTATTGACTAATATTGGGTAAGCCTGTTAAATTCTGAGTTAGATTCTCATACATTAATGGAGATAATAAAATCTATGTCGGAGGTATTGAGAGGATTAAATGAACCAGAATAGTTAAGAAGTGTAAATTTTAATGTGATGACAATGGTAGTTACCATGTTTTGTGGAGATACATGCTATTATCTAAATTTGAGTTAAACAGACTTAGGTATCCATAATCCCATCACTCCAAAACAATTGTTATTAACTTTGTAGTAAATAAATTCTTCCATATTTGTTCAATTTGTATGTAGAGATATATGTTTGCATATTTTTCTTGTCTGTGCTGACTTTAAACACATGTTTTTTCTCTGATGGAATGCATGGCACATCTTTTGTGTTAGTAAATACCGCTTTTTATGACCACATATGGTAGAAATTACTAGACCTCATCTACATCTTGTTCTCCCTTTCCTGAGCATACAGAAAGATCTCTATACCAGCTCCCTGAGTCAGGCAGGTTCATACGACTGGCACTGGCTGATTAGCTCCAAATGGACATGAAACATGTCACCTATAGGCAGAGGCAGCAACAAGCCTTTGTGTAGCCCTGTGCTGCCACAGTAGCACTAATGGAGCCTGGAAAAGTTGCTGCCCTGTGGAGGTTGCCAGACCCTGAAAGGACCTTGCATGAGCAAAGGAAAGAAAAACTTTCAGATGGAAAAACTCCATTATTTCAGTCGTTTGTTATATCAACACAGTCTAGCTTATGCGGTACCCTTATCCTTACGGGTACTAATCCATGTTGACATATGGGTTGTTTCAAATTTCTCATTATTATAAATATTTCTGCAGTGAACATCTTTACTATTTCTTCTTCAAAGTCTGATTATTTCCTTAGAATAAACTCTTGGAAATGGAATTTCTGAGTCAAAAGGTATGTGCACTTTAACTTTTGATACGCATTGACTAATTGTTCCCCCACAGAGGTTGCACACAAATCGCAAAGCCACCCAGAGTACATTAAAATACTATGTGTTATACATGTTTGACAAAACTATGCATCATCAACCAAATTTTAAAAAATGAATGAGGTTTAACTTTTTTCCATATATTTGGTGGCCACTTAATTTCTTCAGTAAAGTACAATTAGTATGTATTTTTGTCTTTTTGTGTTTTAGGACTAGTAGTGATATTTTGAGAATATCAAACCGCTGTGTTTCAACCTTACTTTAAAGTTTTCTCCTATGGCTCATCTTTATCTCTTACATTAATAAGAGGGTTTTTTTTTTTTTTATGGCTTATGGGTTTAGTGTCTTTATCAGTCTTCTAATCCTTTCTACCTCAAGTTTAAAAAATATTTGCCTATATTTTATTCAAGCATTTATAGGATTTTAATTTTTTAAGATTTTGGATTACTGTAAAGGTACATATGATTAAGCTGCACTGTTTACATTTGTAAGTTGCAGTTAAGCCCTTCACCCAGGAGGGGTACCATATACCCCTACGCTGAACCCTGTTAGGTGGGAGCTTACTACATCCCCTTCTTTCTCCCCATCCCCTTCTTGAATTTAATTGTGTTTTTCTCTCCTGTGGGCCTGTGGTTGTTCATCTAATAGTTTCAAATTAGTATTGAGTACATAGAAAGCTTGCTTTTCCATTCTTGAGATACTTTACTAAAGAGAATGGTTTTTTTTATTATTAAACGATAGCTGTATACATTAATGCAAACATGGGGTACAGTGTAGTGTTTTCATATACAATTTGAAATACTTTCATCAAGCTGGTTAACACAGACTTTATGTCATCTACTTAGTTATTGTGTTAAAACATTTATACTCTAGTTCTAGAAAAGTTCACTTGTACCCTTGTTAGACAGACCATATAGGTGATCTTTCCAGTCACCCTCCCACCACCCAGCAGCCCTTCTCCCCTCCCCATATTTTTAGGCTAAAATTAAGTTGTAGCTTTCATTTGAGAGCTATAAATTAGTTTCATAATAGGGCTGTGTACATTGGATACTTTTTCTTCCATTGTTGTGATACTTTGCTAAGAAGAACCTTTTCCAATTCCATCCATGTAAACATGAAGGAGGTAAAGTCTCCATCTTTCTTTAGGGCTGCAAAAGAGAATGTTCTTCAACTCACTCCAGGTAAATACCAAAGAGAGAAAGTTTCCATCATTTTTATGGCTGAGTAGTATTCCATGGTATACATGTATCACAGTTTGTTAATCTATTCATGGGTTGAAGGGCACTTGGGTTGTTTCCACATCTTTGCAATTGTGAACTGAACTGTTATAACCATTCAAGTGCAAATGTGCTAGTAACAAAATGAAATTTTTTTCTTCTGCATTGGCTTTTTATACTTAAATTATAATACTAACTCCTCTAGCAGTTATGTAGTAGAGCTCCTATGTTATATATTGAATAAGCTATCATTTTCCATTTGATTTTAAATAACATCTTATCATATAAGAAATTCCGATATATTTTAATATGTTTGTGCCCTCCTTATTCATCTGATCTACCTGTCTACTTCTAAGCCAACACAAGATATTTCATTTATTATACTACAGGTTTAGAATTTACTAGACTTATTGCAAATTCCCCTTTCTGTTACCTTTTCAAAAAAAAAAAAAAAAGAGAGAACTTCCAGAGCTACATTTCTACTAATATCTTCAAGATAATTAGAAAAATTTTGTAAAATTCCATATGATAAAATATTTACGTTTCAAATGAAATCTACAGAACTGCTGAGGTTGAAACACTGGAGATGAAGGTGGAGGGATAAAATGTCATTTCTTCACCCACTGGATTTCTGCTTCTGCCTTGGACAGACAATTTGAGTATGCTCTGCTCTAGGGATCCTTCCTATCCCATCAGCAAACATCACAGGGCAACCAGAAACAGAGGTGCATGGTATTTTTTCTGGACCAATACCTGGGCCCCTCACAAAATGGCAGTGGCTCCCCCACCCTAGATGCTGCTTCACTTCTTCTCACAGCTATTGCCTTGGCAGCAGATGCTCACCTTCAGGAGTTGATCTCCTCCCCCATTTTACCTGCTTTTCAGTTGCCCTAAATAATATCTTTACTGCCCCAGTATCTGAACATCTGTTCCACATTTAAATATTTTCACTTAACAGTAGCTTTGGAACCATTTAAATAACTAACCATTTCCATACTCAACTGAAGGGAATATAAAATGGAATATATTAAAGATGTGCTATAGATGGAGAGGCAACACTTTCCCCAGGTAAAAGGAGAAAGCTCTGTGATGGCCCTAATGACTCAAGTTACATTTACATGTCCTTAGCATCTGAGGTAGAAAAGTTAGAATTCATCCCCCTCCCCTGTTTTTTTAAGAGGAGTCTTGCTTTGTCACCTACTCTGGAGTATAGTGGCTTCGTCATAACTCACTACAGCCTCAAACCCCTGGGCTCAAGCAATCTTCTTATTTCATCCTCCCAAGGAGAGTAGCTGGGGGTCACATGTGTTTGCCTCCATGCTAAGCTAAATTTTTAACTTTTTGCGTAGAGATAGGGTCTTGCTATGTTGCTAGGCTGGTCTCAAACTTCTGAGCACAAATGATCCTCCTGTCTTGGCCTTCTGAAGTGCAAGGATTACAGTCACATGCTATTGTGCACAGTCTAGGAATTCATCATGTGTTCAGTATGTTTATATTATCAGCATTTGCTAAGAGGGATAGAAAATTTATTATGGTTTTCTCTTTACAACTATAGAAAAAGAATTAGGAAGGCTCAGTTATTCACTATTTAGTGAACATACATTCTAGGCCAAGTGATAATAATATCTAGGTCCAATCATTCCACTAATTTTAATTCCTATGACCACATGGAATTCACTCAGTCAAATTAAAGCTTAGAGATAGTTAAATGAAAATCCATCTTTCCCTTGTTGTAATCACTTTAAAATATATACAATTCAAATTAAAAATAAATTAGTTTGTTAAAACCAGGTAATGGACCATATGTCTTAATGAGAGGTTGAGTTATTGCCATTGGAATATTTTAGAAATAGGCTAGTAGGCTTCTCATTCATTTTGTCATGTGTTTATTAACATTTGTTGAATTTCTAATAGAAAGTAGTGTTCTATGTGCTAAGGATATACTGCTAGGTATACAGCAGGGGAATATCATGTTATAATGCAGGTAAAAGTTTAGCAGGGAGAAACTTATTAAACTGATAAATAAATATTAAAAAATATCACATACTTAGTGATAAGTACTGTACTAAGAATTAAAATAGAGTGACTGGAGATTGCTTTTTTTTGTTTGTTTTGAGACAGACTGGCACTCTATTGCCCAGAGTGCTGTGGCCTCAGCCTAGCTCACAGCAACCCCAAACTTCTGGGCTCAAGCAATTTTCCTGCCTTAGCCTCCTGAGTAGGTGGTACTATAGGCCTACACCACAACACATGGCTTTTTTTTATTTTTAGTAGACATAGGGTCTCTCTCTTGCTCAGGCTGGTCTCAAACTCCTGAGCTCAAGTGATCCTCCCATCTCCATCTTTCAGAGTGCTAGGATTACAGCCATCAAACCCAGGGGAGGTTGCCTTCCTTAGATAGGATGGTCATGGAAACGTCTCTGTGAACTTGGATTTCAGCCAATATATGAGTGGAAAGAGAGAAACATCTGTATTGATATTAAAAAAAGGAACTTTATAAGTAAATAGAAAAACTACAGAAAGCCATCAGGTGTGGAGAAATTTGGTGATTTTGGAGGAGTCAACAAAACTGGAATATAGTGAATCAGAGGGAACATGGTACAGATAAGTTTCAATGGGTACTTTGAGGCCAGATTTTAAAGGACTTAGCAAACTAGGTTAAGGAGTTTGGATTTTATCCCAAGAATAAATGAAAGCCATAGGAGGATTATAAGGTGCTGAGTGAAGTGTTCTGATTCACATTTACAATATTTTGACTGCTAACCAGAGAGTTGATTAAGAGTGGGAAGGTTCCAATGATACAGCAGTGTTGAGGACAAACGGTAAGGCTAGAGAGAGAAAACAGTTGTTAGAGAAATGCTGCAGAGTAGACAAGAAGTGATACGTAAAAGGATGGCCTTCAAACAAACTTCACTTATGATAGAAAAGCAGATAAATCTAGATGCAATGAAGTGGGTAGAGTGGCATTAGGAGAGTTTGAAAGAGCTATTATGATTGCTTCTTTTATTTTTTGTGAGATAGGAAGCAAGGTCATTGAGGGGAGGATGGGGAAGGATGGGCTGGAGGTTTGAGGAAAAAGGAGAAAATGTAAAATTGTAATAAAAGAATGATTATGGGAAGTGTAACATGATCTCCATGTAGCACCCCCCAAAAAATTCTTCAGGATAATAATCGTAAATTGAGGCTCGGAGCCTATAGCTCAACTGGCTAAGGCGCCAGTCACGTACACCTAAGGTGGTGGGTTCGAATCCCCAGCCCGGACCCACCAAACAACAATGATGGCTACAACCAAAAAATAGCCGGGTGTTGTGGCGGGCGCCTTGGGAGGCGGAGGCAGGAGACTCGCTTGAGCCCAGGAGTTAGAGGTTGCTGTGAGCTGTAATGCCATGGCACTCTACCCAGGGGGACAGCTTGAGGCTCTGTCTCAAAAAATAAATAAATAAAATAAATAATCATAAATTGAAAATTAGACCAGTCAATATGGCTGTATTTTTCTCTGGCCAAATTTAACTATCTAAAGGTATGAATAGAATATAAAAATAATTGCATTTCACCAGGATTGATGTTTGTCAAAGCCAGAGAGAAACAAAAGAATTGAGGATTTATGCAAGACAGTGATTTTAATGCAAGGCTGTGGAACATAGGCTGAGCAAAGAAAGGACTAAGGATTCTGGAGCGGAAGGTTGGGTTTGAGAGACAGTGAAAAGGTCATAGGATCTAATGGCATGTAGAACCCAGAGTAATCAAAGAAGTATTAGAATTGGAATACCAGAAGGAATAAGATAGAAAGTTAGGAAGTTATGATCAAAATGGAATATTGAAATTGAAATGCTGGAGTAATTTCAGTTATTAGTAATGACAAGGTCTAAGATACAATCACGGGAACAAATGGCTGAGATAGAAGAAAATAGGAGAATAGAGTAAGAAACTGAGAATTCAGAGACCTAGAAGGATCTTCTGTTTGGTTATTGAAATTGTCAAGAATTATGACAGCAATAACGTGACAAGCCTAAACTGCTCTAATAAAACAGTAAAGAAAAACAATGAAAATGAAAAAAATGTGATTGATAATGAGGAAGAGAATGGAGATGAAACATACATATAATTTATATCCTTTACAGAGAGCAAGAATAATTAAAGCAGAAGATTTAAAGACATAATAGATCAAAATTAAATGAAATTGAGAACATAAGAACAATTCAGAATTCAGTGAAACAAAAAGTTGATTCTTTGAAAAGATTATGAAATTGATAAAGCCTTGGCCAGATTAACTAGAAACAGAAAAGTAAGATTTCTAATAACATCAATCAGAATGAAAAAGGGGAAATAACAAAATACACCACAGAGATACAAAAGATCTCCACTGAATACTACAAAAAAACCTCTACACTCTGAAATTTGAAAAGAGGAAATGGAGCAATTCCTGGAATCATACCACCTCCCTAAAGTCAAACAGAAAGAATTAGAATTGTTGAACAGACCAATACCAAGCACTGAAATTACAACAATAAAAATGTTTCCAACAAAGAAAAGTCCTAGATCAGAAGGTTTTACACCAGAATTCTACCAAACCTTCAAAGAAGAGCTCATGCCTATATTTCTGAACATATTCCAAAATATAGAGAAGGAAAAAAGCCTCCCCAACGTCTTCTATAAAGCAAATATCACCCTGATACCAAAACTAGGAAAGGATTCAATAAAAAAAGAAAACTACAGACCAATATCATTAATGAACATTGATGCAAAAATATTCAATAAAATCCTAGCAAACAGAATCCAGCTACACATTAAAAAAAAATTTGTACATCATTATCAGGTGGCCTTTATCCCCCAGATGCAAGGCTGATTTAGCATATGTGAATCCGTAAATATAATTCACTACATAAAGAGAAGAAAAATAAAGACCATATGATTCTCTTGATAGATGCAGAAAAAGCATTTGATAAAATCCACATCCTTTTCTGACAAGAACAATTACAAAAAATAGACATAGCTGGGACATACATTTCTGAACCTGATAGAAGCCATCTACAGAAGACCCACAGCCAATATCATACTGAATGGAGTAAAACTTATTTCTTCTCAGAACTGGAACCAGACAAGAATATCCAGGTGAGAGAGGGATATCAAGGGAATTCAAATGGGGTCCGGGGAGGTCAAACTCTCACTCTTTGCTGACGCTAAGTATATAGTATCATCAGCAAAACCCCACAAGTCTCCTGGAAGTGATAAGGAAATACAGTAATGTCTGGGATGTAAAATTAATGTCCACAAATTAGTAGCCTTCATATATACCAATAACAGTCAAACTAAGAATAAAAACAAAGAAACAATGCTCTTCACAGTAGCTTCAAAAAAAAAAAAAAATGCCTGAGAATATATCTAACAAAGGCAGGAAATAGTAGGAGACATTAACAAATGAAAGAACACACCATGCTCAAGGCTAGGAAGGATCAACATCGTAAAAACGTCCATACTACCCAAAGCGATCTACTGCTATAATGTAATCCCTATTAAAGTACCAACATCATTCTTTGAACTGGAAAAGATAATACTTCATTACCCCTGGAACCAGAAAACAACTTGAATATCCAACACAATTCTAAAAAATAAAAACAAATCTGGAGGCATAACGTTACCAAACTTCAGGTTATACTACAAGAGTATAGTGATCAGAAAAGCATGGTACTGTAACATGGATCTATGGAAAAGAATAGAGATCCCAGAGATAAAAGCCACCATATATTGCCTGATCTTCAATAAAACAAACAAAAGCGTACAATGAGGAAAAGAATTCCTATTCAATAAATGGAGCTGAGAGAACTGGTTAGCCACCTCAGAAGACTGAAACTGGACCCACAGCTCTCAACATTTACAAAAATTGACTCATGCTGATAAAAGATTTAAATTTAAGACACAAAACAATAAAAACTCTAGAAAAAGGAATGGGGAAAACTCTTGACAATATCAGCCTGGGGAAAGATTTTATGAAGAAGACCCCAGTGGCAATTGAAGCAATGCCAGAAATACATAATGGGACAAGATCAAGTTAAAAAGCTTCTGCACAGCTAAGGCTCAATAACTAAAGCAAACAGCCTTCACAATGGGAGAAAATATTTATTTGTATGCTACAAATGTGATAAAGGGCTAATAACTAGAGTCTACAGAGAACTCAAACTGACCAACCAGAAAACAGCAGACAATCTCATTTATTAGTGGGCAAGAGACTTGAACAGAAAATTCTCTGAAGATGACAGACAAATGGCCACAAACACATGAAAAAATGCTCATCGACTCTAATCATCAGATAAATGTAAATCAAAACCACCCTGAAATATCACTTAACCCCAATGAGAATAGCCCACATCACAAAGTCCCAGAGTTGCAGATGCTGGCATGGATGTGGGGAGAAGGGAGCACTGATGAGATTGCAAACTAACATAACCTCTGTGGAAAGAAGTATGGAGGGGGCCAAAAATGCCCATCTTGGCATTGAGTGGAGAGGGAAAAATAATCTTTCTTGAGAATTTCCAGCAACAGTCTGCCTTACTTTGATTTTTATTGTGAATTTATGTTATAAGAAGATATATAGTCCAGATGAAAAACACCCAAATAAATAAAGCAATACAATAACAAATAACCAGCAAGCTGTAACCAAAACGACAAAAAATTCCAACCACAAGCTACTCAGGAGGTTGAGGCAAGAGAATCACCTAAGCCCAAGATTTGGAGGTTGCCGTGAGCTGTGTGACACCACAGCACTCTACCAAGGGTGAAAAAGTGAGACTCTGTCTCTGCAAAAAAAAAAAGAAGAAAAAGAAAAAGAAAAATTTCAACCACAGCTAAGAACTGAAATTTAGGATGATATGTAAGAATAGTATGCAGATCCTCTTTTGAGGAACCCAATTTCAACCCCAGTTCAAAGAATTATCACTCAATGTTCAAAGGAAAATATGTCACTTGTGGTAAAAATGACAATCCACTCAAGAATGGGTAAAATCTCATCAAAAAACAGAGTAGATGCAGAAAGATTTAAGATGTTAGCATTATCAAACAGAATATAAGATGAATATGTTTAATATTTTCAAACAAACAAAAGATGATTAATACGGTATGAAAAAAGCCTGAGAGAAAAGACAGATCACATACACAAACAGCATTTTATCAGAGAGGTCTCAGAAATAAGTGTAGAAGCGAACCATGGCAGAATAGCATTAAGTGTGTTGAAAGAATCAACATTCAACCTAAAACTGCATCCGGACCAAACTGTCTTCTCAATAAGATGGAGAAATTGAAGATACTTCTTAATGAAAGATACTCCCTGAGAGAATTTACCACTAACAGGCTGGCAACAAAAGAAAATCTAAAGAATATGTTTCAAGCAGGAAAAAAAGATATCAAATGAAAATCTGAGGTACAGATATCCTAAGAAATATGTTATGTTTATAAAACTAATGACCATTACAAATAATTGCATCTGGTTTATGGTGAAATAGACCCTACAGTTTTTGGCAACACTATTTATATTTTCACTGGAACACTTCAGGAATTGGATGACGTCCTTGCTCTGGGGCCATGCTAATCTTCATCGTATCATTCCAATTTGAGTACAGGTGCTGCAGAAGGGACCGCAAGAATCATTCATTGACGTGGAGGGAGGTGGTCATAGAGAAAGCATCCTTGGGTTTTTGTACTGTTACATTCATTGGGATTAGACTTCGTTTATCTATGTTAAAACTGCAAGTGTAAATATTGAATGAATAGAAACAGAATCGTTAACTTCTAAAATACTAAAGAAGAAAAAAATTGAATGAGAAAAATCTTCAAACCAAAATTGAAACTGTCAGTACTTCTCTTCCTTAGACATAAAGAGAAACCCACTCAGATTAACCTATACATTCAATATAGATCCAGTAAAAATCCTCACAATTTTTTTCTGCATAAGCTAAAGCTAAATTTATCACTGCCTTTTAGCTTAAGCCAAATTCATAACTGCCTTTCCTCTCTGATTTTATTTTGTTATGCTCTCTTTAACAAGATCAAGTATAGAGGTTTTATTAGCCTCATAAAACAAGTTAAGTAACTTTCCTCTTTTTCTAGTCTCTGAGACAATTTGTTAGAAATAGGATTAGTGAAAATCTGAGAGTTTGGTAAAATGACATGATTAGACTGAACAACTTTTCTTGGATGTAGGAATACTGGTGATAGATAGGCAATGATGAACACTTTAGAAGTTATTATTTTCTATTTCATTTTGAATCCATTTTGATAATTCATTATTCTGAATTTTTTTTCCATTGTATCTAAACTTTTGTCTTTAGGCTATAGTTTTGATTTTATAATGATTTTATAAATCAGGGCAGAACAGAGATAAAGGCTCAAAAATTTTTCCCCACTTTAAGGAGCAGTATGAGGTTGTGCACCACTGAGAGAAGAATTTAGCAAGCAGAAAACTGAACATAGGATTTTCAGTTGACCATGCCATCTCCTGGCCAAAAACAATCTATTTCCCAGACTGCCTTGCGAAAGAATGTGGTGTCATGTGACTGTTAAAAGGAAGTGGCATAATTAACCTTAGGAATTCTTAAAAGGACAAGCCATGTTCCTTTCTGTCCCTTCCTTGACTCTGACTAGAATGTGAGTGATGGCTGGAGCTTCTATTTCGGATCATTAACAGACCTTAGGAATGGAGCCGCATACAGAGGACCCAGAAGGTGAAAAGAACCGAATTTCCTGAGGACTTAATGGAACAGAATTGCTATCCAGCTCTAGACTCCCTATATCTGGATTTTAACATGAGAGAGAAAAACCTCATATCCTTTTTATGGCACTGCCATGGGCAGTTTTTAAAGTACTTGCTGATTAACCTAGTCACAATATAGGTGTTTCTATGTTATACAATAGAATCTTTAATGATAGGATAAACACCAAACTTTATATGGTGATTCTATTTTTCATCCTTGTTTGCATTTGTAGTTTCTAAATTTTACAATTGATATTGTATTTAAGTGGGGCGCAATTATAAGAGGGACTTTACCTAACAAATGCAATCAGTGTAACCTGGTTCTTTGTAGCCTCAATGAATCCCCAATGATAAAAATAAATAAAAACCATACTTCACATAGGTTGACTTAAACTTTAGAAAATATAAGCAAAAGAAAAAGACAAGTGGTCATCTCACTACTTTGATAATTACTTTGAATGTTGATGTACATTTTTACAGAGAAAGATAAATTACACCAAATAAAACTTAGTCCTCCAGTCCTCTCTCCCTACATGTTCAGTTAGAAGACAAACTGGGAATCCTGATCAGAGCAGGAGGTTTTACTTGGTGGCCTTTAAGGTTTCAGTCAAATCTATTATCCTAGGATATCGTACTTTTTAAAAAGCCCCCTTTCTACTCAAAGATAAATTCGATTTTTAAAAATGTCATTTCATACCCTAAAAGTCCTCAAAGTGGGCTAATGGTTTTGGATTTCAGTGCGGAAAGTGAATTTACAAGTAAAGAGTTATGTACTTTGTGCTCTAAAACTTGTAACCTTTACTTGTAGGTTGAAAGACTGGAAGGTATTTGCCCTGTAAGTTGTAATGGCCCCGAGGAAGCCATTATAGTCTAAAGGTCAATGCTCTGTGAGGCACAATTTCAGTAAGTGGATTCTGTGATTTAAAAGAAGAAAGAAAGAAAGAAAAGAAAAGTAAATTCTCTGGTTCAGTTCCCAGAGAGGTGCTCTATAATGTTCCAGAGATAAATTCCTTGAGTTCTTTAGTTCACTTCAGCCAAACAAAACACCAAGATGTATTTTTATTCTCTATTTAGGTTTTGCAATTTAATGGTGCAAAGTGATGGCATTTAGCAAAATGGATAATGATTACAGTTATTCACACACAGAGCACTAATTTTACAATGAAAAGAAAGCTTTATAAAAAAAAAGCTTTAAAAAGATGTGGAACTAACCCAAGTGCCCATCAATACATGAGTGGATTAATAAAATGTGGTACATGTGTACCATGGAGTACTACACAGCCATGAAAAAGAGGTCGATTAATATCTTTTGTAACAACCTGGGTAGAATTGGAGACCAGTCTTCTAAGTGAAGTTTCACAGGAATAAAAAAAATAAACATGGGCGGCACCTGTGGCTCAGTGAGTAAGGCGCCAGCCCCATAGACCAAGGGTGGCGGTTCGAACCAGCCCCAACCAAAAACTGCAACAAAAAAATAGCCAGGTGTAGCTGTAGTCCCAGCTACTTGGGAGGCTGAGGCAAGAGAATCACTTAAGCCCGAGAACTGGCAGTTGCTGTGAGCTGTGACATGACAGCATTCTATTGAGGGTGACACAGTGAGACTTTGTCTTTTTTTTTTTGAGACAGAGCCTCAAGCTATCCCCCTGGGTAGAATGCCATGGCATCACGCTCACAGCAACCTCCAACTCCTGGGCTCAAGCGAGTCTCCTGCCTCAGCCCCTGGCCATTTTTTGGTTGCAGCCATCATTGTTGTTTGGAGGCCCGGGCTGGGGATTCGAACCCGCCGCCTTAGGTGTATGTGGCTGGCGCCTTAGCCGCTTGAGCCACAGGCACCGAGCCGAGACTTTGTCTTTAAGAAAAAAAAAAAGCAAAAGAAAAAATAAACACTTCATGTATTCACTATTAAATTGAAACTAATTGATCAACACCCACGTGCATATTTGGTAGTAAAACTCAACAGAAAGCCAGTAGGTGGGAGGGGGAATCAGAGAGGTACAATGCACACTGTTTGGTTGAGAGGCACACTTATAAGTCTGGCTCAAAATGTACAAAAGCAATTGATATAACCATTCCATTTATACCCCCATAATATTCTGAAGTTTAAAAAAAACACACAGGGCAGCACCTGTGGCTCAAAGGAGTAGGGCGCTGGCCCCATACACTGGAGGTGGTGGGTTCAAAGCCCTAGCCAAAAAAAAACCTGCAAAAAATAAGTAAATAAATAAAACACTCAACCCCCCTCAGATTTACTAGAGATGATTGTGAAAGTGTCACCACAAGTTGCTATCTCTATTAGTAAAGAAAATAGTGCAGACTAAAAATATCAACTTCCCAACAAGTGAGTTCACAGGGCTCTTCCTGGAGAGGTAGCCCTTATTCGCAGTATCCTTGTTGTGTTGGATTTAGTAACAAAAAGTTTAGAAACAATTATGCAAATTAATGTCAACAATCTATTTATGTACTTTTGTCCAAATAATATAGCCCTGGGCTTGAATGATGTATCTGTTATTTATTAATTGTGCTGACATTAAGTAATCTATTTAACTGTTCTGGCTTCAACTAATATTTTTAAGTAATTATTTTAATCTGTAAAAGTGATAGACACATGGTTAAAAATTTTAAACATACACTGTAGTTATGCTGTAAAAAGTACATATTTATCTTACCCTCATCCTCTGGTTGCCCTCCCTAGAGGCAAATATTGTTAACATCTTAGAATGACTTACCCTAGAGAGAGAATGTGTGATGATAATCATACATGCATAAATATTTTAATATGTATCTATCTGATAAGTTTAAATTATATATTATCGCTATTTTAATGAACATTTCTTTGGTCATTGGAAAGGCTGACAATGTCCTCGTTTCATTCAATTTCAATACATTAAATGTTTGAATTTATTTTTCTACAAACTGCCTGCTTATGTCCTCTCCCTATTTTCCTACTGGTTTTAAAATATTTTCTCTAATTCCTAAAAACCCTAAATATATTAATAAAGTAGTCCTTTATGAAATATAGTATATTACGAATGTTCTTTCCAGTTTGTCAATGCTATCTTATTCCTAGTATTCTATTATTATGCAGAAAATGTTTAATTTTTATGTAAACATATTTATCACTTTTATGGCTTCTAAGTTTTGTGCCATGTTTGGAAAGGCTCCTCTCATTTTAAAATTAATCTTTAAATTCTCACATAATTTACTACCTTTAGAGTACCTTTGTTTAAATCTCTAGCCCGATTGGACTTCTTCTTGGCAAAACGGCTAGGGCAGAAATGAATTTGTTAATTTTCTATTAGGCAAGGCAATTGTCCAGCATTAGTTATTAAATAAGTCTTTTTGTTTAATGTCGAATTGGAAATGCTTCTTTCATAATAAGCCATATTACCATGAGGATTTTGGTATGCAACTCAACTCTTTGTTACATTGTTTTGTTTTTAGGGACCAGTAAAATTTTACATTAATTAATGTAGCATTTAGTACCTTGTAGGACTAATCTCACTTCAGAAATTATCTGTTTCTACGTACATTGTTATTTATTCTATAAATTATTTGTGTGTTGATTTCAATGGTATAATATTAATGTGTAGATATAGGGAGATCTGCTGCCATTAAAATACTTAATCTTTTAATCCAAGAACATGGTAAATATATCATTAGATTTATACAAATCTTGTTGTATTCCTCTGTATTCTTTTAATGTGCCTCTATCTCAAAAATTTCTTAAGTTTATTCCTATTACATTTTATCATTTTGTTACGATAACACACACACTTTTATTACTTTATATCTTAAAATAACTTTCATTGTACATAAGAAAATAACTGGTTTTCATATATTAATTTTACTTGTTTGCAATGTTTTCCAGCTATACGATTTAATCATACATGTAAATAATAATTCTATGTTGTCTCTTCAAATCTTGTATTTGTTCACCCTTTCCAATTGCACATGTAGGACCTGTAAAACAATAAGTAATCCTTGTAATAGTGGACATTATCATCTTTCTCTTGTCGCAGATATTTGAATAGTTTTACTATTAAGCACAGTGAAGGCTTTTAGCTGAAAATCAGATAGATGTTAGAAATACCTACTATTGTTTTATCAATAGGCTTTTTTTTTTTTTTTAAACCAGCAATAGATTTTTAACTTTAATACTTTATAGCTTTTCTGGGCCTGATAGTATAATTTTTCTCTTCTGATGTAACAGAAACATAAATCATATTAATAATTTGCCTAATAATCCTAATTTCCTTTCTTGGCAATGATGTATTCTTTTAAAATAATGTTGAATTCTCTTTACCAATATGTTATTTTGGATTAATATTCACAAAATGATTGACTTTGATAGGTTTTTTATTATGCTGTCAGATTTTGATAGGATTATTATGATGGATACATGTGAAAAATAAAAGTTTTTCTTCAGTCGCTGCTTGAGAATTATTTCAATAACATTGTAATTTTCTAATCCTTGAAATTTTTGGTAGGCTTTGGGTATAACATAGTATGGGCCTGTTGCTTGAAACTTTTGGACAACTATGATTTCTCATAGTCTAGATTTTCTAGCCCTTTTGAAGTCACACTGGTGATTCAAGTGTCTTAGAAACAGCATTTATTTTATTCAGGTTTTTCAAATCCATACTCATGAAGTTAAGCGAAGACACATCTTAATTCTTCATTCCTTTAATATCTGCATTTAGGTTCTCATTTCTCATTTAAATATTTGTGCTTTCTTCATTTTTCACCATGTAAAAACTATGTAATGGCTTATCTCCCTAATCAACTTTTAAAAAATGATGATTTCTTGAATTTATTCACTTTTTTGTTATTGTAGCTATTCAGAAACTTCATGTTTTATATACTATTTTCTTAATTCTGATCTTCTTAGTTTTATTTTATTGGTGACCACAATTTCACATTTTGAATGCTTAATTTAGTTGTTTATATTCCTTCTTATTTGACAAGTTTTGATTTTGAAGTTTAGTTTTTCTCTTAATCCCCTTTTTTCTGTTCTATAGGTTTCAACATGCATTTTTTTATTTGGTTTTAATTTCTTCTTTCATCGGGGTGTGTTTTAAAAGACATTAAAATTCTTTTTTGAATCTTAAGGTATTTCTTTTTATCATATAGGTACTTATTAGTTTTATTTACTGTGGGTAAAATAAAACTTTTTGGAAATGTATTAATATTTTTATGGCTTAGTAAGAGGTTATTGCTTAAAGTTGTACATGTACTATTTGAAAAGAAACTATATTCTTTGCATAGAGTTTAGTATATATTGATTATTGATTTTCTTTTTTATATTTCTACTTCTATTTGGTCGACATGAAGAAAACAGATGAACACCTATTATTGTGTATTCTGCGTACCTGTTTATCTTTAAATATGATAAAGTTGTTCCTTAGGAATGTTTATGCTAGTTATTTAGTAGGTAAGTACTCACAGCTAGTGCACCTTCCTATGAATTACAGCATTTGTCATCACACAATGCCTTCCTGGTTTGATCTAATATTGCTTTGCTGAGAATTCAATCTTGTCTAATAACATAGCTCCTAGATAATTTTATGTTCTCATATGCATACTACAAGATCTCTACCCTTTTCTTTTCACTTGTTTTGAGACACTTTTTTAAGACTCATCTCTGTTTGGCATGTAGTTGAATTTTCAATTGTGATTCAATCTGAACGTCTTCACAGGTGACTCCATCACATTTACTTTTAGTGTACATTTAATTTGTTGTATTTTCATTTTTGCCATTGTCTTTTAACTGACATTTAGGCTCCTCTTCTCTTTTATATTTTTATTACACTGTCCAGATTTACTGTCTTCTGTTTTTATGCAAGTGTTTTCTTAAACGTGTATGTCCTTTTATCTTTTATCTTCTAGTCAATGGTCTGTATTTGCTTAACTTTGCTTTCTTATACATGCCTTTTCCTCCTAATAATTTGAAAGACTCATCTTTATTTTTACAGTTTCTCTTTATAATTTTCTATAATATATTTAGTTCTATTTTTAAGACACATTATCTTGACCGTCCACTGTTAATGATAAATACATTAAATATACATTCACTTCTCTACCTCTCCTTCCTCAATTCTAGCATTCAGTTTGTTTGTCTATATTATTATCCTTAGTTCTTCTAATAGTTTTCTTTCTACCTTTAAATGATATTCTGAATTCTATTTAGGTAATATGGCAAAGACACTATCATATAATAAAAACCTGCCTAATACAGATCAATTAGAAATACTGCATGTAAAATGTAATCTTTAAATGAATAAGTGAACTGGCAAGAAATTGAGCCTTAACCATTAAAAAGGCGTGGCCCCACAGAGTAAACGAAGAACAGCCACTGGCAGCTGCTCCGAGCATGCTACATCTGCTGGTGGCCTCAAGTGTGGGCCTTAAAGGACCATACAGGTTTAGGGGACCAAAGAAGGTTAAGCCTGCTCACAGAAGAAAGTTTGGATCAAATTCTCCACACAAATCTATAAACTCCCCAAGTGATTCCGTTGGTGGAAAGGTAAAGATGTCATAACTAATTATAAAATGAATTATAGTTAATAACTTATCAATTAACAAACACCTAGAAGAGGGAAATAGAAAACTGTTTGCTGTCTTAGATGTGGTACTTGGTGGAGGAGTTTGGAAATTGTTTCCCTGAGAATTCAAAACCACAAGCAAGCCTGAACATGGGCCTGGGGATAGATTTTAAAGAATCAATGACTTTGAAAAACCCAGAGCTAAGAATTTAATTTGAACTTTTCTGCCTAGATATAGTGTCTTCCCTTAGGCAACTGATAGTAAAAATAAATTATATCTAAAGAAAAAAACCCTGGGGGCTTCAAAAATTTCTTACAGCCAAGGAATGTGAGCTAAAAAAAAAAAATGACTTAAAGAAAAAAATCATACTAAGTGAGGAAATAAACCACCATTGAGCAAGAGTCAACAGAATGAAAAGAAAAAAAAGAAAAGAAAGCACCACCACGGACATATATTAGATCCATTAAGCATATAGGATTAGAAATTATTATATACAAAATGTAAAGTAGGTGTGTTTAATATGCTTAAAGAAATAGGAGATAGTAGTTTATCTGATTAACTCATTAAAGATTACTAAGTAACAAAAGACAATGAAGATTAACTAGGCAGAGTACAAAATTAACTAAAGAACTTTTAGAAATCAAATTAAAAACGCAATGGACTAAATAGATTAGCTTCTAACAGCTGTTTGAATGTAATGAGAAAGTCAATGAACATGGAGGGTTGAGAAGGTAGGTCCAACAAAATTCTAACCAAATTTCCTGAGTGGGATAATAGAATTTGGGAAAGGCACTATTTGAAATAACACTAGCTGAGAATTTTACAGAAATAATGAAAATATAAATCCTTAGATACACAATTCCAGTAAGACTCAAAAAAGATAAAAAGGAAAGAAAAAGTCATCCAGATACACAACGAAACTGTAGATTCCCAAAGACAAAGAGAAGTTCTTAGAAGGGGGTTAAAGGGGAAAAAAAACACTAAATAACTTTAAAGGAATGATAGTTTGATTTAGACCATCAATACATGGAATATCGTCAAAATGCTAAGAGAAAATAGCTGTCAACCTAGAGTTGTATAGCCAGTGAAATATCTTCCAGTGTGAAATTAGCACATGTCTAATAAAAAAAGTCTCCATTCTAAAAAAAAATTGAGAGGAACTTCAAGGCACAGAAAAAAATGATCCCCAAAGGACTGAAATGCAGCAGACAATGCTAAGCTGAGACATTGGTAAACATATCAGTAAATCTGTATTAACAAAAATAGTGCCTTGGTTATAGTGTTAGAAAAGGAATTTTTATAGAAAGCATCTTAGAAGACAATCTTATTTCATGAAACACACTCAGCAAAATGCTCTAATTAGTGCTAGGTGAGGCACCAGAGCCACACTCTTTGCTGGCATAGCTAGTGAGTACACATGCCTACCCAGCCTTCCAATTTCAACAAAACTGTTCTTATTGCAAAGAACTCATTTTGTAGATTAAAATAATTGATTATAAGTTCAACACTTTAAATTATGAATGTCACGATTATGCCTATTATTGACATAGGAGCTCTAGCTGTACCAAAACTATGAGCATTGGTCTCTTAAATCTTGACATATTTGCCAGAGGAAAACCTGGCAAAAAATATAGCATAGTCATATCATCAGGGAATTTTTACTTTCCTAGCTACCATGATGAAATTCCAAGTTTCCCTTTGTGTTTTTTTAAATAAGTCATTATGAATGCCATCATGAGATCATTTCTAATCCAGTGGTGCCAGTCATTACTACCATTTGAAACAGTTATGCCTTTCAGCTGTGGCTTAGTAATGATATTAAGTCTGAATTTTCTTGCAAAAGCAATTTATTCATGTCATCACTTACTGCTGTAAGCTTGTTTATGACTTTTTAAATGGGATCTGTTTCACCATTTGGTTCTTTCTTCAGCACATTTTGCCTTTTGTAAAACATATACATTTCCTCCAGTGCAATCGTAAATGATGACAGAGGAGAGGAACTGAATTAAAATGTAAGCTACTTCCTGGAGTATTTACATATGACGACCAGATTTACAAAGAGGGAAGGGGAAGCATATTGTAACCACAGAAGACATGTTCAGAATCCTATACAAATCCTGAATCGTGGTGTCAAAACCTTCGAATAACTACTGTTTTTGCTTATGCTTACCTCCAGGGCAAAAATAAAAATATTAATAAAATTAATGCTCAAGGGTAATGTTCTTTTAAAACATTTGCCTTAAAAAGGGAAAAAGAGGTCAAAGTCTTTAGGTTTTTATATTGACTGGGGTAGTGAAACTCCATGTGATAAAGTACCGTAGAACTATACCCAACCAATTCCAGTCAATCTGGTTTTGATATGGAATCATGGTTACCTACGATGTAACACGGGTAACTGATGAAGGATACACAGGACTTCCCTAGTGTATCTGCAGCTTCTTGTGCATCTATAATTATTTCTAAATAAAAATGTTTTAAAAATCTATTTCCTCACCTCTCAATTTTAAAAAGGATGAAGTTGGGGATTTTTCATAAGCCCAGGGAAAATGCAGAGCAAGTTTGGCTTTCTAGTCTCTATTCGGAGGGATTACCTCTTCCCAGGTCTTCCCTTCTTTCCCTCACAGTGCCAACTGCCAGGGGTAAGGAGGGCTCTAACCACCTGAGCTCATAGACACAAATCCTGGAGCTTGTACATGTCTCAGCAAGGCATATATTAAAAGTCTGTGAAAGAGACAACATCAGGGGATGTGAAACCCAACAGGCCTATTTATAGTACCTGTCAGTTCATCCCTGCCACAATTAAATAGTCCTCCTGCCACTGCCCATCAAATCACTAGGCCCTTTCTGTACATAACTGAATCCCCTCAACCCACCATGGGTCAGGTAAGATCACACTAATTTGCTTTTGGCCATACACCATAGACCCAGGAACCATGTTGCCTTGGCCAGAGAGGCAGCATTCCTTTAATCTTTATTCTCAGGCCATTTTGAGTAGCAACGTAAAAATGCTGCTTAGAGATTTTGCAGAAGAGGAAATTTGAGCACCGAATCCCTAATATTAAGGGGGTTTGTTGTTTGTTTCCCATGTATCATTTCTCGGCCTTTTAGCTAAGATCAAGTGTGTTTGTTTCCCATATGCTGGATGTTAGATTATGTGTTTTATAAGGAATAGCTCATCTGATTCCTGCCCCCCCGAAACAACCTATAAAATGCCCTGTTATCATTAGTATTTCTTGCCCTTTTGATAGAGGAGAAAACAGGTATGAAGAAGTCAGAGACCCTAGTGAGGCAGTAGACTCAGGAATTGAAACCAGGGAGGCATATATGGTTTCAATTATGGATCCATAATTGATCCATAATCATAGCTTCTGCTTTTAACCACCTCGATATTCTGCTCATTGCCAGCAGCCTTACTGGAGGTCATAAAAGAAGGTCTTCAAGTGTCAC
This sequence comes from Otolemur garnettii, assembly GCF_000181295.1. Taxonomy (NCBI): domain Eukaryota; kingdom Metazoa; phylum Chordata; class Mammalia; order Primates; family Galagidae; genus Otolemur; species Otolemur garnettii. The sequence goes on from NW_003852400.1 coordinate 23,958,041, forward strand.
TGTGGTGTTGATATTTCTCTTATCCCGTTTTCCAAATTACCACTAACCACGGAACACAGAATTTATAACTTCATCCACTCATACAATAGGGAATGTGACTAGGTGGTCTGGAATAATTCCCTAGTCAAAATAGTGTGAGACAATCAATATTACACATGAAAACATTAAAAGGAGGAAAGAAACTTGTAAATATAGGACCTCTAGGAGATTGGGATGTTTCATTATATATTGCAAATTTCCAAGATGAGAATATGCATATCCATATATTTCTCTGGAATGTTTCTCCCCATGGTCCACCTTTCACATTTGGCAGACCAATTTCCACAGAACTCGCTTGGAGAAATATTCTCTCTAATCTGGGCGATGCTTTTGTTTTCTCCCTTCAGTGCAGTCTTGATTCTGTGCCACCGCTGCTCCGGGTCCATCACCACCCCTGCCTCCCACTGTCTTCTTTAAGTTCTTCTTATTCTTTTTGTGTTGCCCTCTTTCCTGTTTTTGGAAATCTCTCTGACTCTTCAAAAAGAGTCTCGGCAAGCAGGGAGTGTGCTCCTCACTTCCAGCTGGCAGGCAGCCAGACAACAGATCTGTTCTCACGGATCTCTGACTCTTTTTGTCTTTTTTGCTTTAGGACCAAGACCTTCTTGGTTTTGGTTTTTTTCCCCTAGAAAAATAGACATTTTGAACTCTTCTAAGGCAACTGACATTTTACCGATGTTGCTAACACCAGAGATCTGCATAGTTTATGGTAAAGTAACAGATTTGTAAGTATTATATTAGAATACATAGACACAAACGTCTACATAAATATTTATCTGTTTTAAACCTTCCACAATAAATTGGCCATCTTCCCACAGACGTGGAACAGGTATTTAATCCATTGTCAGGGCCCAGGACTGGCCAGGTCTCGGGCCCAGCTTAGGTAGGTTCTGGACGCTACCACTAAGCTACCTTGCTCAGGCACAGTTTTTCTCGTAGGTGCTTGAGGGCTATCTACTTTAGCTGGAGAGAGAGACAGAATCTTAGAGTAAAGGTCTTCTTAGAATAGGGTGACCAGACATCCCGATTTTGACGGGACAGTCCCGCTTTTCAACAGTTTGTCCTGCGTCCTGTGGCTTTTTAAGAAGGTCCCGATTTGGGGGAAGAATGCATGAACGGGCTGGAGAACAAGAAGGGAATATATGGTTTTCGGCCACCATATGGCTATTTCGCCAAAATATGAGTTTTATATTTTTGTTAATTTTATAATGTTAAACTGTAATAAATAGTTGCTGAGAAGTGATTATCGAGAATTGCTTATCAAAGTTTGCGTTGTCAGGCCCCGCCCCCGCCATGCTGTCCCGCCTTACAGATGTTAGAATCTGGTCACCCTATCTTGGAACAGATAGATCTTAGTCTTTAGCAGAGCTTGGTAATCTTCAGCAGAGACACCGTGCTGGCGTTCTGCAGGCAGGAGAGGAGACAGAGTCAGATTAAGCATGTCTGTGATAGAATGTGCAAGCTTTTTGACTGCCTGCTCCTCCAGCCTAATATAAGGCTGATCTCGTGCCTCTCACCACCACAGGTGTAGAGACTGCTGATTCACCACTGCTCTCATCTCGCGAGCTCTCTCATGCTTGTTAGAACCAAATCTCTCTCCATGTCCTTTTCACCAAGGTGTTCCATTACAGGTATCTCTTATAATTCTCACTCCTTTTAGCCATAGGCTATACGGGCTGCTACATTTCCCCCCCCTTTTTTGTATATAAATAAAATAACTTTTAATGTGGTAAGGGCAGTTCTTCCTGTTATCTAGCCCTTTTCTTTCTAGGCAAAAGATGGTAATTATCAGAGTTCAGAATTCCAGGTATGGGCTCTTTAAGTGAGGAAGCCCAATACAGATGTAAACTATTAGCCGCTGCTAGGGGAAAATGATGATTGTGATGTTAATTCTCTTAAAGATCTTTTTAAATGGAGAAAACTGAAGTCTTTCCTGATAAAAAAAAAAATGATAAATTCTAACTGTAGGAGCTTTCTTTTGATATTTACTTAACAGACGAACAAAAAATAACGCTTTTCTTGTAGTCTTTGCAAGCAGAGGATTTTTCTCTCGCTATTCTAAAGGTTTTGCTACTTGAGGTACTGAAATCTACCCTCTTCGTAAATCATAAAAGACTGTTATTCGTGGATTAATGGTTCCACACTTGGCAGTTCTTCTCATGGAACTGTCACTCATGGTCCAAAAAGTACCACCCTTCACAATTCCTTGATAGAGTTTTTCCTGCTTTCAAGCTGCTTTTCCAGCGAAATTTTTGCTAATTGATTTCAGACTTTTTTTCAAATGGAGTTTCCTAGCACAGAGGTGGTTTAACTTGTACTCTTCCCTCCCTTTGTTCTCACCTCTCATAATCTTCCAAAGGCTTCACTTGCTTCCGAGTGACACTTCCCCTTTGGGCCGCGTCCAGTCTCCTTAACTGGACCCAGTTATAGTGCACAGACACTGATGAGAGGTCGGTTACCCCTTCACCACACGGATAACCTAATATTCCACAAACATATCTAATTATTCTCCATTGTCATCCATTAGTCTGGTTTAATTTCCTGTTTTACACTAAGGCACCACAGGTCTAACCAAGCTGGCAGAGTGCTCCCACGGCATGGAATTGAATTACACTGTTTTTTCTGAGAATGGTTTGAAATGAAAATATTAAACTGTTTTTTCTTTGATTTACCAGTGGGTCCTGATTCTAGCCCAACTGATAATTTCCCTACAATAAAGGTGTTCCATCTTCTATCAAGTTGATAACAGCATTTGTTTTGCCCAATGAAAGTTTTTTTTATACTTGGGACATACACCTGGAGGTTTACATGCTCTTTGTTCCCTTTCTTTAGCATTCAGCGTTCTTTTCCCTTTTAAACTCTTCTCTCTTATGGCCTAGCTTCCCACATTCATGGCATTTGATGTTAACTAGGGGATTTACCCTCTGATCTTCCAGCTGCCCAGTTTGAGATGTCAGTCTAGCATTTACCTGTTTCTACTATAAGATTTATCTGATCTCTCAACTGTATTTCAACTACTGTATCTCATTTGCCATGATTTTTCTCTACTGGTTTTTTTCTTTTGGACTTTTCTTTTTACAATCTTTCCCTTTCAATTCTTAGAACCTTTGGCTGCCTTAAAGAGACAGGAGCTCTTTAGCAGTTTTTTATTCTGGAGTCTTGTTTTACAAAACTTTACTTCCACTATTTCTTCACCAGCCTTAATCTACCTCAATTCTTCTCTTTTTAAACAGAACTCTTAACTGCCAAAAAGGGAATCAGGGCGTCGGTCTCTCAAAAGCTACTTCCTGCTGGCATTGGGCGAAGGTATTAGGGGAAGGCAGTTAGAAGTTCTCTTCCCTAACTTAGTAAACTCTTGCAACCTAGTCCCAAACTTTTCTCTTTGCTGTTTTACCGAAGGCTTTTCTCACCCCTGAGGTTAAAGGCTTGTTTACTAAAGGTTCTTATCTCCTAGGTCTTGCCTTTCTCTTCCCCTTTTGTTTAGAGGCTTTTTTCTGTTCTTCTCCAGCCACTTCACAGAAGAAGCTGAAGGATTTTACCAGCTTTTTCCCCACAGAAGTAGTTAGAATTTGGAAAGAGAAAATGGAGGAAAGAGGATGAAAAAACCGAATGAGAAAGGCCTGCTGTTGGCTGTCTTTCTTAGATATTTCTTTTCCCTCTAAGCATTTCTATTTCGTTTTTCTTATTTTGCTAAAGCTTATTTCCCTCTCGGTCTGCATTCACTGAATCCTGCTCACAGCACCATTTGTCAGTGGCGTTCACTATCCCGCTTCTGACACCACTTGTCAGGGCCCAGGACTGGCCAGGTTTCGGGCCCAGTTTAGGCAGGTTCTGGACGCGGACCCCTAAGCTACCTTGCTCAGGAACAGTTTCTCTTAGGTGCTTGAGGGCTATCTACTTTAGCTGGAGAGAAAGAGAGAGAGAGACAGAGTATCTTAGAGAGAGTAAAGCAGTCTTCTTAGAACAGATAGATCTTAGTCTTTAGCAGAGCTTGGTAATCTTCAGCAGAGACACCGCGCTGGTGTCCTGCAGGCAGGAGAGGAGACAGAGTCAGAGCAAGCGGACCCATGATAGAATGCGCATGCTCCCGACTGCCTGCTCCTCCAGCCTAATATAAGGCTGAGCTCGTGCCTCTCACCACCACAGGTGTAGAGACTGCCAATTCACCAATGCTCTCATCTCGGGAGCTCTCATGCTTGTTAGAAGTAAATCTCTCTCCATGCCCTTTTCACCAAGGTGTTCCATTATAGGTATTTCTTATAACTCTCGCTCCTCTTAGCCATAGGCTATACGGGCTGCTACAATCCATGATATGGAACACTGTAGAAAGCTAGAAAAAAATGATGGTTTAGAAAACATTTTTTATACCGGGTGACCCAGTGCCTATAGTTTGTCACGTTCACTAAGAAATATTAGATGGTAAAAGCCCACTGTTTGGCCTGTAGAGCATTGAAAAAAACACTTGTCATTGTCAAGCCATCAAAAAGAAAGACATTTTATTTGGGGAGCACTAGATTATAACAACAGTAGGTTTAACATGATAGGGGTACAGTTTGATCATAAAAGCCCATCCCATCATAATCATAGAAGTACCACTACTCTCTTTTCTTTCCATTTTAAACTCTATTTGAAAGAGTACAGAAGAAAAGAGCAGGGAGGATTATTAAGAGACTGATGTGAAAGATTAATATAAAGAAAAAATAATTATAAGATGGGAAACATTTACATTCATACATAGAATGAATATTAGCACACATAAGACTTGAAATGCACAGAATTCTAATATTAATCAAAATAATTTGTAGTACTTTTCTTTATCAACAAATGTTTTTTAAATCAGCTAATAGTATAAAATTTGTGATGAAAGATATTGTAACAAGAAAACGTATTCATTTGGTTTTGAAACTATAGTATTTTGTTCATAATCATGAACCATAAAAGTAAAAATTGTCTGTTGATGGCCAGTGCATGTCTGAAGGCACCACACCTGGCATGCGAATGCCCACTCAAGGGTTACAGCTGGGAGGCCCCTTGACCTGGCCTCTCAACTCCTTCCACCAGCTCTCTCTGCTGCTTTCCCATCCTTTGGGTGGGGGTAAGTCATTCTGCTTGGCTGCCTCCACACCTGGGCAGAGTAAAGCCCTTCTTTCTCCATCCACTGGGAGAAGAACCAGTAAGTCTCAGGATTAGACCACTCAGCAGAGCTGGGTGGGAATCCAGACTCTGCTGCTCCATCCCTGAGTGAGCTACTCACTGTGCTGCCCTCTCTGGCTCTATTTCCTCAAGTGTAAGAAAACATGAGATATTACTGCTTCTTGAGGTAATCATTCTTGTGGTTTCCCCCATGCACGTGGTGTTTGGAAATAAACATTACTCTTATAAAAAAAAAAAATCTACTACTTCTTAAGCTTGCTTCAAGGCTGGCTTGAGACCACATGCAAGAACCACTCTCCAAAGCTCCGGGCCCCCGGGTGTGCCTCTAGCTGGCGTTCACAGCTGCTGCCTGGGCTGAGATGTCTCACCAGGTCCTTCTCCTATCTCCGGTGACATGAGGTCATTACAATTTATAACCTTTATAAGTATTAAGTATTAAATTCTCATTACTTAAAAAAAATATATGAATTAGAACATTCTGCTACTGTAATTATCATTTTGAAAAGAAATTATCTTGGACTCTGAAAATTATTTGAAATTTTTCTTGGACTTTGAAAATTATCTAAAGTATTTGTTTCTTACCATTTTGTCTATGACAGTCTAGTTTAAAGCAAAGCGTCTTCTTCCTCCAACTGAGCTAATTTTAATCAGACTACTATTTCTCCATTTGCTCTTCTCATAGGCTTCACCAGTTTTGAATGACTGCAGATGACTTGAGTAATGGAAAGTGTTTTAGAGGGTCATGCACAAAAATAACAAATGCTAATTCAGGCAGAAAACAATGGAGTTTTCATATTTATACATACAGACAAAATTTACATTTTACTAGAATGTGAAAAAAAGGCACGAAGCCTCCATTCAGGTTAATATTTCTTGTCAGTTAGATCTTATTTTTTTAACCTATTATTTAAATCAGTCCTCTCATATTTCCCCAAGACCAAAATTGAAATATAATTCATTCCTTTGTTTCTTGATAAAATGTTACTCATAGAAATACATCAGGCTTGGCTTTACTCAACTCTAGGGTTGCCAGCTAAAATACAGGGTGCCTTGTCAAATTTGAGTTTCAGATAAATAAGTACTTTTTTTTTAGTATATTTGGGTCCTAAATATGGCAAGGGACATACTTATACTAACATATAATTTATTGTTTATCTAAAATTCAGATTGCACTAGACATGTCGTATTTTTATTTACGAAATCTGGCTACTTTACTTAAGTCCTTTGTTGCTTTTATTTCCACAAGTCACAGGAAACTCCACAAAATAGCACTCTTTTTTGTTACGTGAAAATACAAGTATAGGAAAACTACTTTCGTACACACACTTTGCCAAAGAAAGTAATGATAATGTATACGGGGGTCCAAAATACGATTCTTTAGTCCTTGGTAGTTGAGTCACAAAAGAGAATTCTGGTAAACAAAGACATTGCCTGAAACACTAAGGCTGTGGTAATTGATAAAAGTTTAGCACCTTCATTCTAATTTAAATTAGAGAGCACATAATTTGGCAAGATCCAGGGCAATTACTTGAGAAGAGCAGGTGTAATTGAGCATGCAGCCTTGTCAGCTTGTCATTTCAGGAGCAGGTAGATTCTGCCACTGAGGAAGTGTGGCTATGCCAAAAGCATTTGTAGAAACCCTATTTTGCGCGTGTGCTCTGGGGAAAGAGGAGATTATCAGAGCGAGGGTCAGGGTTGCAAATACACGAATGTGGTTTCCTAGGGGAGTCAATATTAGAAAGCCCTGCAGACTAGCCTGGAATGAAACTATCCAAACTAAATGAATAGCGGGACTGGGAGTTCAAAAGTAGAAGACACATTCCTTGTTTAGAGAAATGATCGAGATTTTTTTTTTAAAAAGGAAAAAACAGATATAATACACTTGGCAATGTAATTGCTTGTCAGGTGTTCTTCTAAAGTTAACAGCTCGCCCTTTTGTTTTTCATGGCTTTTACTCTTAATTTTCTTTAACTATCCAAGATTCACACAATTATGCTGTTCGGTGGGACTGCAGCACTTATTTTGCTTGATTTCTTTTTCGATCATTTCTTAGCACGAACAGCAAATCTCTTCAACACCTGCTGAAAAGATTTCCCTTCGTCTCCAAATCATAGACTTTCAGTTAACTTCTGAGGTTTTAAAATAATGAACTGTCAACCACCAGAATAGTGAACTCTGAGCCTCCAGCAAACGGCAGAGAAAGTTAGAACATCTGCCTCTAACAGAATTCAAAACACTTTCCTTGAATTAATGTATTCATTATATATTTCCAAGGAGAATCAAGTGACAGGTTCTACAAAGGTTGCCTTAATTGGAGTACTTTAAAAAGTTACTTAGCAAGAATATAGCCCTAAACATGCATTCCGTGGAAGACTGATTATTTCATTACTTGGGTTGTACCCAGAAATGTGAATATTAGGGTCAATTTTGGTTAACACTCACCCCTGAATAACCTGAGTCCTTAAACAATTTACAGATCCTTATATGGAGTTTTGTTGGTGCTTCTCCTGAGCTCTCCTGAGCAGAAAAGGCTATTCCGTTTGCTTTCAAGTGTATTCTAATTCAAATAGCGTGAAAGGAACCTCCAGGCAATGGTGAAGGTTTTTTTTTTTTTTTCCTTTCAAGACAATTGGGCATTTGCTAAGTTTCAGGGAACACCTGTATTAATTGTATTTCCTGCTCTTGTGTTGCTTTTGTTCCCAATAAAAGAATTCATCTCAGGTGAGTTAACCTTGCTTTTTAGAGAGGGCACCTGCAGTCATCTTGGTGCTTATTGTAAATCAAAACATGTTGAGCCTTTAAAGAGGCAAATAAAAAGGTGCTGACAAGAGGGGATGCCGGCAGGATTAGGGGACTTTCTCACCACTTGTATTATCAGGACGGAGAACAACTGAGTCACATTAAATTACAGGGGGGAGAAAGATTCCCAGAAATTCCACAGATGGGAGGCTGACTGGCGTCTTCAGTAAGCCTGGGAAGAGGAGGGGTCTGCCAGGAGTTATGAAAAGACAACTCCCTCCTTAGCCTCGGGCTTCTATAATTGACCAAGATTTTTCAGCTTGTGATTTGATCCAGCCAAACCCTGTTAGAGGCACTTGCCCCCAACTGAGACCAAGGCTGGAGTGAATAAGAATTAAGTGACTCACTGGTATGTACAATACATGCATTCACATCTATTAGGATAAATGACACGTCGCTCACTTTAAGCACAGGCAGCTGGAGATTGTCATATTCTGAAAATGACAACTGTTATTTATTTATTGAGAATATTTATACAGGTTCTTCCTGGGCACAGAGAATGCATTTTGCAGCAGCACTATGACACCGGCTATCACGTGTCCCATTAGACCAGGGAGACAAAGTGCGCATACTTCAGGGCAGCCATCTGGAGGAGCTGAGATGTAGAAGGTTGAATGTGGGAAGTTTCTAAGTGAGGCCTAAGTTGTCATCTTAACAGGGTTTCTAGCTACTCAAGAGAAAAGGATTGTTTTTCCACACAACTTGATTTTGTTAACTCCCAGAGGACCAGTTCTGAAGCACTGATTAATTTGGTCAAAGGGTTCAGATTATACAACCCAGGGGCACATTTGTCAGCTGGTGAAGGAGGGATAAGAGAGGACTTGGGACCAGAATAGGGTGACCAGACGTCCCGCTTTTGGCGGGACAGTCTTGCTTTTCAACAATTTGTCCTGCGTCCTGTGGCGTTTTAAAAAGTCCTGATTTTTGGAAAGAATGCACGAATGGGCGGGAGAACAAGAAGGGAATATACGGTTTTCGGCTGCCATGTGGCTATTTCGCCAGAATATGAGTTTTATATTATTTTTGTTAATTTTATAATGTTAAACTGTAATAATAACAAATAATTGCTGAGAGGTGATTATCGAGAACTGCTTATCAGAGTTTGCATTGTTGTCAGGCCCTGCCCTGCCCTGTCCCCTGCCCCGCCCCGCCCCCCAGCCATGTTGTCCCGCCTTACCAATGTCAAAATCTGGTCACCCTAGACCAGAAGCAGTTCTTCTCATCTCTCTTCTACAAATCAGAGTCTGGAAGCTCTAGCAGGGGTCCTCAAACTTTTAAAACACGGGGCCAGTTCACTGTCCCTCAGACTGTTGAAGGGCCGGACTGTGGGCCCCAGGACGAGTCGGCTGCTAAGCAGGATGGCAGCAGTGGCAAAAACACCCAGCAGGCTGGATAAATGTCCTAGGTGGGCTGCATGTGGCCCACAGGCTGTAGTTTGAGGACGCCTGCTCTAGAGAAAGCTCTCCTCTGCTCTCTGCTAGAACTTTCACAGTATTAAATGAGGCAGACTTTCTCTAAATGTTTCTCCAAGGAGGGTCCTCTGTTCAAATTGTCCATTCTTGGGTCACACCGCAGACCCAAGACATTCAGTAGAATGAGATTATCTGAGATTGGGGCCTTAGAATGTGCATTTTAATCCATTTCCTCAGATACTCTTTGGTACATGAAGAGTTGAGAATGGTTACCTTGGGAGGATAGAATGAGGCTGTGTAAACAAGTGCATGCCTGCCGAGCATACTAGATTCTAAGTGCTCCTGTATGTTATGTTCACAACAACAAATATTGCTTGAGGGCAAGTCGTATCAGTGCAGAATACCTGCACATCCCCCACATTTTTAAAGGGTCGTTGTCCTTTCCTAATTTACATGTAGAGTCATGAAAAATCTGCTTTGGGGCCTCTAAGAGATGGACCAATAAAGACTAAATAAAACCTTTTCCAGAGAATAATTTAAATACATATACAGTCTAGAAAAACTCACTTCAACATAAAATATTTCCCTTCCAGCCACCTGGAACTAATTTTTTGGTAGGTTGGCCTGTTCCCCAATCACAGGGATGGAATTTGTAGAATCCAGTGTGCCATATGTGAGATTGACCTGTCTTCTCCTGCTATGTAAATCCTGGAGAGTAATCCTTCTTAGAAATAGATTAAGTCCTCTTGCTAATGGATTTTAACATGAATGTTGAAATGCAGATATAAATTCAAATTTCAGACCATTATTTCATTGGGAAAGACTAAAGAAATCCAATGTCAAACTGGTATTTTTTTCAACTTCTTTTAACATTAGAAATTCTTTTCTTTCTTCTTCTTCTTATTTATTTTTTTTTTTTTTGGTTTGGAAATTATTTTCTAATTACCAAAATAAAAGATGGTCACTAGAGAAAAAAAATCTAAATGATACACACAAGTGTTTTTTGTTTTTGTTTTTGTATTTACAAAAAAAAATTAAAAATCTTACAATTATACTTGCCCAAGGACAACTGCTGTCAACACCTCAGTATGTATATGTCCATATCTGCTATGTAAATAAAGAGGATCTTTAAAAAGGCAAAACTGGGATTTTTGTCATACATATTACCTTGTATCCCACTTGTTTCACGCAAAAATATATTTTAAAAATTTTCAAATTGGGCAGTGCCTGTAGCTCAAAGGAGTAGGGCGCCAGCCCCATATGCCGGAGGTGATGGGTTCAAACCCAACCCCGGCCAAAAACTGCAGGAAAAAATTTTTTTTCAAATCAATACATACATTATTATTATGGAACATTGTAAGATTGTTATATGCATTCACTATGTGGATATAGTAAGAAGATATTTAATCATCTGACTTTTGAATATTTAGATTATTTCCAATATTGCTATTATATTCAGTGATATGAGCCAAGAAAAAAAAAAGCTAAGTGCTGTCTCTTCTGTGAAGCAATTCATGCAATAGGAAGTACAAAATGCCTGCCATTAGAAGTGGGTTGTTAATAAACTTGTAGGTCCTGATACTGGGCTGAAAGGGGGACAGTCCCCAAGAACCATTCCTTCTCATGTCCTTGCCTGGAAGACCAAGAGCTCCTTCCCACTTTATTTTCTGTCCCTCATCCTCTGAGGAATCTGGGGATATAAGAATCACCTTACCTCCAAATCAAAAAAATTCTAACTTGAAGCTCCTGTCTCTAAATTTAAATTTAACAATTGTGTCTTTAGCAATAGACAATGCTGAGCAGGGATGCAGAGGGGATGAGTCTGGCCTATTGGTCCATCTCTTAGAGGCCCCAAAGCAGATTGTTCATGACTTGAATGAGGCTTGAGCTTCCTGGTCATTTATTTGCATAGGTGCCTTACAGATATATATTTTTTAATTTGGAAAATTATTCTAAACTAGAGAAATTAATTTGGAAAGATGTTTTAAAATGCTTTAGTGAAACAAGTAGGGATTTATTTTCAGTGTCCTCCTGATTTGAATGTTTTCGAAGCATACTATTTTTTCTCATCTATATATATGTACTAAAATACTCAAAGGAAAATCAGAAAAAAAATGAATGAAACACGAAACTAAAAGCAATGAAGATAAGTTAGTGAAATCAATGGAGAAATTACTCTGATAGAGAGAAGCAACATAAATAAAAAATTTCCTATTAAAACAAAAACAGGAATTAAGAAAGATATATCCTATGATGTCATCTATAATAAGCTGGATATAAGTGTATTTCAAAACCCAAAGTATATTTAAGATTAATCGCTGAAGCTTGAAATACCCTGAAGTATTATAGGTTATGTACAAAAATGAATACACATTTTTCGAAATTTAATAATTCTGAAAATTTACATGACATTACCAATAATGAATTTTAAAGCGAAATGAAACTTAAAGTAATACATTTTTTCAGTAAATGCTGCTTAAAAGAAGACTGAATTATCTTTGTTTTCTCTATATAGAAATATTATAAAACCATTGTCATATGAAGAGCTGATCAAAGACTCTGTTGCCCCCCCCATTAGAAAGCTAGCATTATAGGAGAGCCAGGAAATTACTTTTTAAGTTACATTATTCTTTCTTTAGATTTTGTGATGTTTGTAGATTTATCAGCCTAAAACTGGTTTCTTGTTCCAATCATTCATTTCTCTGTCTAATTTTATATTTATAAATTTTCGATTCTTTTCGTTAGGGCCTCCTCAAAACATACTGTGAGTTTCAGGCTCATAAGCTGGATTCACTCCTGAGATTGCTCAAATCCATAAAGCTCAGTTGCATCAACATTCATTTACAACAAGAAAGTGGCTGTGGCCCAAAAAAGGTGTATAATCATACTGAAGATCAAAGAATAGAGAAAGCTTTACAGCTTTCGCAGGGATGGGCTGGAGGGCAGGGCCTTGGGAAGGAGTCCCGCAGAAATTGTTCATAGAATGTAGCGGACTTTGGAACCTTTCCTAAACAGGTAGAGTAACTTTCCTAAGCAGCATGTTAGGTCCCTAAGTGGTGCTTAACTATATCACAAGGTAGCAGATGAAGGATCAGATTGTTAGGGAACAACTTGCTTGTAAAACCCAAAGAGCAGTGGTTGATCTGATAACTGGAGGATTCTTAATAGCTCAACACAAATAAACCACTTGTAAATGCCCCTGGGCTGGCCTGCCTCACAACCCTTTTCACGTGGCAGTAATATATGGCCAGTAATTACCATAATGAGCCACCAGAAGGCATTTAAATTTGTTAGCCTTGGAAGAGCTTGCATCTGGCTTTTAGGTGTGAAGCCAGGAGAGGAGAGTGACAAGAAGCATTTGAATACACATTTCCTCCGGGCAGCTACTCATTTGAACAGCTGCTCATGAGACACACAGCAACATTAAGAGTCAGTCCAATTCGGGAAGCTGTGTGCATCTTGATTTCTATTTTTTTCTTTGAAGTACAGGACCAGCCTATTTTCTCCCCGGGTAATAATTTCTCCAAATTAAAAGTGGTTACCCGACTTAAAACCTGTGACAAGTCTATTGTGTTGACCTCTACAGCTGGAAGAGGGTGGAGGTTGCCAGGGAAATGGGCTCTAGAAGTGAAACACAGAACACACTCAGAAGTCACGTGCCAAATTGTTTGGTTTTAGATTCCATTTCATAGGAAAAATGATCCGGAGCTTACTTTCTATGTGTTTTTTTTTGGTCTGTGTCAAAACAAAGGCTCTACAACAAAGGCAATGTTTTTTAGCCATCTGCCAAAAATACAAAACTATTTTTATGAAAATAACAAATTGGTGGTTTGTTGTGTCAGCTTGTACATTTAATAATTTCAATGATAAGCATTCCCCAGATATCAGAGGCAAATTTGCCACCTGAAGAAAAGAAAGGAATCTAATGAAAAGTATCCAATGTACTCAGCTCTACTATGAAACTAATTTATAGCTTCCATAGGAAAGCTATAACCCAATTTTAGCCCAGGAATATGGGGAGAGGGAAGAGGGAGGGGAGAGGAGAGGGGAGGGTGGGTGGAGGGTCTCTAGGGTACATCCTATAAGGGTACATGTGAATCTCTCTAATTGTAGAATATAAATGTCTTAACACAATAACTAAGAAAAAGACATGAAGGCTATGTTAACCAGTTGGATGAAAGTATTTCAAATTGTATACAGAAACAGTACACTGTACCCCATGATAGTATTAATGTACACTGCTATGATTTAATTTTAAAAAAAGAAAAGAAAAGAAATGAGCAAAATGACAAGGGAGCTGGCATGGCAAATGACGGATGGGGAGTATTTTGAAGGGAAAGTCCAGTGGAAGAGGGCAGGAGGGAGGGGAAAGTCTTTAAATCTCTGTAATTCTGTGTGAGGAAAGGAATCAAAACAAATGCGTGTTCTTTACCACTGAGCTTACCGTCATGGTCAGGGCCAGATTGTTCATCACCTTAACATCTCTGCTTACGAGAAGATACTAGAAATGCTGTATATTTCTCAAGCTTTTAGGAGTATATGTGAAATAATGCCTCTAAACACTCAGGAGCGTAACACAAAGGTCACAGGTATTTCTTATTGACCCAGAGTTTACCTTAGATAAAGAGATTTATATAGAACTTGGAAGAAGCATATCAGAGGTTTGCCTTGACATTCATGGATCACTGAGCAGTTCCGAATGCCTCTAAGAAGATTATCAGGTGGTTGTGTTTTCTGAAGTTTCCTGATTTCTCTTTTTACCTAGGGGTCAAACTGTAGGCATTTGGTAGCTTAGCCTTGAGATATTAGCAAGACACAGGATGACAGGGCCTGCAAACAAAATGCAGGTCAGTATTATCGACTCTTCCTGTGCATTTGTCAGCTTGCAATTTTCTTTCCAACTGGTACATTTTATTCTATTTTATTGTTTGGTATAATAAATAACCTTAAAATTATATATCAATTATATGTATATGTTAGTCACACATACATATATAATCATGTGGTTAAAGGATCTAACAATATAAAAACTGTTTACAGTAAAATGTCTCCTCATTCCTATGCCCAATCAGGCTAGTTATTTCCTGCCCTAAATAACCAATTAGTTTCTTATGTATTTTTCCTGTATTTCTTTTTGTGTATTTAAGTAAATAGAGGCATACATATTGTTTCCATCTATTTTTATCTGTAACTCAAGACACTCTGCCTACTGTTCTATATCTTGCTTTGTCCTGTAATACATCTTGGGTTGATTTTTTCTCAGTACATGGGTTTTAAAATTCATTTTCATAGCTACATGTTTTCTCATTGTTTGAATAGATTATAATGTAATTAGTCAAAACTTCAACATTTTTAAGTCCTGGTCACTCGTAGAAAGACCATAAAAAATATAACTTGGCAAACTGTAACTACTTTCATTGGCATTAAACTTCAAATTAAATTTTTATTTACCTGTAGCCTGCATTTTTAAGCTCCAAAAAATATGGCAGACCTATGAAGTCAGGAATCATTGGAAAGAATAACCTAATTTGAGTAAGAGCTGGATAGGGCATAGACGCAACTGAACACATCTAAGGTGTTATTAGTACTCAGGAGACTTTTATCCTGAGTTACTCAGACTCCATGTATGTTTGTCATGCCTCCCTTATTTTTAAAAATATTGTATAAACATTCAGACTAACTTTGATTTCTTTCCAAACATGGAAACAGCTGCCCTCTGTGGCTTTGTCTCTCAGGCCGCAGAAGGAGTGTTTCTTTAAGGTCTTCCTACCTCTCTGATCCTACTTTTACATTTAATTAAGGTAATCCTTCAATCTACATCCTCTTCCAGACCCCATTCTCCTTTCTTTCTAAGTTGTTATCCATGTTCCACCTGAAGCAGGAGATCATATTGCAGTTTTGGCCCTAAGCTCATTAAAGAAGAATGCATCTGGCATTTCTCTGGGAGGAAAATGGGCTTTCAAGTTCTAATTGGAAAGATCTGAGGAGCGTGGAATCACGATATCTTTTGACCGTGCGCCCCAGACCACCGAGTTTATATGCTCACTGTGTGGAAAACATAGGGTCTATGATCTTAGTTGAAGCTGTTGTTTGCATGTTAAGTAAAATTAGATTTAAAATAAATTTTGTTAACCTTCCTGATGTGAGTAAAATGGTGTAGGTATGTGCAGTCTCTTATTGTGATTAATATAATTTGCATTTCGTTAACAAAATTGCATGAGGTTTGTGGACAACCATGACATAGTAGGAAAGTTCAAATAAAGAAGAAATATAACCAAGAGTGAAGCTGTGGCATCAGGCTGGGAGAAAAACAGAAAATAAAGAAGGAGGAAGAAAGGAAGGAAAGTAAAAAGGAGAGAGGGTAATCTTTCTTAGAAATTAGGTTGCTGCCTTTGTCTTTGCCACCTGTCAATACGGAAGATTTAGGGCTTTATCAGGATGGAGAGATAAAGCCTGGTACTTGGTTTTGCCTGAAGGAAAAAGCTAATGAATAACGTTCTCTCTCCCTCTCAACAAAGGTATTGGTGACTCAAAGCCATTTTCCCTGCAGAGGTTGAAGAGACAGAGGACTGGTGAAAACCAAACAGCAAAACAACAAACAAGACAAAACTCAAGTATTAATAGTTGCCTGCACACACCTTTACCTGAATGCATGCCTTCATGCCTTGACTCCAATGTTCCTTCCCGGGGCCATATGCCTATCAGCTGCTTGCCTCATCCCCAAAGAGAACTTAAAAAATATTTGCTGATGATACTGATACTCGGTTATATTCTTTCCCTACTTGCTTCTACACACCACATAATGTCATCTTTTTAAGTGTTATAAGTTTAAGTGATCTTTCCAACAATGTGTCCTTTCCCATCCCCACCCCCCTTTAAACAACGACACGTATTTTGCTCTTACAAGACTTTAAAAGAGAACAAGAGGACTAGCAGATTCCCTTCCTGCCCTCTTGACCCACACCCATCCCGGGGTCAGTGTCCTGGCCTGTATTTATCGAGTCACTAGAAAATAGGTGCCAGATTCTCTTCTGTTGGCTTAAATCCTGGCTCTGCATGTATTTATTTCCACCTGTTGAGAATGCAGTTCTAAAAGTATTGAACCAAACATACAGATCTCTCCTGCAATAATCATAACAGGATTTATTTACCTAAGAACTGGTTAGCTTATCTAAACATCTGCTACTCACAAGTGATTACTTGGGAATTTCCAGGTCACACAGGAACACGCGAGGCTGTTGCTACTGGATTCATTTAGACAAAAACCAGCAACCAAACTGTTTGGGGTGAGGCAGAGTGTTTTTAAAAATTACCCCAGAACTTAAAAAAATGTGAATTTACACGCTTTTTAATGTCATTTCTGATTTTGTTTTATTTTAATCAGTCTATATAATTGGACTTTCTGATGAAGTCTTAGGTAGCAAATATACAGAAACAGTGAAAGTCTTTGAAAAGATTAACTCTCATGTAATAATAGCAACTTCCTTTTTTTTTTTAGTGAAAAACAGAATTTTTATAAGAAATGTTTGGACATAAACTGAGCCTTCTACCAAGAAGACAGATGAATGGCCAACAAATACATGAAAAAATCCTCATCCCTAATCCTCAGAGAAATGTGAATCAAACCACCCTGAGATGTCGCCTAATCCTAGTGAGAATAGCCCACATTACAAAATCCCAAATCTGCAGATGCTGGTGTGGTTGTGGAGAGAAGGGAATACTTTAACACTACTTTTATAGAACTAAAAGTAGACTTCCATTTGATCCCATAAAGCAATTACTAGGTATTTGGGTATTAATATTGGGTATTACTACCCAATTATCTAGTAACTTGGGTATTACTTTTGGGTATTACTACTCAAAAGAAAAAAATGAAATCGTTTAGTCATAAGGACATTTGCGCTAGAATGTTTTATCAGAGATCAATTCACAATTGCCAAGATGTGGAAACAACCCAAGTGCCTATCAACTCACAAATGGATAAACTATAGTAATTCACTATTACTATTCAGCCATTAAGAAAGATGGAGAGTTAAGATCTTTTGTATTTACCTGGATGGATTTAGAGAACATCCTCCTATGTAAAATATCACAAGAATGGAAAAGGTACTCAATACTAACATGAAACTAGATGAAAAACTACACACCCACGTGCAAGAAAAACACAAATTCAAGAAGGAGAGGGATTGGTAAGCTCTTACCTAATGGGCACAATGTAGGAGTATATGGCACACCACCTGGCTGAAGGGCTTAACTATAACTTGAACTTTACTTAACAAACACAAGCAATGCAACCTAATTATATGTACCCTTGTACTAATCTGAAGAAAAGATGTTTGGAGAGAAGTGTTTGAGAAGAGACTCCAAAATTTAGAAAATATTTATGATATGAACTATAAAGGAAAGTCATTATTTTTTTATAAATAATATGATTTTTTAAAAGTAAGAATAATGTTAAAAGTGATTTAGGAGAAAGGGAGGAATCATATTCCCTAGAATAGTTTTAGTGAATATTTGGCATGGGAGAAATAAAGGAAAGAGTCATTAATTGAGCACTTACTATATGTCAAGAATTTGGCACTTATTATCCCATTTAATTCTCTAATATGATGACTCCCCCTGACAGACAGGGGATTTATAGAACTAAACATCTGCTTAGGTGGAGTGAGGTGTCCTCAGAGGGTCAATTCAGCCTCCTTTCTCTAGAGTTTACCATGCCATGTCATCTTTGTTTTCAAAATTTGTCATAAAACACGACTTAAAGGGGCAATGGTGTCGTCTTTCTGTGTGAGTGCTCTGGCTCCTGATGCTTCTCAGTTCTGGCCTCAACTATAGAGGAGGTTGGGAGGCAGGTGTCCCAGTGGGCACCAACATTCTTCCTGGATTCCTTCCTTAGTTCTTTGTCTAGAGGGAGGAGGGGAAGAAATAGGAGGCAGAGAAGAAGTCAGGGATGTGTCTAGAACTGACCAATCCCCACACTAATTTTGTGTACTACTTGCTTTTGAAATCTGGAATAGAAGAAGTGATACTCATGTAGACCAGGTAGATCAGGGGCATTGGAGGAGGAGGAGGAAGAACGTAAAAGCTGCTCTGCTAACCAGTGGTCATGAGTAGGTTGTCCATAGGCTTGGGGCCTGTGGGTAGTTTTCCTGGATTTTTTGGTGCACAGTGTGTGTTTGTTTAAATAATTGAAACATTTAAAAATTCATTCACTGACTATCTATTGGATGTGTGCCACCACCATTTTAGGAACTTAAGATTCATCAATGAACCGAACAAAGACAAGGCAGCCCTCATGGAAACTATATTCCAGCAGGAAGACACAAAAGTAAGTAATGAGCATAATGGATGAGTAACATGTGGTATCTTGGGAAGCGAGAGCAAGGAAGAAAAAGTAAATTGTGGTAATAGGAGTTTAGAAGGAAGCTGGGGAGGTTAGGGGTGGCCTCACTGAGGAGGTGGTATTTGGATAAATCCCTACAGGAGGTGAAGGAGTGTGAGCATGAGTGAGGAGGGACGTTCCAGGCTGACGGAGGGGCCGGTGCAGAGTCTCTAAGGTGGGAGTGTGGATGCTCATTTGAGGCATAACAGGAAGCCAGTGGGTCTGGAGCACATAAGAACTGAAAAGGTAGTAAGAAACGAGGTGAGAGAATTGAAGAGGGCCCAGATGATACAGGGCCTTATGAGCTTTTTGTGAAGGGCTGACTTTTACTCTGATTGAGATGGAGAAAACCATGCAAGGCATTGAGCAGAGAAATGACTTGATTTAACTTATATTTGAAAACAATTACTTTTATTTGTTGGAAAAGATTATGGGGAAGGAGGTAGGAATAGACTTGGAAAGACTTGTTAGGAATTTTTTGAAGTGCTGCAGATGAAAAATGATTCTGATTAGGAAGGTACTAGTGAAAGTAACAAAAAATGGGGGGGAGGTATGAAAATGTTTCAAAGGTAGATGCAACAGGTCTATCCAATTGGATGTGAAGAGAGGTGAAAAAGAATGCAGATTGTCCGACCTGAGATTGATTTGATTGTTGTGAGAAGGAGAAAGCTGTGGGTAGAGCAGGTTTTGCAGAAAAAAATCAAGCGTTCAGTTTCATCCATGTTACATTAGCAATGTCTGCTGGACATCTAGTGGAGACGTCAAGAGAATAGAGGATATGTAAGTCAGAGTTCAGGATACTTTCTTGGCTGAATTTATAAATTTGGGAGCCATTGGAAAAAAGATGGTGTTTAAAGATAGGAGCCTAAATGACATTTCAAAGACTGAGTGGCAAGAAAAGAAGACCAAAGACTTTAGTGTCAAGAAATTTAGTAAATAAGAAATGTGTCAACATATCCAGATTCCTGCCTTCTCTTAAAAATGGAATGATGTGAAAATATGAACCCATGTTTCTGCATGGCCTTAATCAACTGGGGCTAAATTCTGATGTGATCCTCCCCCTGCCCTACCTCTACCCTCCCCCAGCTGGACCATTCAGATGGGCTATATGCTTTCCTGCTCACCGGTATCTCCATCATAAGGGTTTTTCTCATTTTTCACCTATTTATACTCCAATAGCATTCAACTTTTACTCTGATTGAGATGGAGAAACATCTGCCAATCCTGATATAGACCCATATATACGGATAGTACAAATGTGTATATTTCCCACCTAGGGGTAATACCCCCACTACCTTGAACCAACCTAACTTTTCCTTGAATTATATTTGGGAAATCCAACCTAACTTTTCCTTGAATTATATTTGGGAAATCCAGCCAGCATTTTCACAAAATAATATTGGGTCCATTGGTAAATCTGAACCTGATGTTATCATCTAGAGAAATAAGGGAACAGATGGTGCTGAAAATGACACACCAATTTATTTTAAAGAATGAATTAGTGAGTATTGCAATTTTTCTTTCCATTTAGGAACCCAATGGATCTACTACCTCAGTCTCGGTTAGATTTGAAACAGCAGCAAATATTTTAGAAATGATCAAATGGAGGGTCACAGACAGCTAAAGAGAAAGTACAGAAACCAAGAGAAGGATGAGGCATCCAGTTCAGTATGAAGGGCTGAGGCCCCAGGCATCAATCTTGATTATTGTGCTTTCATAGCAGCATAAAAGTGTGTATTAATTGGAAAATAAAAAATACTAAGTTTAGTTTTTAACCTGACAATTCACTCATATTATAGCTCCATGCGTCGAGTGAATAGGAAATTGCAAATGAGCCATAACTTCAAAGAAATGTGCTGGGCTGTCAGGCCTTGAGCATGACGTTCTTTCTTGTTTGAGATTTCAAAAACATACCCTTGTACTGAGATTCTGTGCTCATTAATCTTAGAGGCACTGTTAAGAAACTTGCAAACGGGACAGTGGTTGGCCAGTCAACAAGCATATTGAATACTTGCCATGTGGTTCTTTAGTCCAGTCAAAAAGAGTAAAAGGAATTATAGTCAAGGTCTGTGACCATTCTCCAGATTGACTCATGGGGTGGTACTGAGCTATGGCTGTAAGTTGGGACCTCCCACTTGTCTAATGTATGACTACCTGATCATTGAAAGAGAAATGTCACATTTTGGTCACCTACTCCCTCTACCAAACTCCTCTCTGAGCAAATACCATCTTCTCGAATGTATGCCCTTGAAAAAGTGTTTCATTTTTTTCTGGTGCCAGATCCCTTTTTTCCTCCGTTTGTTGTTTTTATTTTGTTTGCTATTCCTGTCCTCCTTGGGAACTGATATCTTGAGCAGTTGGTAAATGGTTCCTATAGCAACAGTCACCAAGTGAAATCTCTCCTGGTAGCTCTCCTCCCTCCCTCCAACCCTACCTCAATGGTTGTTTTTTTTTTTTAAAAAAAAGAATCTTTTCAGTATTTTACATTAAAATGGTTGCATAAAACTCACTCATTCAAGGTTTTAAAACATGTTCACTAAACTTATCCATATTTAATGGACATTGAAAGTTAAGGATACCTTTTTTAAGTGTTGAGAGGCCTTAGGGCCACCCAGACACCATAAATTTTGTATTTGTGGCTCCATGCGAAATTGTAAGAACACAGCACTTAATAATAAAATAGAAGATTATTAAAGAAAGTTTTTAAAGTTGATTTTACCATTTTAATTCTGATTATGAAGTATTCATTAGAGAACAGATAGGATTTGAAAACTAAGACTTGAGTAAATACTGTGTTACTTAGCAAAGAGGTAGAAGGCTGCCCAGCATGAATACATGGGTACGAAGGCCAGTGGGACCAGATGCTATTGAATGTTCCACACTTTCCATCGCCAGAAGTGGGAGTAGCAAACTGGGGGAAGACCCATTAAAGATCATTAAGATATTCTTTCTGCAGCTATTATAACATATGATAAGGGCATGAGGCTTTGTACCCTGGATCAGACCTGTCTTCCGCATGTCTCTGGTTAGTCTGAAATAGGGTCTTTAAAGCAGGGTTTGGGAAGACATTGTGACTGTCCTTTGTTCACGAGCTTCTTCAGGTCTCTGATGTCTTTAGTGCCCTTTCACGTTAGAGTGTAGATTTAACATTCATGAATTTAGCAGTAATGCCTATTTATATTTGTAGCTTTGCCACATCAAGGTACAAAGAGTTCTACACATTTTATAAGTGTTCAAACAGTTGAGTTTAATTCAGTCAACAGCAGAGGCCGTCTAATGTGGTAGTGAAGATCATAAACTCTGGTGCCAGGCCAGCTAGAATCAAATCCCAGCTTGGCCTCTGGGGGACCTCAGGCAACTTACTTAACCTCTCCATGTATGAAATGGAGATAATAATAGTACTTTTATTATAGAATTGTGATGAGGATTAAATAAGTGAACATATATAAATTTTATATCCTTGATGAATCCATTGGCTTTAATAACCCTTCTCAACCATTGCATTTCCGCTTCATAATCCTAACTTAACATAAAATTAACTTAGTGTGGACAATTATCTGTTCCTTCTGTCACCCTAGTTCTCTTCAACCTTTAGTTCTATACTGTCATTCATAAGGTACAGAGGCCAGAACTAAAATCAAACAAACCATAGTGTCCTGACGTTTTCTCCAAAGTAAATATTTGCTGGGGAAACCAAAAATAATAATAATAAAATCATACAGACACATAGGTTTGCAGATCATAGTCTGTTGACACAAAAGCAACTCTATTTTTCTCCCTGGGGATTAGATAGCAAAGTCTGAGGAGCTTGCCGGGAGAGGCTCTCCAGATACAGGCTGAGGTACATTTGGGTTGAGACTTCTTCCAACTTGGGTAAATTCATCAGTCCTTTGAGAATCTATTTCTGAGACTTTTTACCAGTTGAATTAATTATCAATTTTCATGTAGATAGGATAGAGAAATTTTTTTTCTCTTGAAATATATTTCCTACTGATACCTGGGGTGTCTTTGACTGCTATGCAATAGTCCCCTCTTATCCAAGGTTTCACTTTCTGCAGTTTCAGTTACCCACGATCAACCATAATCTGAAACTATTGAATGCAAAATTCCAGAAATGAACAATTCATAAGTTTTAAATTGCATGCCATTCTGAGTAGCATAATGGAATCTCACATTATCCTGTTCTGTCCCACCTGGTTTGTGAATCAACCCTTTATCCAGTGTATCATTCTGTAGACCCTACCTGCACATTAGTCACTTGGCATCTGTCTTGACCATCAGATTGGCTGTCACAGAATCACAGTACTTGTTTAAAGTCATCCTAATTTTACATAATAATGGCCCTAATGCACAAGAGTAATGATTTGGACATATTATTATAATTGTTCTAGTTTATTAGTTCTCGTTGTTAATCTCTTACTGTACCCAACTGATAAATTAAACTTTATTATAGTATGTATGTATAGCGGATGACATAGTATAGCCACTGTCTATAAAGTTCATGTGCAATTTACTATGTTAAAGTATGTTAAATTGCACATGAACTTTATGTCTGTCCTATATGTAGGGCTTTGTGCTATCTGAGGTTTCAGGCAACCAAAGGAGTCTTGGAACGTATACCCCACAGATAAGGGCAGACTATTTTACATAAAAACCTACTTAAGCCAACTTTAAGTAAATTAGATTTGTATAGGACAGAAGGGCAAAAGATATGGATATTAAATACTCTCAGACTCTGGTTACTATAGCCAGAAAGGAAGGATATTGAGTTGATCTTATTCGGAACCACTGAGCCTACCATAGCGAGAGATGCAGAAGGACTTCCTTCAGAGAGAGCATCTGAAGCCTGTCACCTGAGCTGAGGCTGTGCCTGCCTTTTTGGCAAGATGGGCCACGTCCATGTACAACAGGCTTGAGTGAAGACTATAGAAAGACTGGAGAGAAAATTGTGACACAACCATTAGAAAAAGATTTATTTATTTTTCATAGATACTTTTCATCTAAGTCTAGAATGTACAATTAAAATAATGTGGGACTTCTTTCACCACATTAAAGTTGAAGAGTCACCCCTGGGCATAAAGTAGGCTCCATCCAACAACTCCTTGGAATTCTCTCCTGGTTCTGAGCTGATCATTAGGAACCATTATCTTATAGGCACATTTGTACCATTTCCCCATAATGTGTTATCATCTTACATCAGTCTGCATGGAGCTTATTTGCCATTTTTCTCCTGACTCATATGGCCAAGTTATTTCCTCTCACAGTTCATTCTTAGTGCCTTGGTATGTCACTATACAGAAGTGCTTTGTGGAAACTTTTATTCTAGCAGGCATTTTTCTCAGATCACAACAATGTTAAGTAAGATTGACCTGGCACTAATTCCTGGCGTTTATATATTTCCATACATAACATTCTTCTCTCCTGTGGTCTCTCCTTTCCTCTTTTCCTGCCTCCCTCCATTGTTAAGTGTTTATTAAGTACCCATTATGTAAAAGGAAATGACTAATCTAGGTGCTAAAGATATAGCAGTGAACAAAACAGATAAAAATCTTGGCTCTTATGGAGTTTACACATTTTAGGGTGAGATAGCCAATAACAAATTAACAAACAAATGTTTCATATGGCATGTTGCTGCAATGATAAGCAGTTTTTTCCTTCATGTAGTTTCATGATTTAAGTTAGTTCTTTGATGATAAAATATTTTCACTCAAAATCACTGCATTTATCTGGAAATTGGAAGAGAATGACTTTCCTGTATTTTACATTTCCATTTGATAAGAGTTAGGATAATGAATCAGCAAAAATGAAGTAAGGACGGGCATGGCAGTACACCCCTGTAATCCCAGCACTTGGGGAGGCTGAGGCAGGAGAATCACTTGAGGCCAGGAGTTCAAGACCAGCCTGGACAACACAGTGAAACCCTATCTCTACAAAATATATATATTTTTAATTAGCATGATTGCACTGATATTCTCCACCCTGCCTGGGCAACAGAGGAAGAGCCCGTCTCTAAAACTAAAATCAACCAACCAATCAAACAAACAAATAAAAAAAAAAAAAAAGGAAGTAGAATGTTCACCCTTTTTCAGGGGAAAATGTTTAGGGTAAAATTAATTCATTTAACAAATGTTTATGGGTTATCTACAAAACATGTTTAAGAGTAAATTATAGCTCTTGCCCTTAAGGACTTTACAATTAATTGGATAAAATAGAGAAGCAACCAGGTAATATAATAACAGTTGCCAGCAGTCCCACCTCATATAGTTTGTGCCATGCCCGGCTGCCCATAGTTGTGCCCACTGGACTTACAGCAGCTGGTCATGAGGATACCCTAGTTAGGCCCTGCGTCACCTCTGCCCATTCCTGAGGTATCCCTTGCATTGCAGTTTTCCCAGGGGGATTTTTGGCTTTGAACTTCATTTCTGAGTCTCTGCTCTTAATTTCTAGGTAGCATTCTAGTTCACTTCTGGGGCGCTTGCCTTTTTTATCCATTCAGCAACATTGATTGAACATCTACCTGGATCAGACATCATGCCAGGTGCTGAGGAGATTAAAATGATAAAGAAATTGACTCTGCCATTGAAGGGTTTAGAGTCTAATAAGGAGATATGCCCATAAAGGTAATACATGAGCCAGATATAAACACTTTGATGATGGTATGTGGGGGTGATTTGGGAATGTAAGAGGAAGAAGCTGCCATCATAGTCTGGAAGAGAAGGGGAAATGGGGAAGAATTCACAGAGAGTGTGTGCCCAAGATGATTCTCAAAGAAGAGATAAGAATTTACCAGGTGGGTGAGGAGAGAAGGACTTCCCAGGGAAGTGAATAAACAGAGGAATGGAGATTCATGAAAGAGTTCTTGCCAGCAACACCTGCACCACCACCCCCCCAGAGGCACTGGAGGTTCTAACTCTGCTTCTGATCTTCTTTTCTCTCCCCACTTGTTGGCACAAGAAATTACTCCTATTTCTGTTTTATTTTTTCTTGTTAAGAAGTGAGATCATTTGTGTTTTAAAAATAGTTTTAGAGATAAATTATATGCCAAAATTTACCTGTTTAAAGTGCACAGTTCAAGTGCACAGTTTATAATATTTATAGAGTTGGGCAATCACTGGCATAATTTAATTTTAGAACCTTTTCGTCATCCTGTGAAGAAGACTTGTAACCAATAAGAGTCACTCCATTCTCCCTCCGTCACCCATAGTCTTAGGCAAACACTAGCCTATTTTCTGTCTCCAGAGATTTGGACATTTTATCTAAATAGAATCATACAGTATGTGGATTCTTTCTGGCTTATTTTGCTTAGTATAATATTTTCAAGATTCATCTACATTGTAGGAGTATCGAAACTTCATTCTATTTTATTACAGAATAATATCCCACTGTATGGATATACCACATTTGTTTTATCCATTCATTACTTGTTGGGCATTTAGGTTCTTTCCACTTTCTAGCTGTAGTGAATAATGCAAATTGGAGCATTTGTAGTTCAAGTTCTTATGTGTACAAGTGTTTTCATTTGTTTGGGGTACATACCTAAGAGTAGAATTGCTAGTTCACCTGGTAATTTTGTATTTAAATTTTCAATAAACTGATGAAGTATCTGTTAAAGTGACTGTATCACATTACATTTCTATAAGAAATATAGGAGGGTTCCTGTTTCTTCACATCCTTGTCAGCCCTTGTCATTATCTTTTTTCTCATAGGCATCCTAGTGGATATGATGCAGCATCTCACTGTAGTTTTCTGTTTGTACTTTTTTAATAGCTAAAGATGCTGAGCATGTTGGTGTGCATATTAGCCATTGGGGTGCCACTACTTCTTGATCTAGTAATGATGATGTTATCTGATGTTGCAGTTCTGGCATTAAGGCCTTTGTATTTGGCTGTAGAGATGTGTCATCAAATGTTCTAGTGTAAGATCAAAGCCGCTCCCTGTACCAAGCACTGAGAAATGCAAACCCTTCTATCTTAATGGTAATTTACAAAGGAATTTTTAGTGTATTATTTCATTTAGATGTCAAAATGTATACATAATACAAGCATTGTAACCATTTTACAGATGGGAATTCTGAGGCCCACAGCAGATAGGGAATTTACAGAGAGTCACACAGCTAGCAAATATCAGGATAAGGACCTAAATGTGGGTCTTCTTATTTTAATAACAATGCCATACCTTCCTGATGTAGCATGTAGCCAAAAATGGGAATAGGAATGGAAATACTTTCAAAAAGTAATTGGCAGCTGAGGAAAAGCTGAGGCAGGGGTATCTTCTTGAGAGAGAAGCCTTAAAGCCTTACACAGCAGGAGGGTAGTCAGTGGGAAAGAGAGAGGCAAAAAGAAGCAAGATATGTAAGGAAACAATAAGGCCTGGTTTTAATAAGGGATAGAGAAAGACGAGATTTGAAAGTATGGCTGATACCAGTTGTTTGATCTTATTTCTCCTCCCTTTTCAATCACATGGCTCAGATGGAAGAACCCATGTTTTTATGCGACTTCACTGCCACTCCTAACTAAATTTGATTGGTCTAGGCATGGCCACCTGATGTAAGCTGAACCAATTAGAGAACTTTGCCAGTTAATTGTGAACTTGAGAAAGAAAAAACATGTGGGCCCTTCCCCATTGATGGAAACCATATGTTATAAATTCCAGCAGCTTTTGATAATCAGATTCCCGCCTTATGGAAAAGAATTGTCTTCTGTGAAGGTGAATAATATGGACATCAAGGATGGGCGATGAGGGGAACAGGCCAAGACCTGGCTGTGCTCAAATCTTTGGATTTAATTGTTCTTGAGACTCAACTACCTTTGTCAGTGACAAGATTCTGTTTTTTAAATATGAAAGATAAAATGAATTTCTAACACTAATCTATGCCATTCATCTGGCAAAAAATGTAAGACTCCTCATATTCCAACACAGGATTGGAAGTTTCTAGAATCTTGGTTGATGGCTCACATAATTTAGAAAGGTCTCCAGAGTCTACAATTCTTTTGTGTAGAATGCTTGGCTTGGGGCAGTGGGCAATCTAAGATGTGTACAGCATTGCTGCAGCCCTAGACTGCTCATCACCCAACCACAGTGAGTTCAGAATGCCACTCCAAAGTATGCTACTTTGTATTATATTGATTATTTTCAGCTGAAGGTACTTTAAAAAGAGCAAATGCAAAAGGAAGCTTCCTCTGAATACCCCCTACCAGCTTAAAGACAGGTCCTATAAAAGGAACTCTGTTGTCATAAATCCTCCCCTCCCCTAGGAGTTTCATCTCCCTGGGAAGATTGACTCATCCCAGGAGAGTAGGAGTTGACGCCACACCCAGAAATACTTTGTCACAAACCGTCATGTCTCCCATCTATTCTTCTAAGGACTCTTTCATCTTTCCTAAGTAACCTGCATCCTTTCCTTCTTTTCCCCTATTAAGATGGCACGTTAGCTCTCAAATCTTCCTACTCTTTTGGGTATTTATTTTTTCCCAGTGATGCCCCTGTGCGTGTAATATTAACAATTGATAAATCTGTATACCTTTCCTCCAATTAATTTGCTTGTGGACAGTTTCTTTGATAGACTCCTCCCACCCCCATCAAATGTAGGAAGGTAAAGGGAACAATCTATACCTTTCTACATCATCAAAACCGGTAAACGGGAATGGCAAATCATCTGCAATAATCATATCGTGGAATAAAAGACAAAAGTTACATGAGTTATGGGGACCAGAAGTTTTGCTCAGGGTTTAAAGGAAGGAGAAACAGTTGTGGACTGTGACGAGCAGTGAAAGAAAGAAACACAGAGGAAGAAAGTGGGTCTGGAAAATGAGTAGGATTCAGATAACTAGAGGAGGAAAATGAAAGGTCATAGAGATGAGTTCAGTGAGTACCGTGTGTTTTTTGAAAATTTTACTTGTTTATTTTCTCGGAACTTTTGGGTCAGCCTAACCTACAAAGCAATCACAGAATCCCCATTCTAAGCAATTTGGTCCCATTGTACTCACGAACTACTTCTATTAAGGGAAGAGCTTTTCCATTCAGTGCTAGCTAACCCAACTCTATTTTAATATAATTTGCTATCTTGTTTACATTATTGGGTTCCTACGTTGAACAGACCTACTACCTAAAAGTCAACTCATGACTCGTAGGTTTTGGTAGATTTTTTCCAAACACATTTGTATGCTGATAGGAAAGAGCCTCTCTATTTTTTTTCTTTCTCCTCCTACTTCCAAAAAATTATAGCACAATTTCTAGCATATCTCTAATTCACTATGTATAATGGTTGGTCAAAATAATGACCACTATCAGTAAGCATTATTGCAACATTTTATAATTGTATGGCATTTTATAGTTTATAAAGCAGCTCCAAGTTGGGGGTTTGTTTTTGTTTTTAGTCATCTTGGCATTTGATGTGAGCTTTAATCTGAAGATTCATTCTTTCTTACTTTTGGAATCTTTTCTGTTGGGATATTTCCAATATTGGTTCTCCAAATACTCTCTCTCCTCTCTCCCAAGATGCCTATTATATAATATTTAAATCTTCCAGTCGCTCTCTGTCTCTTAAAGTCTTATTCACATGTTCATCTTTTTAATTTCTCTGTGCCGAAAACTGGGTGGTTTTCACCATTCTGTTTTTCAATTTTCTAATTTTCTCTTTTATTGCAATATAGAAATCACCCATCTTACTAAGATCTTTATTCCAAGCTATATTTTCTATTTCCAGGATTTCTAATGATTTTTGATGTGTATCAATCTGCTCTATTTTCATAATTCTTTCCCTGGGTAAAATTATTTTCCTCTTTGAGGATCTTAAATATACCTATTTTACAGTTGTATCGAGATTATTCCATTGTTTACATTTTGCCATGTGTACATTTATCTGTTTATCTCCTGGTACTTTGTTTTGTTGGTTTCATTCTTAATGTTAAATTTCCTAATGTGCTCATAAATTTTGAAAGTTCACTTTGTAGGTTTATAGGTTCACTTTGAATGGAGAGTGTTTGACTTTTTTGTGGTTCTAGGCTTTGGTCTTGCTCTGCACTAAGCAGTTTTCTAGATAAACTTTCTAGGTCCAAAAGTAGAACTAGGTCCTAAATTAACAACTTGTAGCACTAGCTTTAAGACAAATTGTGAATGTCAGGATCCATTCAATCAGCCAACAGGAAGCTCTATCCAGACCCTGAACATTCTGAATGACTTTTACTGCTGCTTCGTGCTACACTTAAATTTTGTGTAAGTCAGAGTCAAAGACAGGAGCGTCAGCTTTTTCAGCCTTCTTTTCTTGGACAGGGAAGCTCTTTTCAGCCCCTGGTTTCAAGCAATGAGTCCAGTTCAGGTCTATCATCATGGTGAGGAGAGTTCTCTACCATCTCAAAGCTTCAATACTCAGCCCCCTGTCTCATACACGCAACACCTAGTGCACATGTTTCAGTGCAAATTACAGTTCTAGGTTTCTGAACCATTTCTGGTTCATGGGAACATTCGTTCTGCTTTTTACACAAATATATGGCATGTGTATGCAAAAGCACACAAATACACTTTTTTGGAAAGTGAGAGGGTTTATTTATTTATTTTTGAGACAGTCTCACTCTGTCATTCTGGTTAGAGGGCCATGGTGTCACAGCTCACAGCAACCTCAGACTCTTGGGCTCAAGGGGTCCTCTTGCTTCAGGCTCCCAAGTAGCTGGGATTACAGGCATCTGCTACAATGCCCAGCTAGTCCTTCTATTTTTCATTTTTCTACTTTTTAGTAAAGATAGGATCTGGCTCTTGCTCAGGCTGGTCTTGAATTTGTGAGCTCAGGCAATCCACCTTGTGCTGGGATTATAGGCATGAGCCACTGTGTCGAGCTGAGTTAGAGGGTTTACAAGTTTAAGATCAGAATCCTTATTGTTTCCTCTTAGGAAGCTGACCTATACCCATGGCCAGCAATCTATAGCCCTTGGACCAGATCTGGCTTGCTGGCTGTTTTTTTAAACAAAATTTTGTGGGAACACAGCTGCATCTGCTTCCTTACACATCGTGTATGGCTGCTTTCATGCTACAGAACTGATTAACTCTAAGCTGTCTTTGAGAATTTGGACAAATTTCTTAGCCTCTTTGAACCTCATAATATGAAAGGATTTGATTTCTAACTTATAAGGGGATTTGATTGCATTTACCAGTTTCCCATACTTTTTCATCATCATCTCCCGTGGGGTGTTTTTTTCTTTTTTCTATTTTTTGGACTCATATCTTTTGTTAAGAGTCCATTAACTACTATGCCCACTCCTCTATGTTATGCATCTTTTATTTACATTTTTTTCACCTGTTCAGAGATGTCTTTTTACCTGTTCATATGTTTATTTTATGTTTTCATTTACCTGTTTAGCAATGTACTTACCTGTCTGGTGATTTCTGTATTTCATGGAAGTTTTGTTTGAAGGAGGCACTTACCATCATTCCATATGTCATCCTCCTCCAGGAAAACCCTGTGAGGTCTGCTCCGGATTTGAGCCCTCTTGCCTGAACATGCTATGTATGAACAGTATCAAGTCTGTATTCCTTTATGGTCCCACTAGTTTTAATGAGATTCTACTGTACATAATTATGCCTTATAACATTTATGAAAATCTGGAACAGACGTGGATTTAATGGTTTATATGTCCAGAAAGCACTGTCTAGGAAAGTCTGAAATGTTGCTCTCTTTTCCTTTCATGATAATAAATACAAGCAGCAAGTATAAGTAAGCAATATCAATCACTCTTTTAAAAAAACCTAGCCTCTTACACTCCAAGGCCAAGGTGGGTGGATTGCTTGAGCTCAAGAGTTAGAGACCAGCCTGAACAAAAGCAAGACTTCATTTCTACTAAAAATAGAAAAACTGAGGCAAGAGGCTTGCTTGAGCTCAAGAGTTAGAGGTTGCTGTGAGCTATGATGCCACAGCACTCTTTTACCCAGGATGACAACTTGAGACTTCATCTCAACAAATAAATAAAAATACAAAAAATTAAAAAATAAGAAAAAACCTAGCCTTTGCAACATCAAAATAATTGATGGGTTAAATTGCGAAATTTTGGTAGGCTGAAAGGAAGTCTTCTTTCAATACCTTTGCTCATTTTTTCCCCCCAATATAAAAGGTCAGCTCAAAATTGATAAAAAAGGATTAGAGGAAGACCGAGGTTTGGGAGGGAGAGGTATAGAAGCAAAGTGAAAGAACATTAAACTTTTCCCACTGTTGAGGACAGAAGTGTCTTTGGGCTGATTGTAGGTTTCTAAGTTAAGAGATTTTCCTTTAATGATAATAAGTAATATCACCCCCCTCTATCCCAATGCTTTTCTCAGCCCTCTCCATGCAAGACAATTCTGCAGAAACTAATGAACAAGTGGACAAAGACAAAATGAAGTTAAGAATAGGTATGAATCAGATACTACTGAATACATACATTGTATTGAAATGAAAAGCACTAAAAACTATATTAGCAAATTGATTCGGAGTTAAAGAGCATCTACTTAGGAGCGCAATACAGATTCTTCTTTAAAACACACACTCCAGGTATTCCTAAATACGGCCTATCTTTCCTGGCAATATGGCTTATTGCAGATACCTTATCAGAGAGAACTATGTAGCTTCTTCCCTACTGCTCACCTGGATTTTGAAATGCTGCATAATGCCAGTCTAGCTTTTACTGGCAGAGTGAGCAAGGGAACATGACTAGTTCGCCCCAGGGGATTATTTTTCTCAGTTGTGAACCAGGTATTGGAAGAAATAAGCAGATTTTGCCAGGGAGTGTAGTATGAAGTCTTTCTCCATAACTCAGGCTAGACAGTCTGCTATCTTTGTTGCGTCTGTTTGTGTTTTCTTATCTTTATGAGAAAAGGAAACATACCAGCCTTCTAGTAAAGGGCTTTGGATTAAACTCTCTGAAGGAAACTGGCCTCACCCAATAAACTCACCAGAACATAAAAGGACATGGAAAAAAAATAATAAAACTAATGTGCTAATCAGTTCAATAAATGCTCGAAGTTGACCTTAAATCAAATAAAAGACAGGAAAGGATGCCTTATTTCAGAGCTTTGGGACACACAATGATAAGAAAACATTTCCTTGCCTTTGAATCACTAGGGGTAAAATAATAATTGATTCAAAGTAATCTGATTAGCCAAGAGACACCAGTGGCAGTTTCTAAACAGGGGGTTATCATTTTCCTTTTTGTCTTCTTCCAAAGTTGATGGAAGCTCTCATATGGCAAGGGGCTGGGAGCCTTTGCCTTCCCTCCAACTAACTGTGTGATCAATGTACAGCCTGACTCCTGGGCACTGGCAATCTTTCCCCTCCAGTCCTCCAGCTCAGTAAATCTAGTCCTGACAAAATTAGAATGTAGGTGCAAGATTTCTTTGTCAAACACCTATTAACCTCAAATCCTTTTTGATCAGGGCAGCCAAGTAGATAACAAAATTGATTCCTTCTACTGTGTTAACCACATAATGTATTTTCCTATCTAGAGATGTGACATTTTCAAAGGTATTAGGCAACATTAACATAAATGTAGGCATTTTACAAAGTAGGATTCTAGCCTCAGGGAGCCCTGCATGGAAAAGTAGTGCTTTGGGGGCAGAGCCAGTCTTGACATCTGTGATGTTTATTTCCTCTTAACTGGGTCATAGGATGCCCAGATATTTGGCTAAATACTATTTCTGGGTATGTCTACAAAGGTTTTTCTGGATGGGATTAGCATTTGGATTGGTGAATCCAGTTCAAGTAGATGGCCCTCCCCAATGTGAGTGAGCATTATTCAATCCACAGAGGGCCTGAATAGAACAAAAATCAAAGCAAGGGAGTATTTTTCTCTCTTCTCTGTCTTCTTGCTTGAGCTGGGTCATCATTCTTCTAATAGCCTTGGGTTGGGATTTATACCATTGACTTTCCTAGTTTTCAGGCCTTCTGACTAAGACTGAACTATAACACCAGCCTCCAACTTGCAAGTAGTAGATTGTGTGACTTAGCCTCCATCATCACTTGATCCAATTTCTTATATCTAGATAGCTACTATATCTATATCTTATTGGTCCTATTTCTCTAGAGAACCCTGGCTAATACAACATCCCTGAAAATGAAACTACTTACCTTTCTAGGCTATCAAAAATCAATTCCAGTTTAGTAGGAAATAACTGCTGTATGACCTTTTCTATAGTAGACGTTGAGCCCTAACATATTTTTAAGTCAGAAAGGAGAAATGTGAGCCCACTGGGGAAGCCCAGGATGGCGGCAGTCCTGGGGACATGTCTTCCCACTCTGTCACTGCCTCCCATCAGCTTCACACCCAGGCAAGTACTAAAATCAGGGTGGGATCCCAGAGGGCTTTGACAAAAACCTTTGCCCAGTAGAATTATAATCTTGCAGAAGTCCCCCACTTTTAGCAATCAGAGAAATCCAGAATGTGAGTTACTCTACAGGCTCTTAAATAAGTTACTACCATTGGAGGGGTGAGGAAAACATTTTTTTCAGGACTAAAAATAGACTTACAGGGAGCAATAGCCAAATTCAGTATTGACTGAATTGGACCCTATTTGAACAAACTGGCCTTAAAGACCTGTAGAGAACAATTAGGAAAATTTGGCTATAAACTGTATATTATATGATATCAGGGAATTTGTTAGGTGTGATCATTGTATTGTCTTATTTTATTGGTGATGCATACTAAATCATGATAAGAGTATACTAGTTTCAGGGGCTACCAAATTTAAAACAACAGAAACTTATCCACTCAAAGTTCTAGAAACCTGAAGTTTGACTGAAATCCAGGTATTGGCAGAGCTGTACTACTTTCAAAGCTCTGGGATGTCAGTCCATCCTAACATCCAGCTGCTGTTAGCTCCCGGCATTCCTTGGCTTGTGGCTGCATAGCTCCCATCTCTGCCTCCCCTTCACATGGCCTCCCCTCCACTGTGTGTATCAGATCTCCCTCTGCCTTTCTCTTAAAGGACACTGGTTATTGGATTTAGGGCCCACGGTGGTAATCCAGGATGATCTCCCCATCTTAAGAGTCTTTAATTAATTATATCTGCAATAACTTTTTTTTCCACATAAGGTAACATTCCATCTGGGGATTAGGACATGACCATATACTTTTTCTCCTGGATATTAGGCAGATATGGCCATACATTTTGGGGACCACCACTCCATCTACTAT
Source organism: Otolemur garnettii (assembly GCF_000181295.1). Classification (NCBI taxonomy): domain Eukaryota; kingdom Metazoa; phylum Chordata; class Mammalia; order Primates; family Galagidae; genus Otolemur; species Otolemur garnettii. Next base: position 23,992,978 of record NW_003852400.1, read on the forward strand.
AGGGGAATTTATTTTGAAATGATTTAATAAAAATAAATGTGTTTGAAAAACATAAGACAAAAGTTTAATGATTGCCAAATCTAGGTGGTAAGGACATTAAAGTTCATTGTATTATTATGAAATTTTTGAAGAGAATTTTCATAATAAACCAAGTTTAAGCCCCTCTTCTTGCCAGGAGAGCCTCGATTAGGGAGCCTGAGCTCTGGGTACAGAATGCCTGGGTTTGGATCCTGCTGGGCTTGACATGGACCAGCTAAGGAATCTTGGGTCAATTACTTAGTTTTTTCATCAATAAAATGGGGATAATGATAATACCAACCTCAGACAGTTGTTATGAGAATGACATGAAGTAGTGCTCACTGAGTGCATGTAATACTCGACAAAGATTAGCCATGTTCATTATCATGCTGGTTTTTCAGACTTTCCCACTCCAACTTTCCACTGTTAGCTAAGAGAAGCATTCTCAGGAAGCAGACACAGAGGGTCCCCATGTAGTGTGTGTGTTGTGTGTGTTTGGGAACAGGAAGGGAGGCAGGGTATAAGGTGGTTGCATAGGGGCACAGGAAGGCTTGGGGCTGTGACTGGGGAGATGGGGAGATTCAAAAAGAGAGGGTAACCATTGTCGACTTTTAGGCAATCCACTAACAGCTATTTTCAGCCCTATTTCTTAGCCATAATGCTCATGGAATTAATGCAAATTCCAAAAGTACCCATTATATCTAGAAAGCTGTTTTAAAGCTAAGTGACTGTGACTCAACCTAAATGGAAATGTTATCGTCAGGACTCGATCTATGCTCAAACACTTATTTTAGAGCAACCCCCTCCCTCATGAGGCAGTGGTTGCTTTTGGAGTGTTGGGGGAGGCTCAGGTTGATCGTGCAGTAGGGAACCCCGTTGTTCATGGGGGAGTGGAGCTAGTCCTCAGGCAGAGCGGTGGCTGCCACCTTCTCCTCCCACACCTCAGAGTGTCAGTGCATCTCCAGGCAATTCACACTTTATATTTAGGGTGTCATTTTTAGATGAAGTGCATGAAGGTTTTTACTTCCCTCACATCTCACTTAGCACCATACTTTCCCTCAATCTCCTGCACATGTTTGGCAAATGTAAGACCAGGAACATGAGAAATGAAAAAACTACAACAAAAATATAAAGATGGAACCAGCAAGGGCAAAAGGGATGAAATGAATCCCCTCCGAGACATGTAGCTTCCTATCAAGTGTTTGAGACAAATCCTTGGAATTACTTTCTTGTGTTGGTACTTTCTGCTGCCCACTAAATGAATTAAACTAATAAACAAAATAACAAGTTTCCAAGTTTAGAGTCAAAGCTGCAAGGCTGAAATCCATTGTAAAAACGATGCTATAAGGCTCAGCGCCTGTAGCTCAGTGATTAGGGCGCCAGCCACATACACTGAAGCTGGCGGGTTCAAGCCCAGCCAGCGCCTGCTAATATAACAATGACAACTGCAACCAGGCATTGTGGTGGGCATCTGTAGTCCCAGCTACTTGGGAGGCTGAGGCAAAAGAATCGCTTAAGCCCAAGAGTTGGAAGTTTCTTTGAGGTGTGACGCTACGGCACTCTACCCAGGGTGACATAGTGAGACAATGTCTCAAAAAAAAAAAAAAAAATCTGCTAAAACTTCTTTTTCAGTTAAGTAGGAATTTTTGACTTTGGTCTACTCTGAAAGGTGCTAAGATAAGTCTTGATTACAAATCCTCTTGAAAGTAGTATACAGAAGGAACCTAGCCAGGAAGGGCTTATTAAAACCGGAAGTATAAAACAATACTCTCTGAGAAGATTTTAAATGGCCAGAGCCAGTCACTAAATGCAGTCAGCATCTGCCAATCTGCTATTCACTGGTAGCTGTTAGCTGTGGTGCCCATGACCGTGTAAGTGAAGAATATGAATGAACTTGCCATCCTCCTTGAATGGAGGCTCAGGGAAGGTGAGGGTGGGTAGAGAAGAGGAAGGCTGGGCACCTACTCTAGCAAGCAGAGACAGCCCAAGGTGCATATCAGGAGTCAGGAATAGTGAACCAGGATGATAAGCAGGAAGAAGATGATAGCCAGAGAAAGGAAGGGAGTGCTCGGTTCAGACAGGGGCCATCTGCCCAGGCCTAGCTGGCTCCCAGGCAGCGGAACAGCCAGACTGAAGGGCAGCACAGGAGAGGCGTCTCTTTCATCTTCGGCAGGGACAGATTATCTGAGCACTTGAACTGAGACTGAACTGGGCTCCTCATTATGCATTGCTGAGAGCCCAACATCCTGAAACTAAATGGAAAATAGAATCAAGCACATCAGACGCTGACAGAAAAATAGAGGCAAATAAAGGGAAATACAAGAAGAAAAACAGGACTTTCTAGCAAACAGAAGAATCTCAAGGGAAAACAACTTATATAATGAAAGTTCTGAGTATATAAACATATTAAAACTAGACACCTTGCCTGTACTGGCTTCGTATTATTTATTAGAGAAGATTGTGAGAGCTTGGACCGCACCATTCCATAGCTTGAATGCTGAAAGAAAAAGTGGATTCTATTTTTGACCAGGGGCATGGAAAACATGTGTCAATCTCTGTGTGAGGGTGAAGAACAAGCTGAACATACTGAGAAAAGACATGTGAGTAATGCCCCTGACATTTAAAATCTTTTTCTGTGTCTAAGTACACCCTGGCGACTTCATGGTTTCCTGGTGGAAGCGAAGCAGTCATACCCTTTCCAAATCGGATCACTTGCTCTGTCTGAGGATTACGCGGGGAGCAGGGACAGTAGCTAACCGTAGCCTTCAGCCGCTGTTTCTGAGCCAGACACAGTAGAATTTTGAATCATCTCTTGCTTGCAACACTTTTTTTCTTTTTACTCCTCTTTCTCACCCAGAGAACACTTACCTCAATTGTAAGGAGGTATCTTTCATCCCCTGAGTCAGATGCAGAAATTTGACTCTTTCTCATCTTGTACCAGGTGGATTTTAACATGAGTAATAAGCCAACCCAGCAAATTTCCAAAACCCACAGCAATCCCAGGCACCATGTCCAGCAGAGGGGAGCAATGTCTCCACCTGAGCCCAGTTCTGAAGCCTCCGTTTTGTGGCCTCTTTCACTAACCACATTTCTTTAAACTTAATCAGAGCTAACCCTTCTCTAATTGGACTCTGGCAAGCTACTTGAGCACTGGACACAAGACCTAGAAAGATCCAGGGTTGTTTGAGAACAGCTGATCATGGTTTCCTGTGGTGAAGAAGACACACACACACACGTGTACACACACGCACACACACGTGCACACACCCGCACACACGTGCACACATGCATGCACGCACACACACACACACTCTTTAGGGATTCTGAGTTGCACGTGATGCTTACCTATTCTCTATTTAATCAACAATAATCATTCCTAAGGAAAAGGAAGGGGAGCCTTTTGGGGTTTTCCCCACCTCTAACTGCACTAAAGAGCTCTTAATGGTAACCATGGCTTGGTCACCATGTACTAAGGATTGCCCCCACAACTCTGTTACTAACAAGGTACAAATTCTGTAGTACCACTCCAATAACATTTCTCAGAATGAGCCAATTGCCATGACTTTCCCTTTGGCAAGTTCTTTCATTTTAAGAGGTTTATTCTGAAACTCCCATCAGGAGCCAAGAGTTATAAGCCTTTCTTTTGACTTTTCCGAGGTACTTTGTGCTTCACTTAGGACAATCACTTGCTTTGCCTTGTTTTCTACCCCAGATGTTCTCATATTTCACATCTTTCTAGACTGAGCATAGGCTTCTGATACAATGCTAATCGTCTATTGAATTGAACTGATTGAATTTGGTTTTGAATCAAATGGCCTGCTAAAAATGGTTAGTTCTAAAAACAGACTTTTTTTTTTTACTAAAAAGGATTAGATTAGGGAAAAATTAGAAATATGTATAACTATAAAAAAAAAACCCCAAACCAACACCCCTAATACCACCACTTATTTACTTTTTTCCCAAATAAGTAATAAATTATACCAAATAATTTATGAAATGATTTTTTCCCAACTAATTTGAACTGCCACTTTTAGCAAATTGAAATGATTTTTTTTTGTATTGAAATGGTTGAAATGTCACTATGTTGAAGAGGTTGTCAAGAGAATCAGGCTCCACCTCCTCACCTCTCATTCTAGTAGGAATCCCATGCCCACAACTTCACCAGGACTGCACTCTTCCAGGGAGGCAATGCTTTCTGTTCTGTGTTTACCTTATTTGAACTCTCAGCAGAATTTAGCACAGTTACTACCCACTCTATGTAATGTTTTCTCCTCTCAGCTGCAGTGCCTGGCTGGTTTCCCTCCAGCCTGCCCCCAGCTGCTGCCTTGCCCCCCTCTACGTGCCCTCCAAATGTCAGAGTGCTGGGGGCTCTTTTCCAGGATGCCTGTGCTTCTCTGACACACTCATCTGTGCCTTGGCTTTAAATATCATCGGTATATGGATGATTGCCCAAAACAGAAGTCTAGAGCTCAACTTCTGGTCAGAACTTCAGATTTGTGCAGTCCACTGCCTACTACTTTCTTTCCAAAATCTCATTAACATAAAGCTTATATTTGAAACTCTCGATTTCCCATACCAGCCCCCATCCTGTCTTCCTAGTATCATCTACCCATTTCCTTTAAATCATGACTAGACATTACCATCGATTCCTTTCTTTGCCTCTTAAATGCTTCTGGCTCTTCCTCCAAAACCTATCCCCAGTACACCTACTTCTTTCCAATCTCAGTACTCCCACTTTAGTCCAGCCACACTCAACTCTCCCCAAAATCCTCAGTACATGGTGACCAAGTCATGGTTACCACTAAGTGCTCTTCAGTGCAGTTAGAGGTGGGGAAAACCTCAAAAGGCTTCCCTTCCTTTTCCTTAGACTACTCCTGTAGGTGTCTGATAAGGTTGGCTACTTCCTTGCTGGACTCTTTGCAATCCATTTCACAAATAGAAACCAGAGTAATCTTTATAAATTACAAATCTCACTAGGTCACTGTTCTACTTAAAAACCTCCCAACTTAAAATTTAGAATCTAAACTCTTTTTTTTTTTTTTGCAGCTTTTGGCCGGAGTTGGGTTTGAACTGGCCACCTCCAGCATATGGGGCCAGCGCCTTATTCCCTTGAGCCACAGGCGCCGCCCAGAATCTAAACTCTTAATCTTCAATACAAAGTCCTATAAGATCTAATTCTAGTCAGTCTCACATTGTGCTATTGCCACCCTTCACTCTGTTCCACCCATATTTAGTTTCTTTTTGGTTTTTGACAATATCAAGCCAGATACTTTTCTTTGGAACATTCTTTTCTCTGAATTATTCACAGCTCACCCCTAGCCTCTCATTTATCAACTTAAATCTCCCCTCAAGTCAAACTTTTTCTAGTTTATTTTTGATATTTCCATGTGTGTGCATTGTCTGTCTCTCCAGAATGCAAAGAGAGATAGAATCTTGTCTACTATATTCACTGTTGTATCCTCAGTGACTAGAAGAGTGTTTTAGAGCATTGATTTTAAATAAATTAATCAGTGAATGAATGGACTTTTATCTCAACTTTGTATGTTTCTAGTTTAACAATTTTTCTATTCTTCTACCAAACAAGTAAACAAGCAAAAGAGAAATGAAAAACACCACTTACATTGCTGTAGTTAATTGGACCCATGCCTCTCACCATTGACTCTTGTTGGATAAAAGATTTAAACTTAAGACATGAAACTATAAAGATTCTTGGAGAGCGTGCAGGGGAAACACTTGAAGAAATCGGCCTGGGAGAATACTTTATGAGGAGGAACCCCCAGGCAATTGAAGCAACACCAAAAATACATTACTAGGATCTGATCAAACTAAAAAGCTTCTGCACTGCCAAGAACGCAGTCAGTAAAGCAAGCAGAGAGCCCTCAGAAGGGAGAGGATATTTGCAGGTTATTCCGACAAATGTTTCATAACCAGAATCCACAGAGAACTCAACTTATTAATAAGAAAAGAACAAGTAATCCCATTTCAAGGGGGAAGGAACTTGAACAGAAGCTTCTCTAAAGAAGATAGGTTCATGGCCTACAAACACATGAAAAAATGCTCATCATATTTAGGTATCAGAGAAATGTAAATCAAAACCACTTTGAGATATCATCTAACTCCAGTAAGAGTGGCTAACATAACAAAATCCCAAAACTACAGTTGTTGGCATGGATGTGGAGAAAAGGGAGCACTTCTGCCCTGCTGGTGGGAATGCAAGCTAATACACACCTTTTGGAAAGAAGTAGGGAGAATACCCAGGGATCTAAAAGTGGACCTGCCATTCAATCCTGTAATTCCTCTACTAGGTATATATCCAAAAGACCAAAAATCACTTTGCAACAAACATATTTGCACTAGATTGTTAATTGCAGCTCAATTAATAATAGCCAAGTCATGGAAGAAGACCAAGGGCCCATCCACCCATGAATGGATTAGTAAATTGTGGTATATGTACATCATGGAACATTATGCAGTCTTAAAAAAGATGGAGACTTTATCTCTTTTATATAATTTTTTCCTTTTTATGTTTATATGGATGGAGCTGGAACATATCCCACTTAGTAAAGTATCTCAAGAATGGAGGAAAAAGTATTCAATGTACTCAGTACTATTATGATATTATGAAATCAATTTACATTCACTTGCACTTTTATATGAAGAATAGATCACATCTATGGCTCAGGAGGAAGGAGGGAGGGGGGCTGTGAGGGGAGAGAGGAAAGAGGTTGAATGGTGGGATCACACCTATGGTGCATATTGCAAGGGCACATGTTGGATCTATTAAGTAACACAATAATTAAGTATGAGGTGATGGATATATTAACCAGTACAATGTAAGCATTCCAAATTGTATATGAAATCAGCACATTGTACCCCATAAATGCATTAATGTATACATGATCTACCTCTTTATGATTTAATAAAAAAAAAAAGAAATGAGCTATCAAGTCAGTAAAGGGCATGGAGGAGATTTAAATACTAATATGTATCACTAAGTGAAAGAAGCCAGTCTGAAAAGCCTACACATGTAATTCTAACTATATGACATTCTGGAAAACACCAAACTATAGAGACAGTAAAAAGATTAGTTGGGGGTTGAAGAAGGGAGGGCTGAATTGGTAGAGCACAGGGGAATTTGGGGCAGTGAAACTACTGTCTGATACTACAGTCATGAAGACTTGTTGTTATACTTCTGTCCAAACCCACAGGCTAGGTGGTAATGATATGTCACTGTAGGTTCATCAATTGTCATCCCTCTGTGAGGGATGCTGGTAAATGGGGAAATCACCACATGTGGGGACAGGGGGTACATAGGGTTTCTGAACCTTCATTTCAATTTTGCTGCTGACCTTAAACTGCTCTTAAAAAAAATCATCCTAAAAAAACTTGAAGTAATCTTATCCTTGAAGGTTTAAAAGGATTCACTCAGAACTCCCAAGACCAGCTTTTCTTAGAAGTAACATTTTTTTAAAAAGTTAATTTTTTCTATAGTTACCAAGTTTTCTATTCTTCTTAAATTACTTTTGATAACTTATCCTTTTCTGAAAATTCTCCCAAATAACCAATTCTTAATTCTGTCCTACCATCTTTCTACTTTCTTATATATTAATTTTTGGATTTCTGTTTTCTGTTTTACTTAGAGTTGCTTTGTTGTACTCTTCCTAACTTCTTGAATTACATGCTTATTTAAATTATTTTATTCTCTGTTCTCAATAATGAAACTACTGAAATCAATGGGCTTTTCTTTGAGTACAAAAGAGTATACAAGGTTGGACAATTAAATTCCCAAACTCATCCCTACATACCTTACTGCTAACTATCACTAAGGTCACTTTCAAAGTACTCTCCTTGGGAAGTTATGCACCAACATCCTATGCACCAAGTCCACCCTTCAAAGCAATTTTGGATCTTTTTTTGGAATGGCTAGCAAAGCTGTCCTGGTATGAGTTCTGACAATTAAGTTAGTGAACTCATCTTACAAAAAGTGCTTTGAAGAGTGAAGTAGGAGCTAGCATTGGTGCATAGCTTCCCAAAGGGAGTACTTCAAAGATGACCATAGTGATATTCAGCAATAAGGTATGTAGCACTTTTTTCTAGGATAAGTTTGCAAACTTAACTGTCTGGACTCTACTTTTTATCTTCTCTAGTTTTTATAGAAGATATATTGTATTTTAAATTTAACATGCACACATGAAAAAGTATTCTATTTTTCTCTTCATAATTAAGAACCAGATTGCCTCTTTAGAAAACAAACAAACAAAGAATACTTCCTACCCTTGCCTCCCAGAATTCATACTCATTTTGCTAATACAATTTAGAGGTGTAGGCACAAACTATTATCTTAAATGTTGACAGTTTACATTATATATTTTCTATTTTCATTAATCACCATCAGGCCTTTTATAATAACACTCCCTTCTTCTTGAGGTTTTTTTCATCTTTATTAACATTTAAGTAGATCTTTGAAAAAAAATTTTTCAGGTAAAATTCATTGGTGTTATATTTTCTAAATTATTAAATGCTCAAAAAAAGAGTATTTCCTTTATAAGAGGAAGACATCCTTTATGGGAATAATTAAGTTACAATAGCTTAACCTCAAAATGCTAAATTTTCACTGTCCAATATAGATAGTGTTAGCCACATGGAACTATTAAAATTAAAATTAAATTAAATTAAAAATTCAGTCACATTACAAGGGTAGACTAGCTCCATACGTGATGGGTACCATATCATATAGCAAAGATCTAGAACACTTTATCCTCACAAGTGGCTTTATTGAACAGCAGCACCTCATTTACACATTGATCCACTGAGTTTTAGAATGCAGAGAGAAAAGCTAAAGACACCATTTTTACAAAAAATGTTATTGAGGTAAAATATACATATATAATTTGCCATCTTTATGATTTTAAATGTACATATTAGTAGTAACAAATATTTATGTTCTTTCTCTCCCCCCATTCCCAGCCACCAGTAGCTCCTCACATCTGAGTGAGAACATGTAGCATTTGTCTCTCTACTCTTGGTTTATTTAACTTAACATAATAACCTGCAGTCACATCTATGTTGCTGCAAATGACTTCATTCTTTTTTATGGCTGGATAATATTCCATTGTGTATATATACCATATTTTCTTTATCCATTTGTCCATTAATGAGCACTTAGGTTGATTCCATATTTTTGCTATTGTGACTAGTGCTGCAATAAATGCGGGAGTATATATATATCTTTGATGTATTGATTTACTTTCTTTTGGTTATACACTCAGTAGTGAAATGCTGGATCATATGGAAGTTCTATTTTTAGTTTTTTAAGGAACCTCTATATTGTTCTCTATTGTGGTTATCCTAATTTACATCCCCACCAACAGTGTATGAGGGCTACCTTCACTTTCTCCACATCCTCACCAACATCTGTTATTGCCTGTCTTTTTGATATAGGCCATTTTGACTGGGGTAAGATGATATCACATTGTGGTTTTGATTTGCATTTCTCTGATGATTAGTGATGTTGAACATTTCTTCATATACCTATTGGCTCTTTCTATGTCCTCTTCTGAGAAATCTCTTTTCAGATCTTTTGCCCATTTTAAATCAGATTATTTATTTTTTTGCTGTTGAGTTGTTTTAGCTCCTCATTTATTCTGCTTATTAATCCCTTATCGGATGGATAGTTTGCAAATATTTTCTCCTATTCTGTGGGTTGTCAACAACTGTGTTGTTTTCTTTACTGTGCAGAAGTTTTTAGTTTGATATAATTTCAATCATCTATTTTTGTTTAGTTGCCTGTACTTTTGAGGTCTTACATAAGAAATATTTTTACAGACCAATTTCCTGGAGTATTTTCCCAGTGTTTTCTTCTAGTATTCTTCTAGTTTCAGGTTTTAGATTTAAGCCATTAATCCATTTTGATTTTTGTTTCTGGTGAGAGATAGGAGCTAGTTTTATTCTTCTGCAAACAATTATTCAGTTTTCCCAGCACCATTTATGATTCCTTCCCCATTGTAAGTTCTTGGCACCTTCATAGAACATGAGTTGGTTGTAAATATGCAAATTTATACCTGGATTTCATTCTGTTCCTTTGGTTTATGTGTTTGTTTTTCTGCCAGTACCATCTGTTTTGGTTATTATAGCTTTGTAATAAATTTTGAAGTTAGGTACTGTGATCCTTTAGCTTTGGGTTTTTTGTTTTGTTTTGTTATTTTTGTTTTTGTTTTGAGGTTTTTTCCACCCTTAAGATTACTTTGTGTTTTTGGGGTCTTCTGGGGTCCCACATAAATTTTAAGATCTTTCTTCTATTTCTGTGAAGAATATCATTGGTGTTTTGATAGGGATTTCAGTCTGTAAATTGCTTACAATGGTAAGTATTCCAATCCATGAGCATGAAATATCCTTCATTGTTTGTGTCCTCTTTTTATTTTTTAGTCAGTTTTATAATTTCCCTTGTATAGATCTTTTACTTCTTTGGTTAGATAAATAACTACATATTTTATATTTTTGTAGCTATTATAAGTAGAATTGCTTTCTTTTGCAGATTGTACATAAATGCTACTAATTTCTGTATGTTGGTTTTTTATCTTGCAACTTTACTGGATTTGTTTATTCTAGCAGTTTTTTGATTATTTCAAAAAACATTTGATAAAAATGCCAAAAAAACATTTGATAAAATTCAACATTTCCGTATGGTAAAATGCCTGCACCAAAATGGATACAGAAGGAACATACCTCAAAATGCCAAAAAAACATTTGATAAAATTCAACATTTCTGTATGGTAAAAACCTGCACCAAAATGGATACAGAAGGAACATACCTCAAAATAATAAAGACCATCTATGACAAACCCACAGCTAACATCCCATTGAATGGAGGGAGAAATGAAGGCCTTTATTATAAAGATTGGAGTAAGACTTTCTGCACTATTATTCAATATAATTCTAGAAGTCCTGGCCAGAGCAATCAAGCAAGGGAAAGAAATAAAGGGTATCCAAATCAGAAAAGAAGTGGTCAAATTAACCTATTTGCAGATGACATGATTCCCCCCATAGATCATTTTTTTAAAATTTCAGATTAATATGAGGGTACACACGTTTAGGTTATAATGCTTTGTTTCTAAGGTAAAGTTCAAGTTATAGTTGAGCTCTTCACTCAGGGGATGTGCTGATTATTGAAATAATCATATGGGTTTTGTTCTTGATTATGCTAATTGGTATATTACATTTGTTAGCTTGCCGATGTTGAACCATCCTTGTATCACTGGCATAAATCTCACCTGATCATGGTGAATTATTTTAATATTTTATATTTGATTTGTGAGTACAGTAGAACCTCTGTAAATTGACCAGTCATGGAATTATAACAGATTGGAGGTGGTCAACATAAGGTACTAGCACTGATATGTATAATACTGATTTCATTACTGATTCTATTTATTCAGGTCTTGCCTCTTTTTTTCTTAATCTGACTAAAGGTTTGTCAATTTTATCTTTTTAAAAGACTAATTTTTTATTCATTGATATGGATTTTTTTAGTGAAGACAATTATTTTTGATTACTTTATAGAAGAACCAGATTTTTCTAACAAGAGTATATAGATGTTTAAAATTCTGTATTAATAGCTTCTGAGAACATAAATTAGCAGAAATCCATAAAAAGCTAATACTAGTAACATTACTCTTCAAAAATTAATTGCCTATGTCAATCCTCCAACCTTTATTGGTAGTGAGGGAACTTTTGTTCCTTTCAAACTATAGCTGGGTATTGAGCACAGCCACTATTAAACATTGGGAAATACTAGAAAAGTACTCAAATAGTTTTCAGTATATGTGTTTTATGGTGCCAATAAACATTAAGAAGTTTACAAAGAAGTAATATGTTTCAATCTCTGGTGTGCTCTCCAGCTTCCTCCCCTAATCCCTTGTTTCCATGTTCTCTTAGTCAAGTTTGCTTATGAGCTGATAATGTCTTTATTTGAAAGATATTATTGTATATTGGTAAGGACTTCAGAGTCTGGAGTCAGACCACATAGTATAATCTTAGAGGCTGGTTGAGCACTGCATGAGATAATAATGTGTCAGATTATTAGAACAGTGCCTGAACATAAGCAATCAGTGAGTATTAGCTATTATTGTTGTTGTTGTTACATTATGAGACAAGGACTTTTTATCTCAGAAAATATATCCAGTGAATAGTTAGTAATGTATTGTTTCTTTCAGATATAGATTTAATGGACTACTCGAAATGATGCAGTGATCCAGTGTCCTAAAATTCTGGTAAGTGAGACCATGACAATTTTCTTTTGGATGGAGCACTAGAAAACAGGAAATAAGAGCACTCACTATGAAGTCAGTTGAATACAAAAGCTTCTCACAGAGACCCTAAGCACTATTTTACTTTAAATAATAAAAAAATTAAAGACAAGGAAAAAATAACCTTCCAGAACTGACATCACATCCCATGAAGACATTGTAATTGTTTTTCTTTTCTTTTGAATAAAATAACAAGTCTTATGTTAATAGAGCCAAAGACAACCTGGAATGTGCAATCTGTGCAGGAACAGAATTGCAAATGTTTGATCAGGATAGCAGGAAGCACACGTTCTGCCACTCCATTCCCAAAATAGAAAACCTATTTAGCACTTTGTAAAACACGCTAAATGAAGTTTGCTCTCTCCTGCAGATAGAGATTTTACTTCATTTTGTGCCAGTGAAATTTTTGAAAATTGCATGAGGAGAGAGCAATTTTTGGCACTTTGGCTAGGAGTACAAAATGTTAGCAAATGGTGCTGAAAGGATCTTAAGTGTAATGTTGGAATAATATTCACACAACACTGGCTGCATCTTCATTTTTAACGTATTTACATATTCACAGGAAAAAAATGCTTAGCAGTTATTTGTCTAAAGGAGCCTATTTAAGGGGAAAATGGCATTCACAATTTTTGAATACATTAGTCAAGAAGGTTGCTGCAAAGAACAGTTCATAAAGAAAAATATTATTTCAACTATCATAGTAGAAGGATACTAGCAGAGGAATTTTAAACATCAGTGTTAGTCTGAACACCAAAAGAAAAGTAGGAAAAGAAGATAGTGAGAACTATGTACCAGACATTTCTAATTTTCAGTTGAGGAAACCAAGAATAAGAGAGATTTAAAAATCTAAATAAAAAAATTATAGCATTTTTTAAAGGTAGACAGCTGATGAGATTTGAACTCAAGTTTGTGGGTCTAAATCCTTTGTTCTTCCCACCATCCATCTGATGCATCATCCTAACACTGTCCATTAGTATATCCCATATGTTTTCTGTAGCCCACTAGTTCCATAAAATATTAGTAAGGTTTCTCAAAAAAATAAAAAATAAAAAAAGATTCTGTGGTCAAACAAATTTGGAAATCACTAAGCTAAACAAAGTTAAACAGAGTTTCTTTTAAACACAGGAAGTCTCAGAACATGTTCATGCTAATATGTCTTATGAATCTATAAATAACTCAAAGGCAGAGGTTTCCATAACTGACTTGACCACAAAAATCTTTTTTCCTATGGGCATCCTGCAAAACTAATGATCCACAGAACAAACTATGGGAAATTCTGCTACATAAGACAAATTCTGCTACCATCCTCCTTCAGCTAGAAGTCAAAAAGTCCTCTTCCATCTGGCATGTTGCTGAACTGTGGCTGAGCTGATGAGAAAACAGGTTTGCATCACTGAGAACCAACAGGTCAGCCTCCCAGGCATGCTCTTCAGGCAGTGGAAAGGTGCCTTGCCCAGTGGGTGGTCCCAGGTTAATGAGAGACACACAGACATTTAGGGAGCTTTAGAGCAGGGCTTTTTTTTTGCAGCTTTAACATGAAAGGAAATAATAACAAATTTTGAAGAAAAGCATATTTATAGGCAACAATAACAACATTGTAGGGTTGCTTTGTCCCTGAAGGGCATTACTTAGAATTCCAGTGAGAATCAACAACTTCCAAATGAAAAAAGCAAATGGAAGAACTTACACACACATACACACTCAGAGCTACAGATAAAATCCAAAATTCTCACAATGTAAAAAAGTGGCCTAATGGCAACAACCCTTTACAAGATATAGAAATTTTCGCCTTTTTTTCTATTTCTAGATAGTGGCTTGTTTTCCAAATAAGGCTAATCTAATCTCATTCATGCGATTTGATAGCTATTTCTTTCCAGAGTTAGTCTGGCTCTAAGTTTGCTGATGGTGTTTTCAGGTGTGGACATATATGATTTATGTTTCCATCTGACTGTTGTCTTTGGACTTCTGTGCCTCTGGGTTACTAGGACTGAGAGGAAAGCAGTTACTCATGAAGAAAAATGAAGGGTGGGTGGGATGAATAACAGCAAGACACCACAGACTCCATGTTCTCCAGAGGAACGGCTTTGAACTGCACGTGGGTGGCAAGTCAAGGATTGGTTCTTATTAGTACTGCTATAAATTCCCTAAATCTCGTAGGAAATGTCACCTCTTGTGGCCAGGGGTAATAAATTAGGGATCAAGAGAACTTAAAATTCCATTCTGGGAAGGTGTTAGCCTTTTCCTTTAACATTATTATTAAAAATACTTTTATAAATATGATTTCCCATATCTTATTAACATGGTAGGAGATGTCTTTCAAAGATAAAATGTTATTACTTAAAATAAATGAGACAATGTATAAAGAGGCCTTTCTGGAATATACTCACCATCCAATATAATTCACACTGGGTGGACTTGAGAGAAAAACCCACAGGCAGAGTCAGGAACCAGGTCATAGTCAATGTCAGGCCCTCTGCTCTTAAGGAACAGCATTTGTGATCATCTGGACTGATCATCAAGCAGCAGGGCTGATTAAAAGCAAGTTGATGAAAGGGTTTTAGGATGCAAAGAGATGGGTCAGAATTTTTACCATACTCAAGTAGTTTGGAAATTACTTTATCCAGAGACTTAAAAGCAGAGCAGGTGGCCCTTATGTTTGAATATTTAACATGTTGGCCACTTGTCATTTTATTTCATATCTCTTTCCATCTTATTTCATTTTTTCCCCATCAGTATTGGATAACATGAAAAACTGAGACCATAAAATTGTCTGGGAAAAAAATCCCCAGAATATCTCTTAATCTGAAGGTCATTTTACATATAATTAAATCATGAATTTTTTTGTAAAATATGTACTTGAGTCAAGTAAACTTTTTATGTTGAAATAACATTTATTTCTTTATTTTATTGCTTTTTCATGTTTACTAGCTATTTGTATTTCTTATGTTGTGAATTGCCTGTTCATGTCTGTTGCCCATTTGTTATATGAGAGTATTTGTATTTTTCTTATTGATTTTTATGAGTTAATTCTACATTAAGGATGAAAATCCTTTGAATTCTACATATGTTGTGTACTTTTTGGTAAACTAGTTTGAGAATGTTTAGAATATGATAAAATAATTTCTTTTTGCTAAAAAATAGAGGTAAATCATAGAAAAATAATCACAATTATAAAAAGGAGCGGGAAATTTTTATTTAACTGGTATCAAGATGCATGCTATATAAATAATCCAGTCTATTACTTGGGTCATTTTAATTTTGTGATAATCAAATGCCAATTTTTTAAACTTTTAAAGCATAACAGATTTTGTGTATCTACTATTTAAAATTCCAAATAAAATCTTAGCTACTTTAGAAAAAAAATTCTTTTTCATCTTCAATTGTTTCCCAAAGAAAAAAGAGCATTTTCCTCCTTTGTATTCAAATTATTTGAGATGTGAAATGAAAAGCTAATTGTGTGAATTAAACTTAAACTTAAAACACACATACTCATACAGATAATCACTCAAGCATGCATTGAAAAGAGTCTGTGAACAGAATAAAAATGTTTCCCCTTTTCTCTTTGTTTTCACTCTTTATGTAGTTTTGACAGAACCATTAGTGTTGACATACAAGCACAATCTGGTTGGATTTTTTTTAGTAGCTATAATACCACAGTTTTGGAGATTCCTCAATTCTAATAATAAAAATTTTAAAAATTGCTAATGTACCCAGCACTGAGCTACATGCTTTCCAGGCATTATCTAATACAACAATCTATGGTGGCAGGTGCTGTGATTAACTCCATTTTGTATATGAACAAATGCAGACACCAGAGGCTTAAAGGCATTTGATCAAGTCATGTGGTGAAAACTGGCAGGGTCATGATTACCACCTAGCCCTCCTCATAGCTGCAGAACCCAAGCAGAGATTATTATGGCATAATGCCTCTCAAAGCACAGGAGAAAACAAAGAAAGAGAGACATCACATTCAGCTTTCTAGCTCAGGAAAAAACTCTCAGTAGATAACAGACAAGAATTCTGCTTCCTAAATCTGATTTATTTAACAAATTGCACAAGTAAGTTTCATAATCTACAGAGATGATTACCTGGTTCTTGAGTTCAGATTATGACAGAAGAAACATATAGACATATAAACAAAACTGCATAACTTTTTTATTTTGCAGGCAGAAGGTGACATTTCAGCTAAGGGTAGGAAGGGAGAAGTAGGAGAGAAATTATTGTTGTAACTAGGACCAGGAATGGCATCAGGAGAGTAGGTGGAGTTAGCCTTAGAAAGAAGTCATCATAGTTGATACCAGCCTGTATGGAGTAAGTGCTTGTTATAGGCTAAGCATTCATGTTCTCATTTATCCCTCCTACTAACCTAGGAAATCAATACCATTATTACCTCTGCATTGACAGATAAGAAAATTGAGACAGGTTATGCACTCTTCCTGAGGTCAGCATGCTAGCAAGTATTGGAACAGGACAGGAATGTAGGCCATCCTACTCCTAATCATAAAGCACAGTCCCCTCTTTTCTTCTGAAATAGGAATGAAGGAGTAGTGGTAAACAGCAGAGAAACATTTGTCTGTGGGCCAGACAAATTATACGTAATGGGGTCTGTTTCTCTATGCAGTCAGAAGCAAGGCTATTTGGCCCAAATAAGGGAATATTATTGGATGGAAGACTTCAAGAAAGTTGTAAACATTCATATCCAGCTAGGAGCTGACCAGAATAGAGTGAGTTTAAATGGTCTCCAAAGAAATTATGGGAGCGCAATTGAGGAAGAAAGTGCTATATTTGTAATGGAACCCATATGCACAGTTATTCAGAGTTGTGCAAACAATGGCAATTGGGCAAGAAGCACTCATACCAGAGTTCACTGGAGAAAATTCACAGAGATGGGAGACATTGTTCTCCACCTCTCACTTCATTCTATAGCATCATTGAGAGATTGAGTCAGGCTAGGTTTCAGGTTCAAAGAGAAAGACTTGAACTTTGGGATGTGGAGTTTTTAAGCTTTTCCTTTAGAAAGTGTCAAACCTTCCCTGGGATGGTTAGGAGGGGTGGTCGGGACACAAAAACTATATATAGATGGTCTTCAACTTTCAATGGCTCAACTTAGATTTTTCAACTTTATAATAGTGTGAAAGCACTATTCATTCAGTAAAACCCATATTTCAAATTTTGAATTTGGAATATTGATCTTTTTCCAGACTAGTAATATGCAGTGCAATACTGTCTCATGATGTTGGGCAGCAGCAGTGAGCTGCACCTCCCCTCCAGCCATGCTATCTAGGGGTAAACAACCAACACTCAATGGGGTACTGTGCTGCCAGATGATTGTGCCCAACCTTAGGCTAAGGCAAGTGTTCTGAGCACGTTTAAGGTAGCCTAGCCTAAGCTATGATGTTCTGTAGGTTAGTTGTATTAAATGCACGCTCCGCTTATGATATTTGTAGCTTGTGATGGGTTTATTGGGATATAACCTCATGCTAAGTTGAGGAGCATCTGTAGTGTGATGGAACCTTGGTGAAAGCTTTTCCTGCCAACTCAGGATTCATGACTAAAAGTCACCAACTTCTTCCCCAGTATGATCAGGTTCTGAAGTCCACATTTTGCAGTCACATGTACAAAGTGGCAAGCTCTCTGCAGCATCTTTGTTCATGTTTATAAAGCAGTGCCCCCCTTCCTTGGCAGAATAGGGCGAGGCTAGTCTCCAGGCCTGGTAGTTGACCAGAAATGATTGATTGCTCTAAGGACTAAAGCCTAGTCTGTTTCCATGGAGTTTTGCAGAAAGTCAACTCCTTTTCAGAGAGGCCAGCCATCCAGGGGTCAATCTTGTCCAAGTTAATCCTTATCTCTTATTCAACCTTCTCCCTCAGTGAGAGGTAAGCTAAGGGTACCAGAGACTAAAATGTTTAGTTTGTTTCATCTCAGACAAGTCTGCCCTCAGAAATAGGATTTGGCTGTGGGCAGGAGGAATATAAAAATTCCCTCCACTCAAATTCTGAGCTCAAAATCAAACTCCATTCTGCTGTGTGCACACATACACACACACACACACACACACACACACACAGATATATATACACATAGGCGCACGTGCTCACCCCAATGCTGCCTGATTGCTGTGGACTTAGTTCCTGTGGTTGTCCAGACCCATTAGTCCCCAAGCTCTTAGGCAGAGTCCTCACTCCTGCTGCCTGAAAATTCTTTCTTTACTGCTTGCCTCATCTCCATGAGCCTGACTCTCTTGCCTGATCATCACAGCCTCAGCCAAGTTTCTTCCTGTAGCCTCTGCTATGCAGAAGACATCAACGCCCCATCCACCCTGGTCTCCCCAGCAGCCCACCTGGTCTGTCACCAACCATCCAAACCCCAGCACAATTTAATCCCCATGTCTACCCTCCTCTGCCCTAATTAATTTTTCACTTAAGCAGCTTCCATGATAAATGATACTTTTTCTTTAGTAGTCAGAGTTCATTTAGGGTCTAGTAAAATAAAAACAGGATTCTTCCATCTAAATTCAAGAACAGTGTTTGGAAACTATCTTTGTATGTCAAAATCATCTATATTTATTTAGCTAATGATGCAAGATGAAGTGGTAAAAATAATGTCTGAGTCCCATAAAGCCTATAAATGAGAATGGGATAGACAAGAATGCTACACTTTTAGAAGAATACTGGTACTTTTAACATGTGCACTCTTCAACAATTAGGGCTGATGGTGCCCAGGGGAAGAGTGCCCATGCTAAAAACATATAAAATTGTATAATATATTTACATGATATATCAGTTGGGCTTATTTATAAGTTGGGTCAATTTATAAGTCAGGCTGTTGACTATTAAAATGTACAGTCTACGTAACACACAGTAAAACTGTGATTATATACTCTGAAGAAATATTGTCTTTAATTAACCACTTTAAAATATAAAACATCTGGGTGGTGCCTGTGGCTGAAGGAGTAGGGCACCGGCCCCATATATCAGAGGTGGCGGGTTCAAACCCGGCCCTGGCCAAAAAAAAAAAAAAAAAAGAGTGCTAAAATATAAAACATTTGTTATTCATCTCCACAGAGACAAGAAATGTATATAGCAATGAGAAAATCTAAGTTGGACACATGGAAGAAGTTTGGAACAGTAAAAATGGTTAAGCCAGGGAATAGTAAGGGGAATCTTAGAGATGCACGTGTAGACTTGAGGCTATCTCAGGGTTATGATGATGCTTTTGAATTGAAGGTGGCTTACACTTGTAGGAGGTGTATTTCAAATGGCAATTTCCACTGTAGACAAAAATGTCCAGTTTAGAATAAGGTACTTGTGGGGATAAATAATGGTCACAAAATGAAATCTTAGACAGCCTTCAATTTGTGACCCTAAACTTTGATATCTTTATCCAGACTTGATGTCACTCTTATAGGTTTTGGTTCAGTCTATTTATACCCTAAGTAGAAGAGGGATTAAAATCAAGGAAAGGAGAACCACCACCTATGACTCCAAAGGTATTCTGAGCACAGTGGCTGCTCCCAGTTTCGCCTCTCACTAGTGAAATCTAACAGAAGAAACTGCAAATTCATTAAAGCCACCTCTAGTGGGTTTTCTCAGTTGGTTGGAAAACCTCAAAGGTAAGGATTTAATTAGGAATTTAACATTGGCTTCGAAAAAGAAGTCACAATATCTAGGTATTTCAAACAGGGGAGAAGTTGAGCCACTCACAAAAGAGTTTCCTGCTAAAAATTCTTTAGTGGCATGGAGTGTATCTCGCTAATTGGGGTGATGACCAAGACGACGCCAATGGCCAGCCCTTTTCACAGGGTGGCTGCCTCCATTAGGAATGGCAATGTGCCCTTTTTGTGCACTCTGAAAGGCACCCTATAGAGAGGCCTAAGGAGCTCCTGGCAGCCTTTGTGGAGAGGGCAGGTCTGGGCAGGTCCAGGCAGGCCCTGGGCCAGCAGGGCTGAGCAGCCACCTGCTGACCGGGCCTTTCTTCTTCATGAACAAATCCAGGGGATTCCATTAGAGAAAGTGCTGCTTCAAGCATGCCGTGGCCACCTTTAATGATTTCCAGGGAAGGAAATGAGTCTCCCAAGTCAATTATGACACTCAATTAGGTTATTTAGGCTGATGAGTCCCAAGTGAAATCAGAGGATGGGATGTGTGATTCAATGGCCTGCAACTCTCCTGGCCTGCCATGTTAGTATTTTGCTAATATTCCTATTGTACCTTTGAAGTGTAGCACTTAGACCCAGCCCAGTCTTAGGCAAAGAGGGAGTGCCCAGTGGCTAAGCATAAATCTTAATGCCTCTCTTTTCTCTGATTGGTCAGTATCTAAGCACTCTGAAGATCAGAAATATTTGGTGTACACATTTTATACAATGAAAAAAATGCTGAACATCTGTAAAATATGGGCTCTTAATTTCTTTTATCCAAGTTTTTTCTTTTTTTCTTTTTTAATAACAAAGGTATTTTCCAGTAGTGAAAATTACCAATTTGTTTTTCCTCAGCTCTACTGAGGAGTTCAGGAAGAAATGATGGTTAACTCCATGCATAGGAGCCACACAATTTCTAAGAGACAATATCCATAACTTGCCTCAGTATAGAAGATGACCCACTAATGGGGCTGAGTGTCTATGCACAAGTGTTATTAAAGAGGCTGGCCTGTGATCAAGAGATCTTCTCCTAATGCACAACACAAAGATTTCCATTCCTCTGGTGCTAACATGATGTCCAGTGTCCCACAGCCACCACAAGTCTCAGCACTTCAGGGGTGCTGCAAGTGGTTGTGCACGTTGTGCCCAGCAAAAAGAATCCAGTTAAGGGTGCAACAGAGGACTAAGACCCAACCTTGCTCCCTGGTCCCCAAGCCATGCTGTCTGCTCACTAAAGCAAATGCCCCATACGCACCTGAAGGGGGTGCTTCATTCTAATTTTCACAAAGGCTCTATAATTAGCAGAGAACCCCAAGTTGTGGTTAGTTGCATTTTTGTGTAAGTCCCTGGACTACTCATAAAATACACCAACTTTACTGGAAGTGCCTGGTAGACGTCTATATTGCAAAAACACCAGAAAGAAACAAAAGAGAGTGTGGAGAAAGCCAGCATCTTAAATAAAAGCTCAGAATTTTTGAGAATTAAGGAAATATAAACTCACAGACACCGGAAGCATGAGATACACTAAGCAAAAAGGAAATCTACACCTGGACACATTTTAGTGACACTGTAGGACACCAAAGATGAAGGGAAAAATTTTAAAACAATGGGAAAGAAAATGATCCACAAATTCCAAGCAAACTCCAGCACAATAAGGAAAGCCAGAAAACAGCGAAATAGTAGTTTAAAAGTGCTAACATAAAGTAATTGCCAACGTATATCCTCACCACAATTGTCTTTCCAAAAACAAAGGCAATATACAGACTTTTTGGCAAACATAAGTTGAGATCATCACTAAAGTTTCTTTACTAGTGGAACTTCCAAAGGGCGAATATCAGGAATAGAGTAAATAATCCCAGAAGGGGCATCTGGAAGACATAAGAATAAAAGTGAGCAAAGGAAAGATATGGAAGTATATCTAAACAATGCTACTTGTACAAAATAGTAATCATTTCTA
The DNA here is from genome assembly GCF_000181295.1 of Otolemur garnettii. NCBI lineage: Eukaryota > Metazoa > Chordata > Mammalia > Primates > Galagidae > Otolemur > Otolemur garnettii. The sequence continues at coordinate 24,014,894 of NW_003852400.1, forward strand.
ATTTGATGACTTAAAAAAGACATACACACTCAAGATGGGAGAGAGTAATTAGATTTGAAGCATATTAAGGGTTCATGTTCTCTCTCAGAAAGATAGTAAGGCTGTGATTTCTGATTTTATTAAGCTTACTTGCAAAATCTTAAGGGTGATCACTAAACAGAACGATAATGAATAACTTTCAAACCAATAGAAAGAAAATGGAATAAAAAAAAAACAAACAGGGCGGTGCCTGTGGCTCAAAGGAGTAGGGCGTCAGCCCCATATACCAGTGGCAGGTTCAAACCCAGCCCCAGGCCCAAAACAACAAACAAACAAAAAAACAAAACAAAACAGAATTTACCATTAACTTCCCTCAAAGCAAGAAGATTAATAGAAAATGTGAATCTAAAACAGAAGAGAAAAATTAAGTTATTAACAAACAAGGCACAATGTATTAGTAATCACATTAAGTGGAATTATATTAAACTTGCTGATTAAAAAATAAGAGTATCAGGCTGGGTGATACTATTCTCAGTAAGCAGTACACCAAAAACAAAGCTAAGCATATGGGACAGTCAAAAATAAAAGTACAAAAAAATAACCAAGCAAATACTAATCAAAATAGAGCCAGGTAGCTATAATAATAGCAGATGAGATAGACTTTGAGACAAAATCCATTCTTATGGATAGAGTGTGTCCCAAGATAATGACAAAGATTTCAACTCCCCAGGAAGATCTAACAATTCTAAAATTGCATATAACTAATAAAATAGCTTCAAATGATATAAATCAAAAGTTGATAGAACCATAGAGAGAAATGGACAAATCCTTTCTCATAGTGGGAGATTTAAACACATCTCTCTAGATTCCTGACAGGTGACAGAGATTTTTAAAACATTAGTAGAGATACAGTGGCATTTTATTGCCTTACAATTTTATTTTTTTAATAAAAATATACTCCTCAGAACATAGGAATTAATCAAATCTCGATAAAAGTCAGGAAACCCTTATACTTTAAGCTTAGATTCTGCATTATTGTTTTACATATATGTAATTTCTAATATGCATTTAAATTTTTTTAAGTGTTTAGAGATTTTGTACCTTACTATCTCAGTTTCATCTGCTGATTTAGTGAAACCCACCCACTTTAAATAGTAACATAGAAGGCTATAACACCACAATTTATAAGTTCTAGTTAATAATTATATAGAAAAATCTATACCCAATAATTTAAGGATACACATTCTTCTGAAGAATTCATGTAATATTTATGAAAACTGACCAAATGGAGCAATTCTCAAGAAATATCAAACAAATGGCATCTGACCACACGGAATTAGGTTTAAAATCAATACATAAAAATCAATTACATGTATGTATCAGAAATAGAAAAATGTAATTACAAAAAAAAATCCTACTTGACTTGAAATAGAAAACAAGTAAAAGGATGCTAGGAATAAATAATACTAGCACAAACATTTACATGGTTCCATGGTCTTAACTATTTCCAAGACCTATTTTCATATACAGAGTGGCCATAAAGTTCATATGCAATTTAAACCACAAACTTTCTGGCTCTCCTGTACTTTACATATTCTAGTTCACTCACTATTTACAATAGCCCTTTAAAGTGAATATGATTACTATTTCCATTTTAAAGATGAAAAATCTGAGGCACAGAGAGGTTACATGGGTTTACACAGGAAGTAAACGGCGGGATTCAAACCCAGACGGTCTGGTGGCAGATTCTGCACTAATCTTTGCTACTTCTCGAAGACATGCAAGATCTCTGGGAAACCCATAAAGTTTTACTGAAAGACATTTACGCCTACTAAATGGATGGATATACCTACCACGTTTTGGATAGGGAAAAGTCCGAATTATTAAGATGTTAATTCTCCCCTCAAAATGTTCTTAAATTTAATTGCTTCTAGGAATTCAACAAACTGATTTTAAATTTTATGTGAAAAGAACAAATGGTCACTAAAAATTAAGATATTACTGGAAAAAAAAGTAAGGTGTGGAGATTTGTCCCACAACATATAGAGACTTGTTATGTGCTGTATTAATTGGAGTGGAATGGTACTGACACAAAATAAATTTGACCAAAAGAATCAGATAGACTCACAAAACAATGGACTTTCACATAACAGAAGTGGCTCTGGGAATGGAACAGACTATTCTAGAAATATGCCAACATTATTCATATGAAAAATGTTGAGCCCTACTTCATATCATACACAGAAACAAATTCCATACAATTCAAGCTTAACTGTGCAAAAGTAAAGGGATAAAAAATATTAGAAGGTTATAAAGGAGAAGGATTTGTTGACCATTTGAGTTGAGAGAATTTCCTGTACAAGATATAGAAAGTACTATAAACCATAAAAGATAAGACAGATTACACAACTACATCTCTGTTCAACCACAAAAATTTGAATACACATTAGGTGTTAGATGACATTAGGGAATTACTAACTTTATTACGCATGATAATAGTATTGTGTGTACTTTTTTCCTAAGAAGGACTTTATCTGTTAGAGATACACAGTGAATGAAGTATGTCCCAGTGAAATAATACAATGCATGAGCTTGTATAAACAAGGTAGGGAGAAATAGCATGAAATGAGATTGGAAAAAATGTCAGTAATGATTAAAACTGGACGATGAGTATGTGGAAGTTATTTTACAACTCCCTTTATTTTCATATGTTTTAAAATTTCCCTAAGAAGAAGCAAAGAAAGAAAGAGGAAGTAAGAAAGGAGAAAAGAAGACAAAAGAAAAGAAATCCATTCGTCAAAAACACTTGTTAGTTTGGGTTCTTTGGGAGGTAGATGCCAAGATGGAATTAGGGTGCCAAAGATTTGTTGGGGAAACAGCTGTGAGGAGTAAGGTTGAGAAGAGGTGTGGGGTGAGCCTCAGATTATGACAGGTCTAATGCCTGGGAAGAAAGAATAGAAAAAGAGGAGGATTGGGTAGAAAATGCCTCAGGCTATAGTGCCACACTGAGAAAATCCTGACCTCCACCATGCTTGGGCATTGGCTGGTCGCCAGTGATCCCAAAGGTACGGCAGATGAAGGGTGTCACTAATTACATTACTCACAGCAGGTTTCTCACAGTGCAAACTTCCATGGTTGACATTGACACCAAAAAGATTTGAAAAAACAATCATAGACCTGAAGACCATCTGGACACTATAAAGAAAAAATCCATAAAAGTCAAAAAACATATAGAATTTAAAAATTGGCAAAAGGCAAACAGGCATTTTATAGAACACAAGATACATATAATCCATAAACACATGAAAAGTTTCCTGTGTAACCAGGAAGACAGACATTGAAATCATACGAACCAGATTGGCAAAAATTTTAAAGTCAGATATATTTTAAGTATGTGTGAAGTTATGGAATAAGAGAAACTCTCCACCTATCACTATTTGCCTTTGGAAATCAGTAGGTCATTTGCTCATAGAGTTAAAAATAAGAGTTCACAATCCAATAACTCCCCTCTTAGTTATATGAATTAGTTTTCTGTAGCTGCAATAACCAATTACCACGAACTTGGTGGCTTAAAATAATACTGGACTAAAATTAAGGTGTTGGCAGGTTGCATTCCTTTCTGGAAGCTCTATGGAAGAATCTGTTTCCTGTGTATCTGCATGGTTTGGTACAATTCAGTTCCTTGCAGTTGTAGGACCAAGGTCCTTATTTGGTTGTTGGCTGTAAAATAAGGCCCTTCTTGATTTCTAGAGGCTACCACAGTGTGGTTGTAGCTAGCTTCTCTGTCTTGAAAGATAACAGAGGCAAGTTGAGAACTCCTGGAGTTGCATCTCTCTGATCCATCTTCTCCCCCCATCTTCTGCTCTTAAGAACTCCTGTGTTTAGATTGGACTCACCTAGATAATCCAGGATAATCTCCTTTTCTCAAAGTCCTTAACTTTAATCACAACTGAAAATTCTCTTTGGCCATATAAAATATATTCACAGACTTGGGGAATTAGGAAATGGCCATTTTTAGGAGGCTATTATTTGGCCTAATATTGTAAAAAAAAAAACTTCATACATATGTACTAGGAGTCCTGATTAGGGTTGTTTATAGCCACATAATCCATGAAAATGAATACTAAAAATAACCTAGTGTTCATTAATGATAGAATGGTTGAATAAATTATGGTATGTTTATAAAGCAGAAAACTATGCAATAGTGAAATAAAAAAATGAACTGCAGACTCGTGAAATAGAGTGATGGTAGCCACAAAGCTGAGCAGTGGACACAAAGCAGTTTTGGAACAATTGTCCTACTACCTCTTTGCTTGTTTCCAATCTGCTCCCAATTCAACCCATTCCCCTTCAGTCTTCCCACTTGGACAATTCCACACCTGCTCCGTGCACCCAGTATAGGCATTAGTCCTCTCAGTTCTGAGCTCTCAGGGGCCCTGTCAGCACTGGCTTCCCATCTTCCCACTGGCTGTGCCCACAACCTACCACCACAGAAATGCAGCACTACCCTAGTGCCCCCTCAGAGCCGGCCCCTGCCCAGCCCGCAGGGTGGTCACCCCCTGACCTGCCAAACTCCAGAGGTGGGGTCAGACAACTCAGTCTGTGACAGGGTCTACAACACGAGAGCTTGCAGAGGGGAAATACGTGTGTTAGTGGGGCAGGGGGGAGCTATATATACCCTGCCTAAAAACATGGCCTTGGTTTCTTATTCCTGCTCACTGTTTGAATTAATAGCTAAACTGGGAACTTAAAAAGGAAAGAAAAAGTAGCAACTTTGAACCTCTGAGAGAGTAAATATGAAAAGTTAGTTCTCTATTTATAAATAGAAAAACACTCTATTTATGGTTAAGATTTAGCCATAGCTATTTTTACTCAGGAATCTCTCCAATTATTTGTGAGACTAAAGGAAGAAATTTACCTTTCACCTAAACAAGTGAAAAAATATTATTCAGCACTTACGTGTTTGTTGCCAACCTTGACTGCACGCTGAATGACAAAGGGAGCTTTGAATAAATAAATATCAGTCTGGGTCCCACGCCTGGAGCTTGTGAATTAATTAATCTGAAATACGCCTGGTCACCAGGGGTTTTCAAGCCCTCCAGGTGATTCTAATTTACAGCTAAGGTTGCGCTGAGAACTTGTCACTAGGCTAACCATGTATAGACAGGTCCTTATTTACTCCCCACCCTGTTCACAGCAATCCTGAGATATTAGCCCTGCAGATGAGGCAGCCAGGGCTCAGGTTGGGTAGGTAACTTTTACCAATGACTACACAGCTAGTAAGGGTCTAAAACAAGATTTCAAATCAACTTGGTATGACTTCGAAGTTCATCACTTAACCACTAGCAGGTAAAGGCAAGCTGTCATTGTGGGAAAGGGCAAAATTCAATATTGGTCAGGACCTGCTTAGCATCCTCAGTTTCTACTATAGAACCATTGTGTTCTTACTTGAAGACACACCGAGGCCTAATCTCTAGAACCAAATCTGTTCCTAAAAAATAAATCTTAAAAGTTTGTTCAGTGTATGCATTGGCCTTTTACCCTAGATCTGGAAACAGAGCGTTTACCTCACACCTATGAACTGAGGTCCCAGTGTATCCCCTAGTCCAGAAAGGATGAGCACCTGAATAAAGGATGGCCAATGGAATTAAAGTCCTCGGTTCAAATCCCCTGTCCACCTGAGATACCACTGTGACTTTGGGCAAGTCAGTTAACCTCTCTGAGTCTCAATGTCCACTTCTATAAAATATGAAAGTTAAAACCTACATCATAAAGTTGTAGTAATGAATAAATAACAAATATAAAGAGATAACATAACACTCAGCTCATTGTAGATACACAATAAAGTGTAATACAATTATTAATTTAATAATTCTTTCTTGATACCCCTGTTCTAATGAAGTAAGATGTTTTACTTTTCCAAAAGTAGCTTGAATGCTGCAATTTAAACCTATTTTTGAGCCTCAACACTGAAAACATACAACCCAACCTCAGTGTTGTCTGATTCTCACCTTCCAGGATTCAGCCTGGTACCCACCGTCAGACCCACTCCTACAACACCCCTCTACCCTCCTCCTGCCCAGCACCTAGAGTAACTGAAGGCTTTCTTGATGCAAAGCTTGTGCCCACTCAAATCCCTACAGATTGCCCATTTCAGGGCTATTCCGGATCACTCATGAGACCCCAAGAAGTAAGCTCTCCCAGTTGCCAAGTCTCAAATTCTCTCCACTCTGGCCCAACTAGCTATGTCCATGGCAAACCATGTTATGACTTCTGCCAAATAAAAGGCATTATGGTAACACTTTGATTTGTTCATCATAAACTCAATACAATTGGTTTAAAATTTTGCATTGAAGGATGGGGCAAACCTTCCCAGATTCCTTAGGAGGGACCCCAGCCTAACCCAAAGCCACAAATGTGGTGAGGATGGAACTCTGATTTATTCCAATCGTTGCATAATCAACATAGATAAAGTGGCATAATTCTCTTGAGAGATTTTCATAGTCCTTCTTAAAGTGTGTTTCCCTCACTATTGTGGTTCTAAACTATAGCCACAGACTCAAGACCAAATTACAGCCTTTGGCAGCAGGTCTCAGTCTGGTGGTTACAGCAATGAATGTGGAGTCAGGAATCCTGGAGTCTCAGCCAAATATTCCCTGGGTAACCACAAGCCAGTTAGCTGCCCTTGTCTCAGTTTTTCTATCAGTCAAATGGGGTAATTTTTCCTTCCTTCCATCAACTTCAAAGGCATATGTTATGGCAATGAATTACCTCATGGCCACAGTGAACATGGAACTTTCTACGCAGTAACAAAACTATTGTCAGCTTTTCCTTCAACAGAGAATCACTGAATCTTGGGATTATTTTAGGTTTTGGACGTCTGAAGGTCACAAGTGGAGGTTTATTCAGGGTTGTTTTCCTCTAGGTTCACTCTGCCACATACCCAAGTGTCTTTGTGCTGGCTGATGGGAGCAGAAGGATCTTCCAGAACATCAAACCAAAAAGTTTGGATTCATCTGAAGAGAATAACATTGCTAAATCCCACTATTGGCTTAACTCAGTCCCAATCACCTGGGCTTCCCCATAATATAAGCTTCTGAAACCATTTGAAAAACACTGTAAAGAATATAGTTCGGTATTCACAGGTAAACAATATACCTGGGGAACAGTGTACCATCTCCTGTTGGATCTCCAGTGCAATGCCAACATCTCTGTCTGCCACATCTCTGTAACTTTTAGTTTTAAAGGGATTCTTTCTCACATTCCATATTTTAATAATATTTTAGCACTAAAAAATTCTATTAGCTTCTTATATACAACCATTAACAGATCTATGAAGGTGGGAATCCAAGTACTACTTTTAAAGTAACTTTGAGAAAAAATAACTTTAAGCTTGAGTTCCTATAGCTGACAAAAGTGATAGCCCTTGAGGAAAAAAAATTAGATAGTTAGCAGGTATATTATTTTTAAAAGTACTTAAATTATTATTTGTATTGCTGGTTTTCCCCTTTAGTATTATTTTGTGTGGCTGTCACTTCTGAATACAAATGGAAACTTTGACAATTTAGCACAATATTAAAATGTCACCACAATGTAGATTATGAACACATTCAATTCTGTTTTCTAGAATGGTTAGCTGACAACTGAAATAGAAAACTTTATTACATTCATTCTTTTCTGTTATAAAATAAGTAAAAATTATAATACTGAGGACTTTTAGCCAATTACAATCTGAAACTTCAAATAGTGTGTTTCTTTATTTATGCTTAAATAACATGTCCTAAAAGGGACTCAATTAAGTATTGCATATTCATTCAGATGTAGGAGATCAGTTCACTTTGACTAACCTGCTATAGTAGAAGATCATTCATCAGTTAGTTATACACTTGGCTTCCCAGATTCTGGTCTTGTTCTACCACTAACTCTTTTGGGCTTTAAGCAAGTCCCTTCATTTTGGGAGGACTCTAGTTTCTGATTGAAATGGGTTCTACTCCCAGAAAAGGATATGTTGAAAGCCTAACCCCCAGTACCTCAGAATGTGACCTTGTTTGGAAATGAAGTCCTGGTAGATTAGTTAAGACAAGGTCACAGTGGAGTAGGCTGGGTTCCTGATCCTATGTGACTGGTGTCCTTGTAAGCAGATGGCCATGTGGAGATAGAAACACCAAGGTAGAATGTTGTGTGATAATGAAGGCTGAGACATTTAAGCTATGCAGCTGCAAGCCAAGGAACATCAAAGATTGCCAGAAACCACAAGGAAGGTTTCAGAGCCCTGCTGACATCTTGATTTCAGACTTCTAGGATTTTAGACTTCTAGCCTTCAGAAATGTGAGACAATGAATTTCTGGGTTTTTGATGGGTAGGAAGGAGGATGGGATAGGGACTTGTTTGGTGTCTCTGTAGCCTAGGCTAGAATGCAGTGGTGCGGTCATAGCTCACAGTAACCTTCTACTCCTGGGCTCAACGGATTCCCCCTTCCCCTCCCTCAGCCTCCTGAGTAGCTGGGAGTAGTGTGCCATAGCATCCAGCTAATTTTTTAAAAACTTTTTTTTTTTTTTTTTTTTCAAAGAGAAGGGGTCTTGGTAGGTCGCCCAGGCTGGTCTTGAACTCCTGGCCTAAAATGATTCTTCTATCCTTGGCCTCCCAAAGTGCTAGGATTCAGGCATGAGCCACTGTGCCTGACTAAATTTGTATTGTTTTGAGTCGCCCAATTTGTGGTACTTTCTAGGAAACTAAAACATTGATCTTCAAATTAAGTGTGCTGGCCTCTGAAAGCCTCATCCAAAAGTACATTTTTATCAAAGTCAGGGGTCAATTTTTCTGTAAACTTTTCCTATCAAAGGCTAGATGAGAAAGATTTCTGGCTTTATAGGTCATGAGGTTTCTGTCACAAACAATTCTGATGGAAAGCTGTCATAGATAATATGTAAATGAATATGGTTGTGTTCAATTACTTTATTGACACTGAAATTTGAAATTCATGTAATTTTCCTGTATCTGAAAATGTTACTCAAAAAAAAAAAAAAAACTTGTCCTAACACTTAAAAACATATAAACCATTTTTATGTCCTAGGCCATGCAAAAACAGGTAGGGGGCTGAATTTGGTCTACAGACTGCACCTTGTTAAGCCTTGTTCCAAGGTGTTGACATCACCGGAAAGCAATAAGCCATCTTTACTCAGGACACAGTGCTACATGGGCTGACTTGTAGATGATTAACTGTTCATGGGGGACATCTCTCTATAATAAAAATAATTTCTAATAAAAACATCTGAAAATCACATTTCAGAATACATAATAAAGTAGTATCTTTTTAAAAACTCATTAATTACTTTATCTCTTTTCTTTAGCATTCAGCTATTTTAATGGTACAAATATTAATAATGAAAATGATTTAAGAAGCTAACACTTTGCTAAATACTATACACAATAATCTTACTAATCCTCTAGTGGCCCCATAAATTATATCTCCTTTACAGATGAGTCTTAGAAAGGTTAAGTAACATGCTGAAGGCCACAAAATTAGCACACAGCCGAGCCAGAAGTAAATCAGGCTGACTCTGACTCCAAGGTATATATAATTTAAACCACTTTATATAGACTATTGTTAATTTCTTATTATAGATGATTTTACATTTCTAATATTAAGAATTTGTAATAAAATCTGTAAGTTTATTAATAATAACAAAATTTACAATTCATAACAAATAGGAGAAAAATGTACTTCATTCTAACTCATTAAATTAGATCAAAAATAACACTTAATCTCTTCATCTCAAATACTGGGATCACATGAGTAAATAACCTAGCTTTAACTCTCAATGAAAGACAAGGTGGAAAAAACATTTTTTAAATCAGACTGACCTGTGGGTAGCATATGTGATTAAATTCTTCACTTAAGTGTATTGACAGATTGTGGAAAAGAAAAGAAAGGATCTAGATGCTAGGGAGATGGAGAATGGTGTAATCAAATACAAAACCATCTGGGTCCTATCCCTGTGTGACCTAGTGTTTGTGTTTCAGTTAAATCTTTTGTCTCATCACCTGACAGATCACAGACTGAATTTCGAACCTGAAGCATTCTTTTAGCAAGCACAGAGAAGCACAGTATTCTTTGAGGAAATTATACACTTCATCTATATAAAGGTTAAGTCAATGAAATTATTAACATGGGAGAACAGGATTTGAGGGCTTAAAGGATGCCATCATCCCTGGCACAGAGAGAGCACATAATCTGCCCCACATAAAATGCCCACAGAGTGCAAACCCAACAATCTGCTTTGTATTACGTTCTCATAAACGTCAATGGGGAAACTGTGTTTATAGCTTGAAATATAGGGAGAGAAATCCAGTAGCTTGCCACATGGGAATACATCCTCCTTGTTGATGCCAGGAAATGTCAAATCAATAAAACTGCTCTAAGATTCTTGGTCTTCACTTCTGCATTGATGAAACTGCATGCATCATTTTTTTGGCATGATGAGCTGCATTCATGATACATTGAGTCAATAAGAATAGCAGACCCCATAGATTTCACTAAACACAACATTCACAGCTGTTTGGCAGCTAGACGAATTAAGACACCTTGAATAAAAAAACCTGTTTCAAAACGACTGTGAATTTGAAGGCAGTAAAATGATCCAAGCATAACCTCAGTACCTTTTATTTACCTTTTCTGGGATGACTAGATTATGAGGTTTAATTTTGGTGCATTGTTTCAGTAATGGTTTAGTAGAAATGGTTCTCACTTCCAAAGCTACATAGAATTATGGAACTCTTACTTTATCTTGCCAGAAACCAATTTTTACCTGTTTAACTTGGCTTAACTAAAATTTATTGAGAACTTTACCAAATCTACCACCCATAAGGGCTTTAGATTCTAAGGAAGGGGGGGGACAACATCTAAAGCCTTAAATAAATTTCACTTAAATAAGCCTAAAGACTAAGATAGAGATTTTGAGTACAATAGAAAACTGGAGGAAGGGCAGAGAGCCCAATCTGAGGGTCCAAAATAGGCTTCCAAGAGAGGATAATGCCTAAAAAAATTCCTGAACGGCAATGAGGATTTCTGCTTGAAAGAGGGAGGAAAGAGCATCCTAGCCTGGGGAAGTCGATCAAGAACAAGAGGCATAAGACATCTCAGAGAATGCCTGGATAGGATGCCTCAGAGAGCAGAATTACTAAACTGAAAACGCCAAATTCATAGCTATTGCTAAAAGTAAAATCAGATGTCTGGACAATATTACTAAAGTCTTTAAAATTATAGTATAAACTCTAACTGGGAAAACCTATTGTTAGCATATGATGCCCATATCAGGATAGAAAATCTGGTCATAGAAATATCATTTATAAGTGTAGATTTATTTTTAGAGTATCAACATATGATACTGCCTGTCTCTTGGCTGGAGACATGGCCCATTCTTGTTCTTAGTCGGTTCCCTCACTGGATGAAAGCTTACTATCACTACAGATAAGACAAAGAAACTTCAGCTTCTCAGGTGTAATTCCCTGAGAATTGTTTCTGAACATCTTGCACACATAGAATTTCTTCCCAGAGCTTCTAGGCAGTACTTTGCACTGACTCTATCTCTGAGTCACTTGTTACAAGGATAGAACAATGGCGAATAGGAAACCACTTTGCCCTGAAGTAGCTTTTGAGCACTGAAGATTGCAAGAGGCCACCCACATGTTTCATGGAAACAGGCTTCATTGTTACAACCTAAGTTTTAGCCTTGAAGGAAGACACTCCATGCACATCGGAAAAGGCAGTTGTTCAGGAACCTCCAACTTCATCCCCACTGGGTTTTTCTCCAGTTTCTCATGCTTCGATTGTGAGTGCCATCCCTTCCTGGATGCTACTTCTACGAACTGGGCACTAGAGAGGTCCAGGTACCTTTGGTTCTCAACAGGCTGAAGTGTCCAAAAACATGAGTATAAGGACGGACTGGAAGGACAGTTTCTAGTTAAGCTAACAAAGTGCTGGCTTCTTACAACCCCAAATCCAATTCTTAGGCTAAACAAAAGGGAATACGCCGTCATTAGCGTTCTGCACATTTATATTTCTCCTGTTCTCTGTCCTCTCCGGGATTAGATACCTGGTCACCAGGGCTCTTTCTAGCCAAGATGTTTTCAAGCTACATGAGAGTATTATAGTAGTTAAACAGCACCTGGGTCAGACTGCCTGGGCTTAAACACCAGCTCTGTAACTTACCAGCTGTGTGACCTTAAATCACTTTTGTTTTTTCATCTGTAAAATGGGGATAATAATAGTACTTTATTTTATTTTAAGACAGAGTCTCAAGCTGTCCCCTGGGTAGAGTGCTATAGCGTCATAGCTAACAGCAACCTCCAACTTAGGCTCAAGAGATCCTCTTGCCTCCATTTTTTTATTTTCAGTAGAGACAGGGTTTTGATTTTGCTTAGGCTGGTCTCGAATTCATGAGCTTATGCAATTCACCTGCTTTGGCCTCACAGAGTGCAAGGGTTACAGACGTGAGCCACCACACTCGCCCCAATAATAGTACTTTAAATTTTAAATTGCATATGCTGTATTTATCACACATAGTATATAATAATTACGAGTTGTTATCTGCCTCCCATCTAGGACACTATTATTTTGGAACTCTTTTTTCTTATGGCATAAGACCAATTAAATAGGAACCTTCCACTGAACTCTGGTGACTAGAACAATAAATGGTGTCAACTTTCAAGGGAGTCCCTTCCATGCAGCTAAAGGAAGTGGCATAATTTCGTAGGGCTCAATAGCACCACAGGATGCTAACCATAACCCTACCTCCCGACCTCCATCCAGGCTGTTCTCTCTGGCTGGAATGCTCTAGCTCCCTGCTCACATCCTCACATTCTGAGTGGATGTGGCTAGTGCTCAGCAATATACAGCTCTCTCCACTCCTTCCTGTGCATTCCAGCTTTTTGCAGTTAAGTAGGACCAAGAGCTCTGTCCAGGTCCATGGTCTGCTAACAGCTCAGAAAAGCAATGCACATCCTTCCTTCTGGTACAGAACACAGCAGCCATATATGGAGATGGGGATTCATGGTTCATGGGATGGACATGAGTTATCAAGAATACAGTTGCCTTGAAAAACAAATTTAGTCTAAGAAAGAAACTTGTAAGTATCAAGCCACTACAATTTTAGTGCTGCTCATTACTATGGCATAAACCTGGTCCATCCTTAAAGATAGTCTTTACTTATACCACCCTCCACCTCCACACTACCTTCCCATCCCTGACTCCACTGGCCCCATTTATTAGTCTGACAGGTTTTTTGTCAGTCCTTAGATCAAGACCTATCTATTCTTCAGAGAAGGCTGATGGTTCTTTCTCTGTAGGTCCCATCCTTGCTATTCTCTATTACAGAGACCTGTTTTTTCTTTAAAAATTTTCCCTATCATTTTTAATTACATTTTTACATGTCTGTAGTCTTGTTTCTTCCTTATCTTCTCCTATAGGCTGTTAAGACCCACAAGGAATCTAAAATATCATCTAGGTTTTATGTACCCAGGGCTTAGAACATCACTAGGGCTTACACAGTGTGTGTGAGTGTAGAGAGAATTACAATTTTGATAATAGTTTTTTCTCTTCTTAAAATGTGTACACATTTTTAGTACCCTTTGTATATATTTACATTTTTAATGAATGAACTTTAATCCATCAAAAGAAGTATACATACAGCGGCAGGAAGTTTGTGGTTCCTTAACATGGATGATGATAATCAGGGGAAAGACAAATTCCACTAGGTCAGAAATTCTGTACACTGAAGAAACTGAAGAGCAGGAAAAAATACATAGCTAATGGGAAAATAAGCAGAGTCTTAGCAAGAACCAACAAATGGAATCAGTGTTATACTCTCCTACTCAGAAAGCCTGGACACAAGCACCAGGGTCCTCTGAGCAGGAAGATGGATTAGGGGTGAGGACACAGGGAAAGTTCTGGATCTTATAAGAGCCTGGGGTCAGACCTCACCTCACTCTACAGACACCACACTTGACTATGAGAACCACTTCTTTGCTACTCATGTGTAGGGCCTTCATCAAAAAATAAATTAGTAAAAAGCAAAGAAGAAAAGATGGAAAATACAGTACACCTCTATCTACAAAAGAAGAGGTTGAGAACTTTTCTTCTTTCTTGGAGAAAACTGTCTTCTATATTCATTATGCAGTAATGAAGAAAATCAAGTAAAGCACAGAAAAGTACATTATACAGTAAAGTCCAGAAAATCGAGAAGAATAATGAATTCATTACTTTTTGAGTATTTCACTATCAACTGTCACTTGAGATTCTACCCTTCCCAGGCCATCAATTTGTGCCATCATGTCTATATATATAGAAAAAACAGGCACTAAAACAGGGGGTCAAGAAAACTGGTCACTTAAGTATCTTTAAGTCTAACACTGATGTCTCTGTCTTTGGAGCAGTTTTGTTTGGGAGCCACAACTAGATAATACCTTTAGCAGATATTAACACTATATCCTATAACAGACACTTATAATTTTATAGTTATCTGGCACCCAATTTTCTCTACACATACACAGCTTCCTAGCAGTACCCTCATCTTTCTCTGGGGATAACTCAAGCAGTACGTGGTCTTAGTGGTGGTGGGGTGCACTAAATGCCGCCTCTCACTGCCATTTCACATCTCAGGAGCTGGGCAGCTTGCTCCTTCCTCTGCCAGCTCCCTTTTCCATACAGCCAGGGGCCAGGCCATGAACCATACTCTAGGGATTATAAAACCTGAGGGGATGATGCAAAGGAAAAGGACACAGGCAGAGGTCAAATCTTTTGCGACTGTACTGCGGAGTGGTCAGCTCCTAAGCTAAAACCTTGGTCGACTAGATCCTGATGCCAGAGATGCTCTAGCCCTTGCCTCTTTCTCAGCTCCTCTTGATCTGTGAAGTACAATGTCCTGCCAGTAAGTTCTCCTTTGGCATAATATAGAGTTGGACTCTGCTGCAGGCAACCAAGGACTTATACCAGGACTGCTGCATACAGATGTTGTAGGTTGTACTCTGTACCAGAAAACCCAGCAAAAGAAACTGTAGGGGCTGAAGTCTCATCTGAGCATCATTTTCCAAGCTTGTAAGGTTATATTCTCCTGGAGGAAGGGAAATATAACTAATTAGGTTAATTAGGAAATTCCAATTAACTAATTTTCTAATTAACATACACAGAGGAACTGAATAGGCTAGCAGTGACCCTGGGCCTGACTAAAAACATCTCCATTTTCCAGTTGTGAAACAAAGGTCTAGAGATTAAGTCACTGACACTTAAATTACGATTATAGTAATGCAATAATATTGCACTGGGCTATTCTGCTGCCTTTCTCTTTACCCATAGATTGAACAGTTGAACCATCTATTTATTCTTGCAAGAAAAATATAAAAGAAGAATGTTCTTGGGCGGCACCTGTGGCTCAAAGGAGTAGGGCACAGGCCCCATATGCCAGAGGTGGAGGGATCAAACCCAGCCCTGGCCAAAAACTACAAAAAAAAAAAAAGAGAGAGAATGTTCTTGCAACAATTCATTCTCCATTGACAGGGCCTACCACAGTCTCAGTTACCTGTCATCTGCCTGCAATTATTAAAAGGGTTGTGATTTAAATTTAAAAGATATTTAAAAATATTGAATACATGTTGCTACTTTGTATTTCTTAATAGTTAATTCTTCATATTCATCAATGCTAATGGAAAAACAACTCAAAGAACTCAAGAACTCTCCTTGAATTTCCTATGAACTACATTTCCCCTGATTTTATAGAAATCACAGAACAGTAATGCTATCAAATTATGCTATCCAATGCTCTATTTCAACTTCTTCGATTTTCCCATGATTGTTTCACATTTCCCACGTCTTTTTCTTCCAATTTAGAACACAGATTTACTTGGAAGGATGTGTGGGCTACTATAGACCATGCCTAGCATGTGAACAACATTTATTGTTCAAAAGGAAATTAGAGGGTTACCAGTCCTTCCGTTAGGAATGTCTAACAGTTACGCTTCTTTTCCTTCACAAAGTTTCCTTTTACCATATTAAATCCTCCAGTCTTCCTTTCATGTTACTTTAAGACGCTGATCAAAATCTTTTGTTCTTACTTCCATTCCCCATAAAAGAAAATTAGATTTGTGTTCAGGCTTTAATCCTGCTAAGATAAAGCAAATCAACTCTGTTTTCATTACTGTCCATTCAGCTCCATCATCAGTAAAGGGAATCACTAAAAGCAATCAGTGAACAAGGTCGACAGCACTCAGCAGAGGGCCAGTGCAATGGTACTTAGCAGATCAAAATGAAGACAGGGAAAGGATGACAGTGCTTCACAGCCCCTGAGAGGCTGAGGACAGCTTCTTAGGAAGTCATTTCTAAACAGGGAGAAGAGAATGGAGAGGAGGGAAATATTTTTATTGCATAATATGTCTCCTAATAACAAGCTTGTTAACGTAACAAAGAGCTAAAAGGTTCATTTGAAGGTCAGGGTCATCTTTTTTTGGTATAGTGACTCAAGTTTTGGACTTCATGGCAAAAGCCTAAAACTTTTATAGATCATTTTCTTACCTAGGAGTTCGTGTTGCCACATCCACTAAAGAATTACAGAATCTTTCCCAGATACAGGTATGACTTGTGTTCATTGGTTGCAAGCTAATTTTGATTAGTTTAAGCAAAAGCCAATTTATTAAAGGGAAATGAGAGTTATGAGAATCTATGAAGAGTCATGTTTGAAAAGGATAGGGTGAAAGGTGCTCTGGTGGGGAGAGGGTCTCAGAGCAGGAACTAACTATTCAGTAGTCTGGACTGCAAGAATTCCAACAGTTTCCCTCATCTTTGTTTCCCTCTGTTTGAGATAGAAAAAGGAAAAAAAGTTTAACTGGCCTGGCATTGGCCATATGCCTTCTTCACCTTTTGATCAGGGCTGGATAGGGGACCTTGATTTTTGGCAACCCCAAGATTGCAAAAAAATAAAGGGAGAGGAGTGGGGAGGGAAGGGCAGTGTTAATTATCTACAAGGAAATTTGAGTATTATTTACACAAGAGACAATGTACCCCCAGTGGCCAAGAGGAAACCAATGTCCACAAAGATGCTGACACAGAAATTGTTTTAACCATAAATGTCAGGAGCCATCCATTTAATATGTATTAACAAATATCATATAAAGCAACGATCCCCCCACCTTTTTGGCACCAGGAACCAGTTTGACAGAAGATAATTTTTCCAGGAATGGGGGTAGGAGGGTGAAGCCAAGTGATATGATAGGAGTAGGTGGAGGTGGTGGGGAGCTGCTGGAGGCTTTAAATACAGATGAAGCTGCTTGGTTCTAAAACCTGCTGCAATGCTCAGTTCCTAAGTTTCATGGAAGACAATTTTTCCAAGGATAGGAGGGTGTCCAAGTGGAGCTCTGTGCCTGGCTCTAATGGTCTGTAGCCCAGGGGTTGGGGACCACAGGTATAAAAGATATGCAGATTGTTTATACACGGACTAGTTTCAGTAACTCATACAGCACCTGATGAATGGTAGCTGCTTAGTATTTGTTGAAGGGATAACATTTCTTTTGCAATGTTAATTTGTTTTCACACTTTCCTCTATGCCATATGCATAATATTTTGCAAATACTCCATATATTCAAGATTGATGAAAAAGAACCTCTAAAAGTGAAAGTACTAGATTAGAATCTTTCCCTGATTCTGCCCGATGTGACCTTGGGGATGCGTCACAATGGGTGTTTTTCTTCATGTGTAAAATAAAAAGTGCTAGAGGTAGATGCTCTTTAACAATCTGCCCAATTCTATAACATCATGGTCACAAATGTATAGATGACGGAGACTCTGCAAACAGAAAAAAATGTTTATAATTTTCACAGTATGAAGTGACTGCACCCTGAATCTGGACAGAAAGTAAAATCTAACTCACTTGGTAGTATTTAGGAGAAATTGCCAATATTGTACAAAATCTAGATCACTGTTATCAAACTTTAAAAGAAAGGCAGCAGAATCAGTTTTTCAAATGAAATGTTACATTGAATCCCAATGTCTAAAACAAAGGTCAAACTACTCTAACTGAAATAAAGGAGGGGTGACTAGACCACCATCCCCCCACAAGTTTTTGAGAACACAATTTGGCATCACTCATCTAATTCCTGACTATCCCTAGAATTTCCTTTACCCTAAAATAGTTCTAAAACGAGATGGTCAATATTTGGACAAGAAAAATTTTTTTAAAAGATTTCTATAACAAAAGAAAAGTACATATGCTTTCAGTCAATTTGACTTAAAGACCAGTTTGTTAATCTTCAACAATTTTGATAAACAAAATAAAATTGGGCTCGGCGCCTGTGGCTCAACCGGCTAAGGCGCCAGCCATGTACACCTAAGGTGGCGGGTTTGAATCCCCAGCCCGGACCCGCCAAACAACAATGATGGTTGCAACCAAAAAATAGCCAGGCGTTGTGGCAGGCGCCTGTGGTCCCAGCAACTTGGGAGGCGGAGGCAGGAGACTCACTTGAGCCCAGAAGTTGGAGGTTGCTGTGAGCTGTAATGCCATGGCACTCTACCCAGGGGGACAGCTTGAGGCTCTGTCTCAAAATAAATAAGTAAATAAATAAATAAATAAATAAAATTGAACAGCAAGTCATTAATTCCCTACACATTACTGGCTAGTAATATATAGACTAAGACTAGCTATTATATCAGAGAAAACACAGCTCCACAACATTAACCGCAATTATTTAACAAGTTAAATTTAAAATATGAAGCAATTTCTTCAATGTGTAAGGCAATCGCTTTTAAAGTTTGATAAATTTCAGCATGTCATCTTTCTACTACATAATTTTTTCCCTATAGCCTTACTTCAGAGGAATGATGCTTATGTCTCCAAAGCCAAAGTAATTTAGCATATGCCTTTTTTTAAACCACTAAAGGGGAAATTACTGAATGATATAAAATGACAAACACTAATTGTCATCTCTGTGATTTTCTTAGCCTTAGCAGAAAGAACCGCTTTCTTATAAAATCAGTGTTTTGCCCATTCTTTTGCTTGAAAATATCATCAATATTAAGACACAGCCTGTAACTTGGACCATGGGGTTCTATATCTAAAATAGACAACCATAAGTCTTTGGAGTATGAGCCTTGAAAAACTCAAACATCCTTGTTAAAGTCATCTTTAACATTAGAGATTAGTAGGTAGAAACACATTAAGGTATTTTACCTTAAATAAGGGATTAATCTTGAAAATATAAACACGATCCATGTGGTCAATTTGTTGAGTAGTTACTGGGTTTTAAGGATGCCATACTTTCGTGAAAGTAAAAAGATATGAAGATTTTTCTGGAAGACATCACTATAGGCACTAACAAAGTGTATTTCGTAGTTACTAGTGATGCTATGATCCTACTGACCTCTTTTGGCGGGATATAAAGTTTGAGGTGTACAACCAAATTGACATAAAATGGTGTAATTTATGAATTTTGGTCTCATAACCAAGAACAGAGGCAAAGGCCATCTCTCTCATTGTTATAAAAGGTCTCTACTATTTACTGTCTATGCTGATTCTGCCAATCTTTACTCTGATAGAGAATTTGGAGGCTTTTAATTAATGGTTTTAAGATTCACTTTATAGTAAATATTTAAGATATCCCAGAGGAAACAGCAGATAGTGCCCCGCCCTTATGCCTTCATCCTTCACCATTTCCAGGGAGGATAGTGCTACTTCCAATTGCCAGCAATTAGGATTCTACCTGAATACTTTCTCTGGTACTCAAGAACTACTCTGCCTGCACAGGGGCCATTCCAGAAGATACTGGGGAATTCCTTCTCTCAGCGTAACCCTCAATCAATGATTGACAGAAGATGGTAAATACTCTTGGTTCCCATGCCCCTTGAATGGGATGACTCTAAAATATGTTCTTGGCAACCTCTTTAAGGACCCAGAGTGGTAACTTGCTTGATACACATGTTTTATAGCTGCCCTCTTTCCTGCCTCATTTTCCCTCTCCCCTATAATCTCTGTAATGAACTACTCACATCTAAATCCTTATTTCCATCCTAAGTTTGCTTCTGAGCAAACCCAAATTAAGACAAGGGGATATAAACACAATAGGGGTTTTACTCTTCAGGAACTTATCCTAACACAGGAGACCATTAATAAGCAATAAAAACAATAACTAAGAGGAGAAATACACAGCATTACACTGTTAAACAGAGGTGTGCAGGTCCAGGTAAAGATAATACTCAGTAGTCTAATGGTCCTTGGCACCATTGCAACATTGGCTAATGGTCCTTCCTGTAATTCTCAACTTTACCCTCACTGGGTAAAGCAGCAAGACTATCTCTAATAAATAGTCATCTAGTCTATGAAGCCATCTAACCTTGCTACCATCGCCAATATTCCAATAATTACTGACTACTAGACAGGAGCCAAAGGGTAATAAAGAGGGCAGAAATATAAGCTTCATTCAATTCCATGACAGCTAAGAACAAAAGAAACAAAAACTAGAAGGATAATATAATTATTCTACCTGACCAGTAAATTCAAACCATAGCTGCTATAAAATGAAATTTATCATTACCTCAACCTTTCTGACAATCCTGGAACCTCCTAAGGCAATGCTATGAAGAACAAAATTAAATCAATGTTCTGACCATCACTGGCCATTAGTTTCTGACATAAAAGGTCACTGTGAGGTGGTCATTTGCAATGCAACAGTTAACAATCAGATACTACTACAGAGCATTTTTAAAATAGGTAACATCTTGTGGAACCACCAGGCTGATAACTCAGATTAGATGATCAGGGAAGGACTGACTTGTAAGGATGAGGTGCATTTCAGGGAGCAACTGGCACAAAGGCACCTGGCATGTTCAGGCAACTGCAACATTAATCAAAACTTCTCTTTTCACTAAGTCAACTTACTGCTTAGTACTTCCTGCTTAGATGACTTATCTTTGATCTACTGGGTTCAGAAGTGACCAAAATATAGTCATATTGAAAATCAAGCAGTATCAACAAGATAGGCAGAAGCAAGACCACAGTGGGCTTTATAAGCAGTTTAAATTTTACTACAGATGCTGATTTAAGAGGCTCTGATAGCATTTAAAGAAAAGGGCAACAAGACCCCTGTTTTCAGAATAGAATGTAGGACAAAGTAGAAGTAGGGTGACCAGTTTCATGATCACTATAGATCCTAGTGAGCGATACTAGTAATGGGAGTAAATATATTCTGAACGCATCAGGGTTTTTCTGGGCACAAGAAACCAAACACAGGACCTAAGATGCTTTAACAAGGAAATTTATAAGCTTATTTTACAGGAAACTTAGTCCTACAGAAGGCTCAATGACATTACCAGAGAATCACATTCTTCCAGACCAATCATCTTCACCCTCAAACTGAAGTGGTTGTTAAATGACTGCCACTAGCATTTGAGAGTTGATGCTCCCATATTTATATGTGGAGAGGTTGGCTTCATGTGACTATTTTATGAAGCAGGATTGCTCTTTGCCAGATGCTCCCTAACCCCTTGTTTCCTTAATCCAAACTTATTTGAAGTTATCTAGCCAATCACGCAAGGGAAATGGAATTAATAGGATTAAAGATTAAACAGAGCTCACCCTGAGCTGTAAATAACGTTGGCTTGCCGTGAATCACCTGGCCTATGTGAAATAAGGATGGAGAACTGAGGGGGAAAAATTAGCATATGTTAGGAAAGAGGAAGGGGGGATGGATGCTGAGTATGCAAGCAGTGCTATCAACTACATGAAATATGCTTTGGAGGGAGAGTTGACAGGGCTTGGCAACAGATTGGATACAGAAGGAACAAAGGGTTCAAGGACACTATTTTTGGCTTTAACAACTGGATAGAAAACGTGCATTATTTACTAAGATGGGGAAGACAGGGGGAAAGGTCAGGTTTGAGGATAATCAAAACTTCTCTTTTCACTAAGTCAGCTTTAAGACACTCAGACATTGAAGAGAAAATAAGGTTATTAGTTTAATATATAGGTTTGGAGTTTGTGTATAATTTGAAATCCTACACATGAAATTTTTTTGTTTAGAAGAACTGAGACCGAAAAAACATATCGATAGAAGATGAAGTACACTCAGGAGTCTAGCAGACCCAAGCCAAGAGAAGCCAATAAAGTAGCTAGAAAATCCGAGAACAATCCCCAGCATCATATATGTGGGTAGACTGAAGGTGCTGCAAATTGTCAGTTCTTTGTCAAAATGGTGGGATATATTCCCTCTTTCAACTTGGAAAGTGTGGACAGAAAGGATTTGGATGCTTTTAAAAATACAACACATATCATAAAAGGCATTATCAGTAGTTGGAACATTATTATAGTCCTTTAAATATCTAGTGGGAAAAAGATAAAGGGACATGGCATCTCATAGCAATTCTAAACCGAGGCCTAATGAAAACTGCTGACCACCATTATATCTACATGTTTGTTTCAAATGGAACTGAGCTATCAAATTAGGAAGTGATTATGAAAAATTACAGGGGAATAAAAGGGAGTCATCACTAACAAACATTTATGCCTTTATCAATAAAACCATTTCATGTCTCCACATACGCATTCAATTAAAACTGAAGGAGCACTTGTATAGAAGAAACTATATTAGGTGCTGTTGAAAAAGAAATCCAGCGTCAAACAGAATAGTGTCTATATTTGAAGAGCTTTTCACCACTTCCCAGTTGACTGACAATGAACAAATTACTTAGCCTCCTGGTGCTTCTGTTTCTTCACTTGTGAAATGCAGATGGCTCGGGATTGTTGTGAAGACTCAGACATATAGCTGAGTCATAGCTTAAAATGATGTCTAGTATGCAGTAAGAGCCATAAAAGCTTCATTACTAAGAGGAGGTAAGGAACCATCCATATGAGCAGTAGCATGGTTCAGTAAAGAAAGAAAAAGTAAAGAACATTTATTGGTCACCACTACTATATTAATCATCATTTCCTTAATGTTCAGTTCAACCCCCCTGGGACTCTGTTTCCTAGACCCGAAAAACTGTTCCCAGGTAACTCTGAAACTTCCTTAATAGTAGACCACTAATAGTGGCCAAATTATGAATGAATCAAACCCCAAACATTCACTAGAACACATGCACTTTTTGAAATATCGTGAAGGAAACATGGACTCTAGCTCTGTATCTTCCACCTTTAGCTATTGCAATCCTGGTTCCCTTTACTTCCATACTATGAAATTGTTTTCTATTTGATAAAATGTTTACAGTAGACAGGCCCCTCCTGCCTGCTTCACAGGGTGGGGCACGGTCAAGATCAAAAAGAAAAAAGAAACCTATAAATTATAAAATTCCATAAAAATAACACTTCAAGGGATAACTTGTATTTCAGGTCCCTAGCTCCTAATTCTACATTATGCTACATAAATTTTATGTACACTTGAAATAACTCTACAGTGCTTACGATTCTACTTATTGAGTAAAACATTTACGTTCAAAAATATTCCTAACAAAAACTACATATTAGTTCCATTTTAAGTCATCAGAAAGAATATTTGCAAACCATATTAAATCTCCTATTCATTAAAGTTGATGTGGCAGGGTGGCTCCTGTGGCTCAAAGGAGTAGGGCGTTGGCCCCATATGCCAGAGGTGGTGGGTTCAAACCCAGCCCCGGCCAAAAACTGCAAAAAAAAAAAAAAGTAGATGTGGCAAGAGCTATCCTTTGCAGAATTTTAATTATACTAAATTAATGTACTAGGAATATATACTTGTTGATAAAGTATCCTGAGCCCACTTTATTAATTTTAACAGAAGACAAAGTTCTTAGGACTGTGACCAAATTACTTCACACTTTAAGTACTAGTAATACACTAACAACCATTAATAAGATTATTAATGGCTCAGGAACTAAGTAAATTACAGCAATTTAAAATGATTAATATTTTAAAAACACAGGTTTTGAAGGGTCAAGGTACAAATGTCAGCAAATGTTGCCTAAATTATCAAAACACAGATGAGATTAAGGTTCAATGTAATGTAAAAGCAGTACTTTATAACACAGAATATTTAATTAATGTGGTTTAAGAAAGTACTGAGGTGGGAGTCAAATGAATTCTAGCCCCAGATCGTTTAACCTGAGCCTGTTAACATCAAAAAAAGAAGTCTCTGAAAAATCATGACAAGAAAACTGCTTGGGGTGGGGTGGGGGTGGGTGGAGGTGAAGATGTGTACATTTACACCTGACAGGTACAATGCATGCTATACGGCCAAAGGGCACACCTGTAACTTTGACTCAAATGGCACAAAAGGATTATATGTAACCAAAATATCTGCACCTCGTAATATTTTGAAAATTAAAAAAAGAAAATTAACAATTAGAGGTAAAAGATCAAGACTTCTGAACCAAACCAAGATTAGACCAAAACATTTATTTTTGTTACAAAAACAAAAATAAATCAAATAATGAAATAAACATATATTTTTTAAGTTTCATTCTTGGTTTTCTATCCTAGAATTTAATAAACAGTTCAAATTTAGGTTACTTCAACACTTCTGGATGCTATGAAGTCTCCATCTTATAACCGTGTTTCTCTAGTTCAGCTCTACAATAAAACACAAAAAATAATATCACTAGACATTCTTTAAAACAGATTTCTCATAGAAATAATACAATTAATAAATGAGCGAAGCCTGAGGCAACATTATAAAATACTAATGAACAGCTTTATTTTAGTCCCTAAAAAGAAATCTAAGGGAAAATTAGATGAGCCTATAAAATACCAACAAAATTTTGTTTTTTCCATTAGTTATATTCCGTTTTTAATTTTCTTAAAAATTTATTTACCAAAAAAGTGAGGGATTTACAGCTATCCCCCAAATATACAAACATTCTGTTCCTAATAAATATCTAAACATAAATTTTGAGACATTAACTATCATAATAGATATTACTGTCATATACACAAAAAGAATAAAGAGATAGCACGCCACATTGACATCTCTCTCTCTAAACAAGAAACCATTATGAATTAAATTTAAAGGTGTGTGAAAGTTTTCTGCATTAACTATACTGGCAAAATGAATACAATAAAAATCATAGAATATTAAAGAAGGCTTTACTTTCCTAATTTTCAATGTGGATGAAAATCTCAAAATTTTATAATTTACATATTATGTAAATTTTATATTTTACATAAAAAGACACTTTTCATTATTTGAAATAATTTATTCGCCTTTTAAGGTTCAGTCACATTTTGAGAATGTCAACTGCAAATGTTGATCTGTCTTTTATAAAGCATTTGTACAAAGAAGTTTAGCCTTCTAATCAACTCCAACTTTTTAAACTCTCATTCCAAATAGCACCAGTAACTGTACAATCATAATTCAGATGTTACAGAACTTTATGACAAAATTATCAGAAGGCCAATCTATGATAAAACATCAAATAAATGTAAATTATGGTTATATGCTCTATATCATTACCTCCAATAAAATATATTTGTTCTGAAGTATAATTTGGTTTTGACACCTATCACAATATCCAATGCAAACACAATGCAAAAAACACATGATAGGAATGATATATAATATTTATTATTCATTTCCCCAAATTCCTTTGCTTTCCTAAATTTTTTATAGTGCTCTATATTGCAGATACCTACCTAATTTCCATGAGTTATATCAAGGACAAAGTCAAATAAATCATAACATTCTGGAAGGGTGCAGTATGGACCGGTAATATAAACAATGGATTAGGAGTCAAGAGTCCAGCTTAAGCCTCTAACTCTGGCCTTTCCTTTGCTAACTAAATTGCTTCTTTTGGGTTCTTCCTTCTCCTTTCATCAGGAAACTGAAGATTATAATAATTGTCCTTCATATGTAACAACTTCTATCCTTTCAAGATTAGATAAGGGAAAGTTATACAAATAGCATGTAGCACACATTAATGTAGAATGCTAGAACCCAAGTTTGAAGGTGCTGTGAGCTAAGATGCCATGACACTCTAGCCTGATGCAACAGAGTGAGACTCTTCCTCAAAAAAACAAAACAAAACATATACTTACCACAGTCTAAGCACTTTACACATATTAACTCATCTAATCCTTGTAACAGCTCTGGGAGTAAAGTTCTAATTATCTGAATTTTATAGATGAGAAAAGTAAGTCAAAACAAATGACCTGCCCAAGGTTGGTATGCCTAAATAAGAGGCAACTCTGGGTCAGGAACACAGGCAGCTTGATTGACTCTACTCTAAGCAGACTCTCCAAAGTTAGATGGGATTAGGACCCAACAACGACACAAAATAATAAAGCATGCTCTTTCTGTGACACATTAAGGGTCATTTCACAGAACAACTAGGAAGAACTTTTTTGCAGTAGACTTACTGAGAAACATTTTTATTTTTAAAAGGAAGGATTTCTGAGTCTGTGCTATTCAATAGTCATAAGTGGCTATTTAAATTAAGTAAAAAATTCAGCTCCCCAGATGCTCTAGCCATATTTTACAGGCTCAACAGCCACATGTGATTAATGGCTGTATTTTGTATTGCACAGTGCAGCTTATAGGACAGTTCCATCACTACAGTCAGTTCTATTTGACAGCACTGGCAACATATCAACAACCTAACCTTAGTGGGTAAAATTTATGACTCAAATCAGAAAATAAAAGAAAATCCTTACTCACCAATGAAGTTATCAAGATTTAAATACATACAAATCCATCAATCTACAGGCAGAAACATTAACAAAGAACATAAGAACACTGTGAAGGTCTATCAGAAGAACAATAAGCCACAAAGGATAATGTGCTATTTCTAAACCAGTAAAAAGGTTGGATGTACATGTAATCGTGATGAGAAATACAATTATGAATTTATTTACTACTAAAAGTCTTCTGATAAAAATCAATTTTTTGGTCATTTTTTCTTTTGAGACAGTCTCACTATGTCGCCCTCAGTAGAGTGTTGTGACATCACAGCTCATAGCAACCTCATGCGCTTATTAAGCAATTCTCTTGCCTCAGCCTCCCAAGTAGCAGGGACTACAGGCACCTGCCACAACAGCCAGCTATTTTGTTGGAGTTGTTTAACTGGCCTGGGCTGAGTTCAAACCTGGCACCCTTGGTGTTTGTGGCTGGCACCATAACCACCATGTTATGGGCACCGAGCCAAAAAATCAATTTTTGGTTGATTTTTAAGATAAAAGTACCAACGAAAGACACAAAAGAAATGAAAATTATGCAGTAATTTGACTCTTGAATGGCAAAATAAGAACACTTATTTAGCCTCAACTTTAAAATGTCAAGAAGATATTAAGGAAAAAAACCTGACATAATATTAAGAACATGATGTAGAGATCAACAACTTTGATAGGTCTGAAAATAAATATTCTAACAGCATAAGATATAATATAATTAATTCCAATGAAAAATAAAAGGGAATGCATATTATTAAACAGGTGGCAAGGTGTTCTCTGATGTGCCTCAGTTTTTAAAGGATATAACCAAAACAAATGCAAAAAGAAAGTACACATATGTGTACACATAGAATCTCATCTGAGAACAACTGAGATCGGTAAAAACAAAAAGGGCTTTCTTTTGAAAGCTATATAGCGATTGAAAAGAATGAGAAGAAAGAGCTCCAAGAGCTTGGAGTAGATGATATAATACTAACAGATTTTAGAGAAAAAGGAGGATTACTGTTCAATAGCTATGGTTCTTATCTTGTCCATTACAGTATAACAGGAACATCATTATTAAGGCAAAATGGAAAACTAAGGGGAGATAATTCTAAACTGTCAAAGCAGTTTAAAGTCTCATAACTCTGAACAATTACATCTCAGGGTACAGGAAGAATAAAAAAATATAGTCAAAAATCAAAGTCAGCAATCACTGAGAAATGGAAATGCCGAACTATGAAGGACCAGAGTAATGGTAAAAGTACTATTGCATTATTTCTAAAAAGTAAAGAAAGTAGATGGGAAAAATCATTACCAATCGCCAGCAAAATGCTAAGAAGTCTTTAGAATGTAGGTTTTAAGCTTGTTTTAAAAATATGCAGTGTTTAATAATGTAAAGGACATTGGAAACTAAGAAGGGGGGAGATTGGGAATGGGAAAATGACAAAAACTTATTTGCCTATTGGGTACAATGAACACTGTCCAGGTGGCTAGCACACTGAAATCCCTGATGTCAGCATTATACAGTCTACCCATTTTAACAAAAACATATGTATCAAACATATGTATAGTGCACCCATTAAAAAGAATTAGTTTATTAATTTTAAAATAATTTGTAAAAATGCATTGTGGAAATAGGTGGTACTGTACCACTATCAAAAATAATTTTTTTAATTATTATAAATTATCTCACTTCATTTTTGAACAAGTATACTAGAGTAATAAATTAGAACTATAAAATAGACCTTCTGTGCCTTGATTTGAACAAAGTAGGTGGCAGTCTGCTTAACTATCCTGTGGCCAAGACAGATAAATATGAGCTAAATAAATCAAAATCAAATTAGAGGAAAGAAATCGCTTCAACAAACAGTGTTGGGACAACCAGACATCTACAAGTAAAAGAATGAGTTGCACTATTTCACACTATATATACACACATAAATAAAGATCAGTCATTAGGGAAATGCACATAAAAACAATAGTGAGATAACACTTTTCATCCTTCAGAAAGGATAATTATAAAAAAAAAAAAAGAAGAAGAAAAAGACGTTTTGGTGAGAATGTGGAGAGACTAGAGCCTTCATACATTGTCAGTAGGAACAGAAAATTATTTAGCCACTGTAGAAAACAATTTGGCAGTTCCTCAGAAAGTTAAATATAGAATTACCATATGACTCAACAATTTTATTTAGGTATATAATAAAAAGAATTAAAAACAAGTACTCAAATACATGTACATATATATTCATAGAAGCATCATTTTGCAACAGCCAAAATGTGTAAACAGGCTTAATATCAAATGATGAATGGATAAATAAAATATGGCATCCATATAACTATCATTTAGCCATAAAAAAGAATAAAGCATTGATAAATGCCACAATATGGATGAACCACAGATGCTAAGTCAAAGCTAGACACACAAGGTCACACATTGTATCATCACATTTATATATAAAACATCTAGAATAGGCAAATCCATAGACAAAGAGCAGATAAACTGTTGCCAGGGGATAGGGGAAGGGGGAATGCACAATGACTGCTTAATGGGTATAGTTTCTTTCTGGGGTGCTAAAAATATTGGAACTAAATAGAAATAATAGTTGCACAGTATTGAGAATGTGCTAGATATCGCTGAATTGTACACTTAAAAATGATTAATTTTACATTATATAAATCTCACCTCAATAAATAAAATTAGGTAGATCTGGACATGAACATAAAATGTACACTTCTACAACCCCAATATTCATTCACCCCAATTTCAAAATCACCAATCTACTGGGCCCCAGCACTCTATGATTCTATTTCTTGCTGAGTTATTCCATATTGGCAGAAAATTAATGTTTACAGAATTAAACCCACAAGGATAAAAAAC
Source organism: Otolemur garnettii (assembly GCF_000181295.1). Lineage (NCBI taxonomy): Eukaryota > Metazoa > Chordata > Mammalia > Primates > Galagidae > Otolemur > Otolemur garnettii. The sequence continues at coordinate 24,044,396 of NW_003852400.1, forward strand.
AGCAAATATTCTATTATTACATTTGTGAGACTAAAATGAACAAAAAATTATATGCAATTACACAAAGTATTCATGTTCAGAAACACAGGAAATAAAAACAATGTATCTTATGCTGCATAACTGAAAAATCTATTTAAAATATATTAAGTAACTTTTAGAGGTCAATAATTTTTATAATCATGAAATGTATAATTGACAGTGAACTACAATAGCAATCTCACTCAACACTTACCGTAACTGATTGGAGAAGTCATCTTCTACATTGTCATCATCCCAATTATCCTCCCAGACATGTGCATCTTCATCTTCATCTAAGCCAGCCCAGTCTAGAAACAGAAATAGATGGTATCTAAAAATTTCTCAGACATTATTTCCACAATTACAGAAACTTTAGAAAGTTTGCTACTTAACACTCTCACAATCCAAAAACAGCTAATAAGGTATCAGTGAGAAATGGCAATCTTCTTCCTTAAATCTTGAAGTTTATACTGGCTTCTCACAATTCTTGAATTTGCATACTATCTAAAAGAGAAAACAAAAATTCTACTTGCCATGAAAATTTATTCACTTCACTGCTTTTTCTTGGAGCTCACTTTTATAAGTTCTATTTCCTAATCTTTCAAAACACAGCAACAACAATCCTAAAGCAAGTTGAGTAGCAAGAAGACACAGCATGGAATTCAAACCCGCTAAACATTAAGGATAATTCATATAGACCAAACACAGACCAAATTATAAGCCATCACTAGTATTTGTCCTGTATCATCAATATAAACATTTAAATTTTTAAACAAAGGCTGAATATAAATACATGTAAAGAGAAATGTTATAAGTAGTTTACAGTTTTCTAAATTTTCTTCTTTCTTTTTGGTAGTGGTAGAGGGGAGGTTCAGAGTGAGACTCCAGCTTTTATTTAAGAGCATTTGGAAAATACATACGTATTACCATTATCTCCCAGCTCAAACCTCAAGCTTTAATTAAATATGCTATCTGGGTTGAGCCAAGAAAAAGAAATTGTCAAAATTAAGTATCTGTTTTATGAATATTTTAAGGCGTCTTCATGAAGATATCTAATGGAGTTTAATGTTCCCAAAAAATCATCTGAATAAAGACTAGATACTATGTTCTTAAGTAAAGAGTTTGACTTAACTCAAGATACAATGTTTTAAGGTTCAAAGATAACAAGCAGCCCTCTAGTTAGCCTGAACCACTTCCAACTAATCAGCTTTCTAAAGTGATAAGTAGGTAGTTTCCATCTATATTGGTTCCTAAAAGGAAATGATCATGTGTCAAAAGATTCAGGCTAGAAATATAAAATAATAAGAGTATTTACTTGATACTTTTCTGCTAACCTTCTAAGTCTTTGAAAAATATGGTAGAGCCTTAATTGTCTTTTAAAGTAATTGTCTTTTCAGGAACAGCAAAATTATAGGCCCCCAGAAACTTTTTATCTAATTATGATTTGATTCAAAATGTTGATTTCAATAGTTATTACTTGATGTCATTCAAATGTCTTCAAGCTGTCTTTACTTCTTTTAACTTAGAAAAGAAAAAAAAATACTTGTTAATTTGTACCCAAATGCCTCAGAGAATCACCAACAAGAAATAAAACAGAGTTAATAACTTATTTTGTGGGAGTGTCAATCCTTAATTAGAAAAAGTCAAGATTCTTAAAGCAACAGCTAAATTTTTAAGACTGATACGATCTTTAGTTTATCAAGCTGAATTCTGATGATCATTTATAATAAGAACAAAAGTTCTCTCTTCCTCCTTTACCACCGCACACTATTTTAATGGCAGGAAAAGGAAAAGAATAATGTATAGCATAACAGAAATAAAGTTCCAAGAAAAAGAAATTGGTCCATTAAGAGGTGGGGGTGGGGTGGGTGGAGGGATAGTACTATCAACAAGATTTTAGGTAGAACACATCCAAAAAGATTTTGGTATTACTATACAGTACTTCAAAATTAACACTACTCTAATTCCAAAAACACGGAAAAGCTGGTCAAATTCATTAATCATCTTATAAATCTGAATATTCTTTTTTACCTAGGAGTAAGATGCACTGAAGTCTATATAATACCATACCATCCTTCCAATTATCACAGATGAGGAATAAAAAAAAAAACAAAACACAAAACTTTCTTTTGAATTACAATTTAAGCATTTAGAGTTACCTAATAAAAGCACTAAAAAGAAAATTAGCATCCACAGTAACAAACCAGAATCTATAATCTATTTTTGACAGAAACTTTATTTTGTTTACTGGCCAGACTCAGAGCGGCTCAGGCTGGTAATCCCAGCATTTGGGAGGCCAAGGAGGGAGAACCACTTGAGGCTGGGAGTTAGAGACCAACCTGGGCAACTTAACACTAAAAAAAAAAAAAAAAAAGTTGGTATGGTGTTGCTCGCCTATAGTCCTAGCTACTCAGGAAACAGAGGCAAGAGGATCACTTGAGTCCAGAAGTTTAAGGTTACCGTGAGTAATAATTCCACCCCTGTACTCTAACCTGGGTGACTGAGTTACACCTTATCCCTTAAGACACACATACACATTTGTACGTTAAAATATATACACATTATGTACTGAACTTAAACTTAATAGGGTAAAATATCCCCAAATAGCATTTCCTGCACTTATATATACTGCATATATGTGTTAAAACATATGTAAGTTATAAAACATGTAAACTTTTAGTACTAAGAGCATAACAAAGCTGTGACTATTGTAATCTCTGGATTTAGTTAACAACTCTTGCAACATGTCTCTGAATTATATATTAATTTTCAATTATAACAGGACACTGAAAACAAGGCAATTTTATCTAATTACTCATTTTTAAAGCCTTAAGCCCAGAAACAACTTCTATACAAAGGACAAAATAAAAACAAACAAGGATACCTAATTCAGATCTACTGCTATCTTCCAATATATTGACCTTATATACCAGGAGTCCTCAAACTTTTTAAACAAGGGGCCAGTTCACTGTCCCTCAGACCATTGGAGGGCTGGACTGCGGGCTCCGGGATGAGTAGGCTGCTAAGGAGGACAGGCAGCAGCAGCAAAAACACCTGGCGGGCTGGATAAATGTCCTCGGAGGGCCACATGTGGCCCACGGGACATAGTTTGAAGATGCCTGTTATATACACTTTACCTTTAACACTAAATGCATTGCCAGAATTATGATCAATCGTTTAAATAACCACAGCTGTGTTTACTTCAATGTGTATGCTTCCAGATGTGTTCTGGTAAAAAAAAAAACAAAAAAAACCACCGTATTTTAAAAAGTCAGAATTAGAAATAACCAACAACAGATGCCTAATACATAAGTTTCTAGCAATTCTAAATTATTTAAGAGTCTGCCCCAAATATGTCTTTCTTCACACTTGCCAGTTGAGAATTACATCTGTGACTAGCTTTAAATTGCAAAAATCTGAACTATCGAAGATTCCACATGCTTCATCTAAGTATCACCTTGATATCTGAGTGTGAAAAGGGTTTTCTCTCAACTTGCAAAGTGTTTTTAACGCTTAACCCTTCCTATCCTCTAATATACATACCGAAATTTCTTAAAAGTATGAAGTATACAACTTTGTAAAAAGGTAAAGAGGAAACTACATCCATGCTAAATAGGATTACAAATATTCCGTTCTATACCAATTTTCAAGGGCATAAAATTTTCATTCCATAAACAAAGCTACTTTGAATATAAACAACCTAATCTCCAAACAAGTTTCTCAAATAAAAAGTGTGCATGTATATGCAGAAAATTACACAAAGAGAAAAATACAAAACTGTCCACTGACCATTATAGGTGAGTGTGAAAGAACAGCAACAGATGCAAACAGCATCATTCCACTTATAAAAAAATAATGAAGCCATACCAAATCTAAGGAATCTGACATAAATTTACATGTGTTCTTATTGAGGCTGTATAGAACAAATTAAAATTTTTTCTCACATGGCATCACTTCTCTACTATATATTCTCCAATAAGGACCAAAACTGTCAGTAGGGAACTTCAGAGTAAACAAAGAAAAACAAGTCATAAATGATGTTGCTACTCTGCCACTGGTGAGTTTTCAATTATTTGTGGCTAGAAACAGAAGCTGAAAAAAACTTACATAACTATTTATAACAATCTTTATATTAAAAAAAGGAATTCAGGGCGGCACCTGCGGCTCAGAGGAGTAGGGTGCCAGCCCCATATGCCGGAGGTGGTGGGTTCAAACCCAGCCCCGGCCAAAAACTACAAAAAAAAAGGGGGGGGGGAAATTCAAACATAACTTTTCATTAACAATTTAAGAAATATATATATGGTAGAATGGTTTACTTTGTGGATTCTCATTGATTGCTGCTTTTATTTTTCTTTAATTCTATAAATTTCACAAAGAAGTCATCACATTTTTTCCAAGCCCTCATTCCTTAAATTAATCTCAGTTCCATTGTCTGATCTCCCTCCACAGTACTCAGTCAAGGGTAGCAATCTGAACTCTTACCATGCATATTCTTAGACATGCAAGTGCAAAATCACAACACCTGATTTCTTATTCCCAACACCTCATACCAAACTATTTCCTAATGCTCCATCATGTCTATTTCCAATGTTACTCTGGCATCTTTCTCTTCACTTCCCTCCCAATAATAACCTATTTCAGAGGCCTTTAGTTCTCACCTGAGTTTTTTCAACAATTTGCTAATTACCTCCTCAACTCTAGTCTGTTTTTTCAAACTAATTCTGCTATAATGTTTCCTAAACAGCCTACAACCTAAAGGAAACTCACATATATGTTGTAATAAGCAAAACAAGCAAGTAAACAAAAATAAACAAAAAAGCCTACTTCTACTTAAGGATGAAGTCCACTGGTCATTCAGCTTAAATATTTCCATGATGAGGCTCCAAAATACCCATATTTTCAACTACTATTTCACAAGCAAATAAAATACATACACACACTTTTTCTCTAGCTCAGAGCATGTACTCCTTTTCCCTTCTTTTGAAAACCCTTTTCCTACATTTCTATATTCTGAAAGCTCTGTTCAAATGTTGCTACCTCATGTTGTACATAACTGGAAATAATTTCGCTTCTTTTCAATTGCTGTTGTACTTTACTATCAGTAGTTTAACACCCTGAAAAACCAAATGAAATCTTACCCAGAAAAAGCCCAATAGATAAGACAAAAGCAACATTGCTCTGTTTTAACTGGGGCTAGGGAGGAAAGTCTTGGAGTCAGACCCAAGGATAAGCATTAAGCATCTCCAAAATACTAAGGAGCTCCACCTTGGTGTGAAAACCACTGTCCCATATACATACTATTTAATACACTCACAGACCAATATCTACAGAGAAGTCAAATTTGCTTCTGTGTAGCCTCTCACTAACTGTGACCATGGGTAAGTTATTTAATTATGCTGATCCCTAGGTATGAAACCTTTCTCATAGAGCTATTAAGATTAAATGAGCTTGTGCATCTAAAACACGTAGTACTGATAAATGATGTCTAACATCATTCTCTCAGCAAGCCTTAGTACCAGATTTGTAGGAAGCAGCAAGCATATAAGGTCTGATAATTAAGTTTGAGAATTCATCCTAGAAAAAGTGCTACATACCTCATTGCTGAGTATCTCTCTAGACACTTTCAAAGCAGGTGAGACTATGCACTGACTCCGGTGCTAGGTCCACCTTCACAGCAACTGTGGAACTCTTTTTCTGAAATGACCATCAGAGCTGTGATCATAAGAGGTCTGACAATTAAGTGGGCAAACTTGCCGCCACACACCAACACTGACAACACTGTACAAACAACTCAGTAAGGCTTCATAACCATGGTATATCAGTGTCTCACAGCTGTGTTCATGTGGATGTGTCTTGCTGAGTGGCATTCATTATCTTTGTTGCATGTTTTTACGTTCCACAGGATAGATCTGATAGCCAGTCCAGAAAAAGAGTACCAAAATTGCTTTTAAGGATGCACTTGGTGCTGGCATCAGTGCATAGCTTCCCAAAGGGAGCATTTCAAAGGTGACCATAGTGATATTCAACAATGAATTCAGTATGCAGCACTTTCACCAGGACAAGTTCTCAAACTTAACTGTCAGACCTCATGTATTAAATGAATAATTTATTATGCGTTAATCACTAATTAGGGAACTTGAGGAGTAAGGGAGGCAAACAGAGACACGTTCCAGAATAAAGACAATACCATTTTTACTAAACATGACACACACAATAGAGTGCACAATTGTAAAAATGATATTTGGGATATTTAAATACTTCTAAAGAGGAATAGAGTTGTCCTTTGGTATAATCAGGTGATAGGTTCTAGGACCATCTGCATATACCCAAATCCTACAGTTAGCTCTTCTGAGCAGAGCCCCCAATAGAGGAAAAGTTGGTCATCTGTACAGGTGGGTTCTGCATCCTATTAGTACTATTATTTCCCATAAATGAAGCTGACCAATTCAAACTCAAGTTGTTCAAGGGTCAATTATATAGTTTGTGAAACTTAGTTTCCTCTTGATGTTTTCACAGTTCACTACACCTTTCATAAGTTATATTATCAAGCAATTAAGTAATTTTAACACTATTTCAAACACAACTGCTTATTACTTGCTCATTCTACAGAACCAATGAAATAACTAATCAAGTAGTTCCTCAAAAAATTTTTTTGAATTTATTATCCTGGTTCACAACCCTCACTACCTGCTTCCAAGCACCAAAATTCTGATTTGGGTCTTTTTTATTCTGACCTATAAGCATTCCTAAACAATGTATGCTACTGTTTTATGTGTCTTTGTATAAGTAACCACACACACATTGTTTAAAGTACCTTTGGAGAAACATTGTATGGCAATATTATCTTTATACATTTTTAATACTAGAAAATAAATTGATTATTAATAATCCACAAATTCAATAAACTTATTTTTTGATATACCCAAAATTACTACATGAAATATTTGACCAAATGTGATACCAAGTATCACCCAAAATCCAAACTCCTAAGTACATTAGAGAGGAAAGAAGAAAGGAACTGATGTCTACTGAATACCATCTTTGTGCTAAGCTAACTGAATGTCTGTATATCCCCTCAAATTCATATATTGAAGACCTCACCCTCAAAGTGATATCTGGAGACTGGGTCGTTGGGAGGTAATTAGGACTGGACAAGGTCATGAGGAGTGGCACCCTCATGATGAGATTAGTGCCCTTATAAGAAGAGACCAGAGAACTTGCTCTCTCCCAATGAGAGAACATAGCAAAATGGCAGATTTTTGCAAGGCAGGAAGGAACTAATATACAATTAGTTTAGATTGTATCTTGTGCCAAAATGCACAAAGAACGATGAGTAGCCTCACCAGGAATCAAAACCTACTGACACCTTATTCTTAGGACTTCCTGGCCTCCAAACCAGGTGAGAAAACTAATTTCTGACGTTTAAGTCACCCAATCTATGCTATTGTGTTATGGCATTCCAAGCAGACCAATACCATTGTGTAATCCTTTCATTCAGCTAACAAACATTCTTACCCTTAAACTACAGATCAAGAACCTTTGGATAAAGAAAGTAATAGTTCAAAGGAAAACATAATGGTCAATCTCAAAGAAATTAACCCAAACCAAAATGATGTGCTTTCATTTACCAGGTTGAAATGACTAAAATGTTTAATATCTAGTGTAAGGAAGCTTATGAGGCAAAAGGTGAACTGTAGATGGAAATAAATTGGTGTAACTCTTCTAAAGGCAATTTGAGAATGTATGTCAAAATTTAAAAGACCCACAATCCTAGATGAGGTATTAGACCCTAAGTGGAACAAACAGGGCATTTCTGCAGAGACCAGTAGCATGGTGTGGTTGGTGTGTCAGGCCTGGACGGAATGAAGTCACCCACATTAAAGGGAAGAAAAGGGTGGCTTGGGCTAGAATGATGATCCCATCTGGGTTAAGCAGGGCATCCATGAGGGAGAAGGCAAAGATTGTTTAGAGAGGGAGATTACTAGACAATATATTTAAGATTTTAAGATAACGGAAACTAGGTTTTCTCACTACTGGAGAAGAGAGTTACAAACGTGGAAGACAAAAATCTGGAATGACTCCTGTGATGTTGAATTGCAGTTGAAAATACCTATCCGAACCCAGTATTTTATACACAGACACACACCTATATATTTCCTAGTTCCTTCCACTCGAGGGTCTGGGAACAGGAATATCCCCAGAACAATAAGCATAACTGCAGTCAAGATCTTACCTTCTAATTACCATTCTCCACTAAAAGGAAATTACACTGGAGAAGAACAGCTGATTAGAGGGCTAGAGCAGGCAAAGTACCAGATTAGTTTGGATTGTATCTTGTGCCAAAATGCACAAAGTATGATGAGCATATGTCAAAAAGACACAGAAGACAGCTGAAGGGGTTTCTCGTGCAAATATGGGGCAAAATGAGAATCAAAATAACAAGTTATAGCCTAATGAATCGAAATCCATGAGCCCACAATGATCTAAATCCGGCATCCTCAAACTATAGCCCATGGGCCACATGCAGCCCACCTAGGACATTTATCCGGCCCAACGGGAGTTTCTGCCACCGCTGCCTGTCCTGCTTAGCAGCCGACTCGTCCTGGGGCCCGCAGTCTGGCCCTACAACGGTCTAAGGGACAGTGAACTGGCCCCCTGTTTAAAAAGTTTGAGGACCCCTGATCTAAATGAACAAATTGGAAGTTTGACTGATAATGACTGGAACACTGTATTTACATAGTATCAAAGTCCCTTCCCACAACATACTGATTAATTATGAAAGGAAAATAAGAAATCTGACAATGGAAAAGCGTAACAAACACCTCCTTAATAAAGTGATCAAAGTGAACATCAGTAACAGAACAAATGAGAATCATGTTCCACCTGATAAAATGCAGTGAGTGGTACAAAGCATCAATCACGGCTGTGATATTCCTGCCAAGATGCAGAACCTGAGCCTACTGGGGAAACATGAGACAAATCCTAGTTGAGGGACATTCTATAAAATAATTGGCATATAATCTTCTACAATGTCAAAATCATGAGAGTCAAAAGAAAACTGAGGAAATGCTCTAAAGCCTAAAGGGAAGAAGAGTAAAGAGATATGACAACTGAATGTAACCCACAGCTCTGAATTAAGACATTATTGAGACAACTGGAGAAACTAAAAGGGATCTGTCAATCACATGATAAGGTCAAATAATCCTTATTCAAAATGCTTGGACCAGAAGTGTTTTGAATTTCAGTTTGTTTGTTTTTTTAAGTTTGGAGTATGTGCATTGTACACTTAAGGCTGAGCATCCCAAATCCCCAAATCTGAAATGCTCATATTGGCACTCTAAAAATTATGTTAAAAAATAAATAAAAATGAATCTGCTGGTATCATCTGGCAATTTATACTCTAGGAGTTTATTTTATAGGTAAGCACCAACAAAGTACACACCAAGATGTAAGAACATTCACTCCAGTATATTTTATTTAAAAAAAACCCCACCTACATAACTATCAATAAGGGAGCAGTTAAATTGATTTTCATATTACTGTGAAAGCGTGTCTAAGATGTATTAATAAAAAGCAAATGGGAGAAAATAGGATGGTCATGTATATATTTAAAGGATATATACAACTAAGCACAGTTTATATATAAATTCTGGAAAGATAATGAGAAAAAAACCCAAAACATTTAACACTGGTTACCACTGGAGCATGAAAAATCTTTTAGGAAATGGTGGAGAGGAATAGTGCTTCCAATTTATATGCTTTATAGGTTTACATTTTTACTATGAGTAGTCACATGTACAATTATCCACATACTATAAAACCATTTAAAATAAGAAGTTAAGTAACGAGCATGAGTTGACAAGCTCAAAGTTTATGAGTGATGGATTTGAACCTAGGTCTGATTCTAGATTCATCATATTTATTTCATTCTGGATTTCAAAAACTTTATTCTTGCATACAATTACCAATAATGGACATTCAATAGGTATTCTGCCATTAATTATATAGATTATATATTTTTCCTTAATTTTTAGTAACATGAACTTTCTAATTCTTGCTACCACCATTTAACTGTTTGATAGTGTTTGTAATGTATCTACTATATTGTAGCAAACAGCAAAGCCCCTGCAACTACGGGGTAAACAGACTAGTATAGTGTCTAGCACTGTTAATAATAGTTGCATTTACCTTTTGCATTTAAGATTCTAAGGAACCCTTCTATTGATTATTTAGTCCAGCTGGTATACAGTATTCATGTAGTTCTCAATGGCATTTTTCATAAGAATTCTTCTTTGTTGAATTAATAACAAAAAAATAAAAAGGGGGGAAAAAAGAATTCCTCTTCGTGCAGGGCTGCCTATGCACAATACACACTTAAAATCCTTAACCTCTATTCACTAGATTTTGGCAGTTTTTTTCACACTGCCACCTGTCAAGTAAAAGTGACATCTGAAAACATTTCCTTGGTTAAGAATCACTATAAGATGTCCTACTTTGTTAGGCAGAGGTGAGAGTGCCTCAGCTGTTTTAGAACACTGACAGCATAAGGGTATTCCCAGTCCACTATCTGCTTCAACAGATTCCCAACAATAAGAGCTGTCCCACCCAGAAATTTCTCAAGGGGATAGGTGGGTAGTATTCTGCACTCTCTGGCATATATTATTGATGCTGCAGGCAAACTCAGTTATTTTAAATATTTTTTAAAATGTCCCTTAAAATAAAACATCTCTATTCTCACACAAGAAGAGGAGAACCACTTATTTCCTTTTCACTTTTACTCTCATCCACTTCTAATTGTCAGAGAAAGGAAAATAATAAAACTCTTAAAACTCTTTTCAATATCTGATATGAAAAAGTATTCTAAGTTTCAACTTTATTATCGAGTACTTTAGTTTTAGATTTCTACTATCAACAACCTGTGTGATGGATAAAAAATGAAATCTTCTCTAGAGTTGAAGTTGCTCTCCAGTTCTAATATCCTAACCGTTTCAAAGCCTTGAAAATTATATGAAAATCAATAATGCCCAAGACCTTAAGTGTCTTCCTAAAAAAGCCTACTCACTCTTAAGCAGTTTAAATTGTCAAGAAGTCGGGTAACACACTTCACAAAGATCCTAAGCATAATTTTTAACAATTCCTGGTTAACAACCAGTAGATCACATACCCATCAATTAGCTTAATTGTGAGGAACTTCCCAAGTAACACAGATTCAGAGAATAAATAATGGAAGGAAAAAATAAAGCATTTGTTCTTTTGCACTGAGAATCCTGATAGATGTTACACTTTACATTGAAGAACTACTGAGAAGAAACAATGAGGTTTCCATGAAAACATGCTACCTTAGTTTCTTTTTAAAATAAAATTCCTTTTCCTTAAAACGATTAAATGGATAGATAGCCTACCAAACAGGTTCTTGTCCAGGATAAGACATAGCTGCAACACTTCCAAAAGATGGACAATCCTTAATTTCAGTAATGACTTTCATGTGTGAAGTTCTATATTGCAAGTTACTCTAAAGTGGACATCATCCACTTTCCAGAGCACCTGAGACTCCACAAAGCCAGAAAGTAAGACTTTCTGTAGATTGCACAGATGATTACAGGCTTCCTTAACAGTGGGAATGTTAATTTAAATCTGGCAGTGATATATTTATCACTGTCAATGATATACTTACCACAAAGACAACCACAAGAAAAAGAATTTTCCAAAGAAGGAAAAAAACTTGAGAATAAATTAGGGCATTAACAACCGAACTTAAAACTCATATACTGGAAAGATTCAAAATAGGTCACTTTTTCAAAATAGAATTTTCCAAACTTTAATGTACATACACATCTTAGGAATCTTGTTAAAATCCAAACTGATTAACTGGGTTAATCAGTTGAAGAATGGTTGAAGAATGAGATGCTGTGTTTCTAATAGGCTACCAGAAAATGCCAAGACTACTGATCCATGGATCACACTTGGAGTAACAGACCCTAAACCAGGTGTCCTCAAACTGCGGCCCACCGAGGACATTTGTCTGACCCGCTGGGTGTTTTGCCGCCACTGCCTGTCCTGCTTAGCAGCCGACTCGTCCGGGCCCCCCAGTCCGGTCCTCCAACAGTCTGAGGGACAGTGAACTGGCCCTCTGTTTAAAAAGTTTGAGAACCCCTGAGCCTAGACCATGACTAGGCCAAACATGAAAGAAATGTCTCTTTCTTAAAAGAGAAAACACGAAAGAAATGTACAGTCTCAAAAGAGAAATGTTTCTTTGGTGATATTTTTCCAAAATTTCTTTCTTTTTGGTTTTGTTATTTATCAGAACAGTTTTCATTAGTAAACTTGAGTGGTTTCATTGATTTGGTATCCAACAAAATATAATTCAAATAAAGAAAAATCTTCCTAGATCATAAGCCAGAGAACACAGAAATCTGAAAATAAAAGCATTTCAAATGTTTTTTATTCTAATGTATAAAGAGTCCTGAATAAATTAGGTTCTACATATTCAAACCTGAAAACAAATATTCTGTAAACAAACTAATAAATGATAAATTACTCAATACTATTAAACTAACCCACTGTGAGTCCTCTGTCTTCAGAAAGAATATTTTCTTTGCTCTTCCTTTTAACTTTGAGATTTTTTTTACAATGTAACTAGCAACATTTTAAATAAATTGCTACTCACAACATAAACTTTGTAAAACAAGACTACACACTCTACAAAAGCTGATGCAATAAAAGTTGCTGAAAAAAATCAAGTATATCATCAGGCACATGGTTATCTCTAGATGCTTTTCAAGTCCTTGATTCTCAACTACCTATTTCAAACGCAGGTTCACTCATTCAACAATCATTTATTGACCACCTACTACATGTCAGATACTCTGTTAAATGTTAGAGACAGTTTGAATTGGAAAGTCAGACCTTTCACATACTAGCTTGGACACTTAATGGCAAATTGGGGTTTTATTGTTGTTTTTTATCTCTATCACTTCCTCAGGGTGTCAGTGATAAGCAGATTATATAATAATTAAGGTGCCTAACACTGTGCTTTGTATGTGACAAATAATAATGCTAACTATTTGAAATATGAAGTCTGAGCAAAAAGTGGATCCTGCCTTCAATAAGCCAGTGTTCTACTACACAGCTCTATGTTGAAGGATTGTAAAACAACTTGAAAGTGAGGTAAAGAAAACATGACTGAACAGATAAATCCACTACCAAAACAAAAAGCTAACAATCCCCACAATATAATGAATTCCAGAACTGAAATGTGTTTTGGGTTAGTTTATGAGCTTGTCTAGCACGCATACTAATGTTCTCTTCCACAAAAGAAAATAATAGAGTACAAATAAATAGAGCAAATGTTCCAGCTATGTGGTTTTATGCACCACAGGACCATGATGGGGTATACAACTTAGGACAATTTTAGTGAAGCAGTAATTGCTTGATGCAACAGATGTGCAAGCCATTAGCCACAATTCTCTTCCTACTACCTTCAGAAAGCCTGCCCAATAGTAACCTCTGTTCTTACAAGGTAAAAATTTATGAATCCTACTTATAACAACTAGCCAGAAAAGCAGCCAATTTTGAAAACCAATCAGGCAACAGTGTATAACAAACAGAAGCTATATAGGCAAAGTTAAAAGCCTTGGTATCAATCAGGCCAGGTGTCCCAATTCCACCATTTCTAGCCAGTTATGAGACACTAAGAACGTTTCTGAACTATTTATTAAAAAAAGCTTCAGCTTCTTTACCTGAAAAATGGAGATATCGGTACCCACTTCCTGTATTTGTAAAAATGGTATATGTTAATACAAAGTACTGGGACAAGTTCCAGAAAACAGCAGCCACTCAATAAATGTTCCCTATCTGCTATTATCTATAATGAGAAAACTAAAAGTTCCTCTTTACCTTTGAAGCTAAATCAAAATGCAGAAGTTCTGGGTCTTATAAAGCCTTAAACTTGTAAGTCTGAAAAAGACTAAAAGTGGTGAGAAATAGGAATAAGGCAGTAACATAAACTCTGCACCCAACACCTGATCGTCCCATCCAACTTAACAAGCTCCATCTGTGACGTCCTGTAAGCAAGCAGCACTGGCATGACTAGGACCAGAAGTTTAGTTCTGGAAAGGTTTTAACTGGCAAAGGCAGGCTGCTAAACCGAAAGAAAATGGGGAACAGAAGTTCTGTAGGCACGAATTAAGTGGTGGGCAGCCCTCCAGGCTAGGGTCCCGATCACCCAGCTCCTTCCAGGGAGGCAGCAAAAGCTACTGGGCCTCGCCAGAGTCCCACCATGACGCCCCCGACACGAAGTCGCGGCACACCGAAGGCTGAGTGCCAAGGCCTCGAGTGGCGGCCGCGGGAGCCCAGTGCTCCCGCAGGTACCTCGAGCGGGGCCCGTGCGCCCGGCCGCCTCCACCCGGAGGCCTGAGTCACCGTTCGCGCGGCCGGGAAACCAAGGGGCCAGCCGGTTACCTTCGGCAGGGAACTCCTCGAACTCGTCATCCTCCTCTAAGAGACCCAGGTCTACCGGCTGTTTTTTCTCTGACATCGCGACCTCTGCGCCCAACGCCGCCCGGAACAGTAGGAAAGTTGGAACTCTCACTCGTCCCCAACACGGCCGCCACCGTTGCTGCAGCACCCGCGGTAGGCGCCACCATAGAGACTCGCGGCAAGAACTGCCGGTGCTGCGCGGGGCATGCTGGGATGCCGGAGGTCCTCCCGGCGCTTCCTGAGGGCTTAGCGGTCCTGAGTTAGAAAGGCGGGTTTTTCGTCTTTACCGTTTTGCTCCAACGCTCTTAATTGCTAAAGTTGAGATCAGAGTCGGTTTCTCTGACTGCAAGGGACACATAATGTGTTAAAAAAAATTAAACAGTCTTTACTTAGTTTATCACTGAGGAAGGCAATCTAAGGAGATGAAGTGACTGCATCCTTCAAAGTGCCAGGCCCTTAGCGTACAATATGCTCAGCCTTTAAACCAATTCCCTAGGAATGGTATTAAATATCTCCACATCACAGAAAATTCAGATCGGAAAGAAACAGCCAAAGACACGCAGGTAGTGCTAGACACCTTAAATGCAGATTTGTTTGCCTGATTCCAATCTCCAGTCTTTTACGTTATGCAGTATTTCTCCAGCTTGGAATTGCTTTGTGGTAAATAGCCTGTTAACTAGAATTTGTGTGTATGTGTAGTGTGTGTGTGTGTGTGTTTAGTAACTCTAGTTTACAAGTTATAAAATATGTAAAAAAGGACACGTGTAACATTTTTTATGGGTTCCAAATACTATGTCATTTACAATTTTGTGAAGAGCATTTGAGTGTCATTTTGGATATATTGGTGATCTGTATGGAACTCCATACATAATATATGTGATATATATATATGTATAATGGAGGAATATTATGGAACACATACAAATTGGATATTATCATAAATTTTGATATACATACTTGTTCATATATTTAAATCCTATTTTCTTCGTTCAACATCTTGTAGTTCATATGATCTACCAGGTATTGTGAGTCAAACGTAGATAAAGTCCTTTTCTTAAGGAGCTTGTATTCTACTCAGATATGTAAATAGATGAATCACAATGGAACAGTAATTCATTTGAATCTCCACCTTGAAGTTATGTGAGAAATGAATAAAGTATATGGTAATACAGCGAATGGTGCAACTAAATAGAGAATAAATTTGGATGAGAACTACAATTAAATCTAATATTTTAAGAAGCAATACAGTCATGATATATCATACTATTTTGATTTGTAGGTTGTTTAAAATACTGGTATCTCACTACTAAAAAGTAATATATAAGGTAATGCATATTTTAATTAGTTTGATTTAGCCATTACGCAATATACACCCTGTATATGTATTTCAAAGCATAATGTTATGCACCACAAACATATTTTTGTCAATTAAGACAATTTTTTAAAGAATGCAAAAAATAGAGACTTTGCCTAAACTTCCAGAAAATCAAATTCTAGTTCTTGAACGTATTTTGATTAGTTCACCTGATATATGATAAGATTTGTATCAATCTTTAGCAATAGAAAAAAATTAATAGCAAAATAAATTCACATCTCATTCTCTTCATTTTCTTTCTCTTTTTTTTTTGAGGCAGAGTGTTGCTATGTCGCCCTTGGTAGACTACCATGGCATCACAGCTCACAGCAACCTCCAACTCTGGGCTTATTCTCTTGCCTCAGTCTCCCAAGTAGCTGGGACTATAGGTGCCCACCACAATGCCAGACTGTTTTTCTGTTGCAGGTATCATGGTTGCTTAGCTCATCTGGGCTAGGTTCAAACCCACCAGCCTTGGTGTATGTGGCTGGTGCCGTAACCACTGTGTGTGGGCGCTGAGCCTCTTTTTTTTTAGAGGCAGCGTCTGCCTCTTGAGTAGTTGGAGGACTACATATACACCATGGCACTCAGCTCCTATTTTCCACTCATACTGGTTCATGAAATCCAGAATGCTGGAGCTGAAATACCTTCTCATTTCAATTGTCATGAGACCTAGCACAATGAACAACTTCTTGTTTCAATAGTCATGGCACATAGAAAAACTTTGGAAGATATTTAAGTGTGAGAGCCATTATTGGTTAGTTAAACTAAGCACATAAGAATATGTATTTGTAGACAAGTTTATAAAGCCAAGCGCAATTCCTTCTAAAAAGGGGCTTGGACAAATTAATTTCTCTGTAGTACATTTTGGTCATTTGCAGAGTCAAGATTAAATGAGATTATGTATATAATGTGCATAGCTCAAAGATTGGCATATAATAAGTGATAAATACATGTTAGCTATTATTAAATAAGGAACTTACATTTTAAAATATCTCAGGTTCTTTCTATTGACTCTAAAAGTTAAGAGTGGGTTTTGTTTCTTTAGTGATGATATCTTGCTGATACATTACAAAGAAGTCAGTCCCTCCCCAATTATAATAACTAATAATAAAGTATATATAGTATTTACTTTGTATCAGGCACTAGGCCAAACCCATTTTGTGTATTTTTTTATTTTTATTTTTTGCAGTTTTTGGCTGGGGCTGTGTTTGAACCTGCCACTTCCGGCATATGGGGCCATGGGCCCAGCGCCTTACTCCTTTGAGCCACAGGCGCCACCCCCCATTTTGTGTATTTACTCATTTAATCCTCTTTACAGCACCCCTGTTAAGTGAGTACAACTTAAACTCATTTTGTACTTGAGGAAACTGAGACACAGAGAGATTGCTAATGTGACCAAGGTCACAGTGTTATGAAATGGTGGAGTTGTTATATCCTAAGGACTTTCTTAAAGGACAGGAACTAAACCATCCCAATGTGCAGTGAGGCCAACGATTAACACAAGAACCCCCAGAACCATTTCTTTCTTACACTATTAAATGCACACAAATATAGGAAAATGATTTTTAAAAAAACCCTCATATAAATGTAAGTTGAAGTACAGAGGGTAAAGAAGTGGAATGAATAAGAAAATACAACCCTAGGATTAACTTAGCTATCTATGGCGAGGAAGTGCTCAAAAACTCTTATGAGAAGCATTTGTAGTCAAAGCTATGCCTTCACCTACATATCACATCATATCTGTAATTGATGAAATAGTTTTAACTTCACAGATAGGAAATCAAGTTACCAGTGTATTTTATAGTAGATGATTCTGTTTGTCTCCAGTAACTCTTTTTTTCCTAAACGTTTCATTAGAGATCCCCATGATATTAGTTATATTATAAATCCCCACATCCTTAAATGTACTATGGAGTGTCTATTTAGTAACTAGGCAGAATGGACCATGGACCATGTCAGGTTGACCTTTCAATGTCTATCTAGGGAGAAAGGATAAGAAGCTATGTAAACGGCTGATGTCTGGAGGAAAACAGATTTCAAGGGCACCTTCAAGTTCACTACAGGAGGGCAGATCTAATTAGCCAGAAAGAGTTAAGGCAGCTGAGCTATACCACATTTTCTTTATTCATTCATCGAGTGATAGATATTTAGGTTGTTTCCATGTCTTGGCTATTGTGAAGAATGCTACAGTAAACCTGGAAGTGCGGACAGGTCTTCCAGATCCTCATTTCAATTCCTTTGGAAATATATGTATACCTAGAAATGGGATGATTAGATCAAATGGTAGTTTTATTTATAATTTTTTGAGGAAAATTAATACTATTTTTTATAGATGCTGTACCATTTTGCACTTTCACCAACAGTGTACAAGGGTTCTAATTTTTCCACATTTTTCACCAAATCTTATCTCTTGTTTTTTGATAAAAAGCCATTCTGATAGGTGTAAGGTAACAACGTGGGTATCATTGTGGCTTTGATTTGCTTTTTTTCTTTTTTTTTTTTTGAAACAGAGTCTCAATCTGCCTCCTTGGGTAAAGTGCTATGGCATCATCTAGCTCACAGCAACTTCAAACTCTGGGGCTCAAGCAATCCTCTTGCCTCAGCCCCTGAAATATCTGGGATTATCAGCATGTGCCATCATACCTGGTTAGTTTTCTATATTTTTAAGTCTGACTCTTGCTCAGGCTGGTCTTGCACTGCTGAACTCAAGGGATCCTCCTGTTGTGTACTCCCAGAGTGCTAAGGGTATAGACAAGAGCCAGTGTTGATTTGCATTTTCCTTAGAATTGACAACGTTAAGAATATTTTCATATAAAGTTATCCATTTGCATATCTTTTTTGAAGAACTGTCTATTCAAATCATTTGATTGATTTTTCATTGGCATATTTGGGTTTTTTGCTGTTGAGCTGTAGGAGTTCTGTATGTGTGTTGGATGTTAACCTCTTATCGGAAATGTGCTTTACAAATATTTTCTCTCATTTATTCCATAGGTTGCATTTTAATTCTGTTGATTTTGAGTTTGATATAGTCCCATCTTGTTTATTTCTGCTTTTGTTGCTTGTGCTTTTCAGGTCGTATTTGAGAAATCATTGCCTAGATCAATGTCATAAGTTTTTCCCTTACGTTTTCTTCTAAGAGTTTTACATTGTCAAGTCTTATTTAAGCCTTTAATCCATTTTGGGTTGATATTGTATGTGATATGTTTAACAGTTTGATTTACAGGGGAGAGGTGACTAAAAATAATATGTAAGATTATTTTCTTTAAAAATACAAAACTTGAAAATGATAATTTTTAAATAAAGAGATCTTTTTTATTCTCTTTTCCCCAAGTTATTTAACATTGTTTATAGATTCTGCTTTGAGCTATACACCGTACAGATGTCATATGCACACACAGTTCCTTCACTCTTAAGAGTTTACATCTGTGAGTTCTGTTAGTTTCCATCAGTCTACCTAAAACTTCTAAAATTTTCCTAGAGCAAATATTTGGTACTGTCTATACATCTAAACTTTACTGGGCATTTCAATCTCTGGTGATCTTGTTAAAATTCAGAATTTGATTCTGTCAGTTTATGTAGGGCCTGCGATTCTACATTTTTTTTCTTTTTAATTACTATGGGTATGTAATAGTTGTATATCTTTGTAGGTTATTTAAAAGAGACACAAAGGAGCTTTAAGGGGAGGTAGGAGAAAAACCTAGCCTGCTGAACCAGTAAGTCTGGAGGGCCCATAAGAATACACATACGAAATAACCTAGGTAACCAATGACCAATAAAAACAATCAATGACTAATAGAAAAATACTGCCTGGAGGCACAGAGACCAATAAAAGACTTGCAACCAATTTCAAAAGGTGAGGGTGTTTATACCCTGCAGGCCTTTGGGTCTCTGTCTCTCTTACTTCTGCTTCTGCATAAGAAGAACCCACCTCCAAGTCTCTTGGGAAGTGCTCTAACCTTTCTCTTTGTTCTTCCTAAATATAATTTCCCTTTATTACACTGAAACTTGTACAAGTCATTTTGTGCTCTATTCAAGCTGCCTGTGCTGCTGCAGTTTTATTTCCAGTTCACGCTCATTTTTATTTTCAGTTACCCCTGTGCCTCAGTTGAACTTTCTGGCTCAGCTGAGTAATTGAACCAAGGTCAACTGGGTTCAGGGAACTGGGACCCCACCTCCCCAATAGTTATGTGTGATATTTTGATACAGGCGTACAATGTGAATTAATCAAATCCAGGTAATTGGGGTATCCATCAGGCTTTTATCATTTCTTTGTGTTAGGAACATTCCAGTTCTACTCTTATGGTTATTTAAAAGTGCCTTATTGTTGATTATAGTCTCTTTGTTATTGTATCAAAAATTGTTCATTCTAACTATATTTTTGCACCCAGAGATTCTATAATTTTAACAAGGTCCTCGGTGATGTAAATATTGCTGGTCTGGAGACTATACATTAAAAAGCAAAGATCTAGATAAAATCAACATGAATGACAATCTGAGTTTCTGAAAATTGATCCAGCTCATAATAATGAATAACTAGTCTATAACTTGTGGTTCCTTTAATAACCATACTATAATAAATACAAATGCTTGCTTCTCACTGTTGGAAATTTTCCTCTGAAATGTTCTTGCTTCTTAAATATTAGGAGTCTTAGCTCTTCTTAAAAGGTATATGCTACATAGATCTGTGAATAACTCATACTAATATCATCATTATTATAGTGAGTACTGTACATCCAATGATTGATTCTGGATTTGGGAAGAATCACAGTCTCAATAGAAGAAGATTTTTTAGCTTTTTTATCAGGACAAAAATGCCTGTACAAATAAAAATGGGAAAAATCAGAAGTGTAAAATAACCCTCTAAAATATCTAGATCTCATTGGAGAACAATTAGGAATGAACAAAGAAACAGTTATATAAAATTCAAATGCCAATAATGAGAAGTACTTAATCTACCACAAAGTGAAGGCCCAGACAAAAAAAATACCCATCCTGCACCAAAATACCTGTTAAAAAATCGATATTTGCATGCCTAAGACTTGTTTGAAAAGGCGATTATGGTCTCACAAGTAAATCATAAGAATTTTTAAAATTTTGTAAATGCTGTATTTATATGACAGACAAGAACCACTCTGAAGGAATCATTATGGTTTGGGAAATGATATGCAATTTCAAAATCATCTAAATCATTTCAATTGCCTGTATTTACATTTATATAATGGGTATTTATAATGGTGATTATTTTAGAACTTACCTTGTTTTCCAGGATTTCACATTGGTTTCTATGGGAACGAGAATGGCTCTGAAGAGGAGCATTTTAAGAACTCTTTTCACATTCAGTGACTGCTAACTGAACTGTAAATTCTGTTTGTCTGTTAACGGTTTTTAACACTTACATTTTAACTCCGAAATAAAAGTTGGGCATTATAGCTTCATAAATCATTTTAAATAATAAAAACTATTTTTATGAAACATCTGGCACATTGAAACATTTGAAAAACAAAATGAGTAGCTTTAGGAGCTAATAATCTGTTCACTTTATTAAATTCATTGATGATTAATCCACATTGGCCATGAGCTTGCTTTTAGAAAATTGTGTAAAGAAAACTTCACTCGATATATTGTTTCATATACTTTCTCTGCTATTTCTATGTATATATTTTCTTTCTTTTCTAAAATTCCCTTTTAAAAAGCAGTGTAAAAGTTCTGCATTTAAAGTTTCTTTCTGTCAACACCTCACCCACCCTGTGCCATTATTTACCCTGGTTCCGTGTTGTACCTTGACCATGAGTTAAGACTATCCCTGTTCTAATACCAGCTGGAACTTATTTTTACTATTTTTTGAAACAAGCTCATAAGTCTTCAAATTTCAATTTTTTCTTTTTCTTGGAATAGATTTTTAGATCGTAAAAAGCCCAATGTGTAACTTATGTATTACATGTGTTCAGTTTACTATATTTAATATTTCCTCAGATTTCATGTTTTCCAATAAACTTTATTTTTTCAATTCCCTGAGAAAATGAAATTTCTGTCTATTCTTAATTCCCTCTCAAAGTAATTAAAATCCACTAAAAATAAGAGAAGCCTATTTCAGAAAAGAGTGCTAAAACTCAAAAATTTTCTCATACCCGAACTATAAAAGGTGCCAGCTGAAAGCACATGGCATCCCATAACCAGCTTATATAATAACTACTCCAGTTATTTCTGATATATAATCTGTGTCTTAAATCCAAAAAGTACAGGTTGATGGCAGAGTGCCAGACAGGGTAGAATTCACGCTGGTGTTTCCTGCCTTTCTTCAGACGAGTAGGTTTCTGCTTGCTCTCAGCCTAGCCCTGACCTTAGATTGCCAGAGACCAGTGACAATTTGAGTAGTAGAGCTGCTAGCATCACAGTTACCAAGAGATCATTTTGTAACTTGTGGTATAAATTCAATGAAATTAATGTTTTTCTTCTTTCTTAAATGTGTTTTTGATTCAGATTTGATTTTTTTATGAGCTCATTTAGGGATCGCCACACTGTAGGAAAGATGAAGGCAAGTAGATGGGAAAGATGTAACCCAGTGTTTGGGGAAAATGATTAATTGATTGGTTATTCTATTTTGGAACTGAAGTACAAAATAAGCTGAAAAGTGAAATCAAGTCTAATGTTAATGATTAGAAGAGAATGATGTATCTTGAAAAGTATCTGAATCTGAAGGTGAAAATATAATCCTTCAGTAAAGGGCTACTCAAAGTGGGGTCCGTGAATCAGTGCCCATCTATGACAACTACAAAAAGTGAGCATAATTGTTTAGAGATTCTCAGAGCAGTTTGACATTGCCATTTCATCCAACCCTGTGATCTGTCCTTGGCATCTGGAATTTTAAAAATTTGACCTTTACCACAAATATTGGTGCGTTGATTTAGCATATATGACTATAAGCTGGAAAGAGGGCCAGTTGAACTTCATACTATTGAAGATAATTCCTCCTGTGTGATTCTGTCTGAAAGCTGGGCAGTGAAGTGTTTTTATCTCTGGAATATTTCTTTCTAGACCCAGAGTAATGATTGTTTTCATAAGATTACAGTATGGGAGACTAAAGCAGATGTCATTCTCTCCTTTCGCAGATATAAAAAGGTGCCAAGGTCTTAAGTGAGAAGTTTGATACTGTACAATTGTCATCAAAATTTTACAGTACATTTAAGTGAACAGCATTGCACAGAACTTATTTAATATTGTGATGAATAAAATAAAAAACACTCTAGGTTAATTATAGCAGCAATTTGGGTATAACCATATCTGCAGTTCCACATGGCAGGTGGAGCAATGCTTTGTCCTAAGATTTCAGAAGGAAAAGCATTGTGTTATAAGCGTCAGATGAGTGACTAGTGAAACTACGACAAATCAAGGAAGGTTCAGAAGCAGTTCAGTAACCAAAAACAAAATTAAGCGGAGAGAATGAAAAGGATCAAGGAACACATGGATAGTTTGGCTAAAGAATGGCCAGAGCAGAAATATAAGTCCACACCTCTTTGAAAGGTATGAAATTCCCAAATAGAAAGGGCTTGCAACCTTGGACCGTAAATAGGAGAAATAAAATGAAAATAAGAAAGGGAAAGTTTAGACAAAACATTGGGAATTCTTGTTAATGTCTGAAGTATTAAATTACATGGGCGTCCAAAGAATCTCTAAGGACATTTGAAACCTCTTTGAACAAAGCTTTGGACATTGTATTGTGGGAAGCAAGACGTAATGGCAGGGGGGTGGCCTGGATCAACCATGAGGTCTTTTCCAGCTCTAATTTCTACTATTCCGTAGCTCTGTGAAGAATAGTTGCTAAATTGCTTGATCAACCAGGACACATAAAACTTAACACAGGAATAAAGCTCCAGACAAAACAATAAAGTTAGCCAAAATTGAAACACGCCCCTCAAAACAACAACACAAAACCCCCCAAAACCCCAACTTAAATCTTGCATCATACTCAAAGACAACACATTTCAGGCTCTGGCAACTTGCCCAGAGGAATGAATTCCAGAGAAGGATCCTTCATTGAGCAAGCTTAACCAACAGGTTAGGAGAGTTCAAATTCTAGACATGTTTGCAAAACCTCCCAGCTGATCTTTCATACTAGAGCAAGCTGAAAAGTGAAAGGAAAAAGCAGAGTATTAAAGAGTCTGGTCTATGAGTGAACTAATTCATTTATTCGTTCTGCAAGAAATTACGAGGTACCTACTCTCTGCCAACTATTATTCTAGGGTGGAGTACCCAGGTGAGCAAAACAGAAATCTGCTCTTGTGGAGTTTACATTCTAGTGTCAAGAATGATAAAGAACTCAGTGTGTAGCTGGGTATTGTGGCGGGTGCCTGCAGACCCAGCTACTTGGGAGGCTGAGGCAAGAGAATCACTTACGCCCAGGAGTTTGAGGTTGCTGTGCTCTAAGGCACTCTACCCAGGGCTGCAGCTTGAGAGTCTGTCTCAAAAAAAAAAAAGTAATGTGCCATGTCTTAAAACACTCAGAAACCAATGTAAGGGAGGTCGGAAATGTGTGAAAACAAACTATCCCTGACGCCCCCCTCCACCTCACATTGGTATGCAACTGTTTAAGAGCGATATGATACTTGCTAAAGGAATAAAAAACAGGATGGGGAAAATGCAGGAGGTGGTTGTGGAATCAGGGCAGGGGGCTGTCTTTAAAAATGCAATCAAGGAAGAACTCATGGAGAAGAGATCTGAGCAAGATAGAGGAAGTGAAAGTAGTGAGCCAAAAGGATGCTGGGGACAGAGTATTCCAGGCCCAGAGAACCTGTACAGTACAGTGGGAATGTTGGAGCAAACTTGGTGTTTAAGGAAAAGAAGGCGGTTGTGTGGCTGGAGAGGAGTGAGTGTGGGGAAGAATGTTAGGTGATGAGGTTCAGGAGGCCTTGTAGACTGTTGCTAGGACCTCATATTTTACTCCCAGTCAACTACTCACAACATTTCACTGCAAGAAATCGGGGAACTCAGTGAAGAAATGAACTCACTTGAGGTATCAGCCTCCCTGGAAAACCACTCGGACATCAGCCGTGTTTCTCTTATATGTGTCCTTCAGATCATTCCAGTGGTAAGTTTTAATAACATCAGAATAGGCCAGGTATGGTGGCTCATGCCTGTAATCCCAGCACTCGGGGAGGCTGAGGCAGGTGGATTGCTTGAGCTTAGGAGTTTGAGACCAGCCTGAGCAAGAGTGAGGTCCCATCTCTACTAAAAATAAAAAAAACTAGCCAGACATTATGGCAGGCACCTGTAGTCCCAGCTAGTGGGGAGGCGGAGGCAAGAGGATGGCCTGAGGATCACCTGAGCTCAAGAGGTTGCTGGGAGCTATGATAATGCCATGGCACTCGACCCAGGGCGACAAGATGAGACTGTCTTAAAAAAAAAAAAAAAAAGGAAAAGAAAAGAAATGTAGAAATGTGGCTATTCCATATGGAGACATACTCTAAGTACAAAATACAATAGATTGTAATGACTTTATATGAAAAAGAGAAGGTGAAAATATCTTAAATTTTATATCAATTGCATCCTAAAATGATGGTATTTTTAAAATATGTTATTAAAATTAATTTCTCTTTTTCTTCTTCCTTTTTAAATGTAGCTATTAGAAAAAACAAACTTACAAATATGGCTGGTATTCCACTGAGCTAGAGGATTCTCAGACCAGCTCCGTACTGTTGCACAAAGACGACTGAGTTCTTAAGTGGCAAGCCCTCTTCTGAGCACATTACCTGTGATAAAACATTTAATCCTCACGAAAACCCTGTGAAGAATCATTTTTCCAGATGAATAATTTGAGGCTCAGAAAGGTCAAGAAACTTGCCAAAGGCTGCAAATCTAGGGAGTAGAAGAGCAATTAGCCTTTTAAAGCTGTAACTAACCCAGTGGCTCTCGAAGCTCAGAGTGCATCAGAATCACCTGCAGGGCTTGTTAAAACGCAAATTCCTGAGCCCCGGCCCCGCCCCAGGGTTCTGACTCAGTAGATGGGGCGTAACCTGAGAATGCGCTTCTCTCACCAGCTTCCACACGACGTCGACGCTGCTAACCTGCAAAGCACGTTTTGAGAGCCATTGGTCTAAATAATGCACTGCACCACTTCCCTCCAATCTCAAGTCCTCAGCCTTTCTGAACCTTGGTTTCTTTACCTTAAAGTGTGAATAATTCTAACACCTATTTCTCATGCCATAAAATTCACTATTTTAAAAGTGTATAACTCACTGGTGTTTAGTATATTCACAGTTCTGCAATTATAACTAATTCTAGAACGTTTCTATCACCCAGAAAGAAACCCAATACCCATCCACAGTCATTTTTCCCGCCCCACCCCCTTCCTCTAGGGCCAGGCCACCACCAGTCTACTTTCTGTCTCTCTTGATTTGCCTAATCTGGACATAGCCTACAAGTGGAGTCCTAGAATATGTGGCCTTTTGTGTCCGACTTCTTTCCCTAGCCTCATGTTTTCCGCGTTCTTCCATGTTGTAGCGATATCAAAACTTCATTTCATTTTATGACCGTAATGTATATTAACACCATTCTATAGGCTTCGTATATTTTGCTTATCCACTCATCAGCTGATGCACATTTTGGGTAGTGTCCATTTTATGAATGGCTATTATGAATTTTCATGGACATATATTTTCATTTCTCTTTGGCTGTGAGTATGAGAGGGCCCAGTAAAAGTGGAATTGTTGGCTTTCATGTTAACCCTCTGTTTAACTTTTTGAGGACCTTCCACACTGTTTTAAAGGGCTGCTCCATTTTACATTCCCACCAGCAATGTATGAGCATTCCAGCTACCTGACATCTTTGCCTAAGGCTTGTCCTTGCCCATCTTTTTATCACAGCCATTCTGGTGGGTGTGAAGTGGTATTTTATGGTGGTTATGATTTGCTTTTCTCTAGTGATGTTATATATCTTTTTATGTGCTTATTGGACAATTACATGTCTGCTTTGGAGACATGTCTGTTCAAATCCTTTGCTCTTTTAAAAATGGGATTATTTATCTTTTTATTGTTGAGTTAATGAGAGTTCGTTATGTATTCTTTGTACAAGTCCTTTATCAGATATATGTTTTGAAAATAATTTCTCCCATTCGTGTTATCTGACTTTTTAAAATTACTTGGGGTCGTGTCTAGAAACCATTGCTTATGGGTCTTGAAGATCTACTCCTATGTTTTCTTTGTATGAGTCCTTTATCAGATATAATATGTTTTGCAAATAATTTCTCCCGTTCTGTTAGTTTTTAAGAAAACGTTCTTACATCAAGATCTACACTCCATTTTGAGTGAATTTTTGTAAATGGTATAAGAACCCAACTCTATTCTTTTTTTTTGAACTTTTTTTCATTTTTTTTAATTAACTCATAGCTGTGTACATTTATGTCACTGTGTTACCCCACAGTCATGGGGTACAGTGTGCTGGTTCTATATACAATCTGAAATATTTTCATCCAACTGGTTAACATAGCCTTCATGTCATTTTCTTAGGTACTGTGTCAAGACATTTACTCTATTCTTTCATGAGGCTACCCACTTGTCCCAGCACCATTTGCTCATCACAGATTTCTTTAAAATTTAAGAATGTTTTATAGGATGTATTACTTATAGTATTTTTATTAATACTAATTACAGTGCTTTTTCCTCCCCAAGTGCTTGCCTGTTATGTTGTCAAAACTTTGTAAGAACTGCAATCAGAACAAAATAAATGTGCTCTGTTTAAAACCCCTAGTCCATAATGACTGACCAAAAGGTAGGTTTGTTCAATTCTGCCCCAATCATTAACAGTTGTATAATACTGAGTACCAGGATCTATACTAGTGTGCCATCCTGTATTAATTATCCTGTTCACACATACAGGATGAGAAACAAAGGGATCTGAATCCTATATATTTGTGTTTTTATAATACTATTTTACTATTGTTTGTGCCTATAGAACCCATTCAACTGATATTATAAATATTAATTTGAAACTTGGCAAGTGACTCCCCTATACTGTCTTAGTAATTGCGTATAGAGGACAGACCCAAATAAGATGAATGCTAGAAAATAAGCAAAAAGGAAACAAAACATAGCAAGCCCTACCTAATTGGGACTGACAGCAATTAGTAAATCACAAGTGGATGCTTCCTTTTTTGTCAGGTAAATGGGATGTAAAACAGTCCAGGGCCATGGGAAGTAAAAATGTAGAATTGGAAAGATGTGGGCGCACTGACATCCAGGAAGATTAAAATCGTAAAGTAAGAATTTCTTTGGTATTTTCCCAGCTAAGGGCACCTAGACTTGTAACAGGAATATTTAGGTTCCTGGATAGATATAACTCTCTGGTGGCATAATTATAAGAAGAAATTTCAGCAATCTCAACTTAAAATATTCTCCCTTCTTATTTCCTAGCTCCACACTCATTAAGTCTCCTGCTTGTCCTTACTTCCTTTCTGGATTATTTACACATGTCTAGAGGAAAACAGTTTAACTGTCTTTCCATTATAAATTAATCAACTTTTCCAGTGACTTTATGGAACATAAATCTAAACTCTATTTATTTATTTTTTGAGACTAGAGTCTCACTTTGTCACCTTCAATAGAGTGCTGTAACATCATAGCTCACAGCAAGTTCAATCTCCTGGGCTTAAGTGATTTTCTTGCCTTAGCCTCCCGAGTAGCTGGGATTATAGGCACCCACCACATGCCTGGCTAATTTTGTTTTTAGAAACAGGGTCTGACTGTGGCTCAGGCTGGTCTCGGACTCCTGAGATCAAGCAATCCACCCACCTTGGCCTCCCAGAGTGGTAGGATTTCAGACGTGAGCCATCGTGCCTGGCCCTAAACTCTTATAGATGAGCTTCTGGATCTGAAGACTGAGTGAGGGAGGAAATCCTGAACTAGTGTTGAATCCAAGCAACATGGCTAAGAAAAGTGATGATGAAATCAGAACTCAAGCCACAGAAGCTTGCAAATATGATTCAGAGTCACGTTTATAGTTGGTCAAATTCTGGTTAGTTACTCTCATGAGTCAAGTGATAGAAATATAATTTGAAGTCAAATTCTTTTTCAGTGTATTGATTCCTTAAGACTCAGAGAATTCTGGATAGGGATCTAATCATTCCAACAATATGTTCGTGAGGGTGTGACTCCAGCGTCATGAAAATGCCCACTGAATTTGATAACATTAGGAAGTTCCTGAAAAATAAATATTGCCCACAGATAGAAACCCAATCAATATTTTTCTTTGTTGTTTATTCTGAACTTCACTCTTAGGAACAAAAACTGAAAACCAAAAGGCATTGTCCTACAATTTCAGATTAAGGACTATGACTAGAAGAATTTCATACAATTTTTTAGGCTTTTATACTTTCCCTGTGCTTATTATATTCTTTTCTGGTGTCAGCATTCCTATAGTACTTAGTCTAAACTTCTAATGCACAAATGGTGTGCATGTCTACATGGTTAGCTAGAAATCAGGGAGTATATAATTCACTCAGAGCCAGTCTTGGAGATGAAGGGAGAGAAAAATCTCTAGAGATGCAGTAGGAGCAGAATTAAAGAGAAAAGGAATTTGTCTTAAGACTTGGGAAATTACCTTGGGAGGGGACTGAAACCAGCAGGTTCTGTGGAAGAACAGCCTGCCTGTCTGTCCCCTATGGCTCTCATCGGGTGAGGTTCTCTTGCAGGAGGCACCCATAGCAGAAATCCTTAGAGCATCACCACCACCAGAGAAGAGATCACGCATCCCACCCTAACTGCCTAATTTCTGACATAGACCCCATCAGGTCTCCCTTCAGAACCTGCAGTCGCACTGACGATCTGTGACTCCTTTTGATTACACATAGGGTTGTTTCTACACATACGCCT
Source organism: Otolemur garnettii (assembly GCF_000181295.1). Classification (NCBI taxonomy): domain Eukaryota; kingdom Metazoa; phylum Chordata; class Mammalia; order Primates; family Galagidae; genus Otolemur; species Otolemur garnettii. Next base: position 24,074,111 of record NW_003852400.1, read on the forward strand.
GTGACTGAATTGAACAGTGGACTGACTCATTCTGCCTCACGTTACCTGAAAAGACCAAGCCGGGGCATGTTCATGCCAAGGGCTCCAGATGTGAGCAGAGGCAAAGCACCCACAGATGAAAAGCTTGCATTTGGGGGATATTAGAAATGCAAGCTATCGTTAGATTAATTCTGAATTCTGGTGCTAATTCCAAGCAAAGCAAAACTTCCCTGTCCCTGGGAAGAGCAAGTTTACACATGTGGTGGCCTTTATGTCTTCTCTGTAGGTGAATCACTTCTCTCACCCTAGAATAGCACAGCCAGGTTGCCAAGGACATTTTCCGTCATGTCATATGGAGGGAGCTGATTCATGAAACAGTGACTTGCACAGCTGGGTCACACTGTGCCCTGGGTTTTAAGAACTAAACAGGAGCTAGGGTGTGGGCTGTCTATGCAGTTCTGCCCCCGACTAGTGTCAGCGTGTCCGGGTATTTAAGTGAAGTTTAAATGTATGCTCATTTGTGTAAAGAAACTCTAACAAAAGGAAAAGGAATCGAACAAAGGAATAAAATCATTAAAGGCCTCTTTGTTGACAGGAAAGTCAAATCTGGTCAGCATTTGAAATGGATTAAAATTGATAATTTTGAAAAGATTTAATATTAGAATGTTAGCCTAAACTCTTTCTTTCTTTCTTTTCCTTCCTTCCTTCCTTCCTTCCTTCCTTCCTTCCTTCCTTCCTTCCTTCCCTCCCTCCCTCCCTCCCTCCCTCCCTCCTTTCTTCCTTT
>NW_003852400.1:24075149-24082691 GCF_000181295.1 Otolemur garnettii
CCTTCCTTCCTTCCTTCCTTCCTTCCTTCCTTTCTTTCTTGAGTGCCATGGCGTCATAACTCACAGCAATCTCAAACTTGGGCTCAAGCAATCCTTTTACCTCAGTTTTTCTATTTTTAGTGGAGACAAGGTCTTACTTTTGCTCAGCCTCGTCTGGAACTCCTGTGCTCAAGTAATCCACCCTCCTGGGCCTCCCAGAGTCCTAGGATTATGGGCGTGAGTCACTGCGCCTGGCCTAAACTATTTCTTTTCCTGCACTATTTATCTATTTCATTTCATTAAACTTTATAAGCCTCCCATGAGGTAGAATTTTATCTATTTTATAATTTTAAATTACTATTGAAAGGTGATAGTTAATCAATAATAAAACTAAAGAAAAATAGCCCTGAGTTTCTTGAGTTCTATTGATGAAGGCAAGGTGGGGCAAGCCTAATTTATTTTTCCTTGGTAAACACATTTCATGTGAATTTAAAAGAATGCTATTTGGCTTGGCACCTATAGCTCAAGCAGTTAAGGTGCCAGCCACATACACCAGAGTTGGCAGGTTCGAATCTAGTCTGGGCCTGCCAAAACAACAATGACAACTCCAACCAAAAAATAGCCAGGTATTGTGGTGGGCGCCTGTGGTCCCAGCTACTTGGGAGGGTGAGGGAAGATAATCTCTTGAACCTGAGAGGTAGAGGTTGCTGTGAGCTGTGATGCCATGGCACTCTACCCAGGGTGATAGCTTGAGGCTCTGTCTCAAGAAAAAAAAAAGAATGCTATTTTGCTGTCCTTCAGACTTTTAAAGAAACATGAGAATAGGAAAATGAGACTATGGATTTTAAGGAATTTATGCAAAACAAAATCCTATTTACTTGTTGTTTTGTTTTAGTTATTTTTTAATGAACTTTCTTTTTAAGAATAATTTTAGATTTAAAAAAATGATCAAGATAGTTCAGAGACTCCCATGTGTTCCACAGCTACTTTTCCACAATTAATGAACCACTATCTACCATTACTGCTGAAAGTCCATGGATCATCCCAATTTCCTTGGTTTGCTCCTAATGTCCTTTTAATGTTTCAGTTTCCCATCCAGGAGACCACATTTCATTTAATCATCATGTTTCCTGGGGCTTCTCTTGACTCTGATCATGTCTCAGACTTTCTTGGTTTTTGATAACCTTGACAGTTTTAAGGAGTGCTTGTGTATTGGAGAACTGGGTTTGTGTGTTTGGGAGGAGGGCCACAGAGGTAAAATGCCATTTTCATCACATGATATCAAGGATACTATCAACCTGATTTCTTATTTTTGATGTGGACCTTGAGCATGTGACTGAGGTAGGGTTTGTCAGGTTTCATGTTCTTTTGAAATTTTAATTATTCAGAATTGTTTCTTCATTAAAAAATTATTAAGTTTAATTTTAAACATCATTTATCTAAGCAGTAGTTGCATTAGAACTAGCTAGCAACTGATCGGGTTACAATACATATGCCATGACATTGTGTACTTAGGAGAGTGACAGAAGAAGGAGTTACTCAACAGAAAACTGGTTTTGTCGGTCTTAAGGTTCATCATCTATATAAGTCCTACAGAGCAGGTTCCTACAGTCATTTCCTCATTAGCATATTTTACTTTGCAAAACACATTGCAATCACTCTTCGGTTATTATTTTTTTTTTCAATATCCCTATGAGGAAGCAAGGTAGAGCTTCCTTCCTTTACTTTCAGCAGCAGGCTCTGTAGTATGAGAGACCTGTGTTTGATTTTGACCTTACCTGCTTTCTGCCTGTGTAAACTTTGGAAAAACTTCTGGGGGCACCCTGTCTACAGAATGAGCTAAGTAATGCAAGCCTTTTAGGTAGAGAATATATGGAATATTTCAATCAAGTTTCTAAACATATACATGAAACATCCAGTAAATCTTGGCTCTAGTTGTCTCCCTTCCTTCGCATCCTCACCTTCCTTTTTCCACTAGATCTTAGTCAAAGGGCTGAGAAGCGATCTCACCTCCCTTTCTCAATCCTCCAAACTTACAAATAAAAACTTCAGGATTTTGGGAATTGTAAGGAGATATAGTGATATTAATACTGACCATCAAATTTAATTAATTGTGTAAATGTCAGCAAACATAAAACAGCTTCAAACCAATGCTATGGAAATCTCATAGGGGTAGACTTACACAGATCCTACATCTACTTGCATATCAACAGAATCCCAGCATCAGTCCTGAGGGAACCACAATTTCAGTCATACTTTAAGTATTCCGGACCCTCCATGTCATACTATGGTTTTCCTTACCTTACAAACAGTACAAAGATAAGCTTTAAGACTTCAGATGCCACAATGTGTTTGAATATTGATTGTTAACATTGTTATGTTGTTGGGATTCCCAGAATGTGATGTCTTGGTGATTGACAACATGTGAGCCCACATTACATGTAGGGAAGTTGCATCATCTACGCATTTAACTGAAGAGAAAGCAGCTCCATATACTTAGAAAAAAAATAAATGTATTGAGATAAAGGGATGGAGCAGCAGCAATTCCACCTGTCCTTCTCGTCACTGCTGTAGGCCTTGGAGCAAAGCATTGGATAGAACTAGAAGCTTGTTCTCCCTTCAGGTTGCCTCACTGAAGAAATAAATCTGAAGTCTTGCCACATCAAGTGCAGTTCTAGGTTTTAAAGATCCGTATTTTTCACATACAAGATCCCTGGATGTAAGCCAAATACTTCATCTTTAATAAGTATCTTCTTGAATATACTTATTAAAGAAATTAAAATAGGACCAAAAATGGAGGGAAAGTCTGTTGAAACTGTTGGTGTACAATGTGAGGCCCCTGAAGGCATTTTAATGGCCAATTTTGACTATAGTAATTCTCCTTCACCCACGGGGGATAAGAACCAAGAGGCTGACTGGCTGTCTGAAATCACAGATATTACCTAAATGTATATACCATTTTTTGCCTACATGCACATACCATTGATAACATTTACAAATTTATAAATTAGGCAGAGTCAGAGATTAGCTATGATAACCAATAAGATAGAACAATTATAACGATATGTGTAATAAAAGTAAAATAAGCGTTCCTTGAACACGAGCAGTGCGATACCTACCGTGACCGTCAATCTGATAACTGAGACAACCGTTAAGTGAGTTGCAGGTGAGTAGTGTATACAGCGGGATACACTGGACAAAGGGATAATTCACATCCCGGGTGCAATAGCACAGTGCACAAAGTAAAACTCACGAATTATCCATTTCTGGAATTTTCCATTTAATATTAATATTTTTGGATTACAGTTGACTGTGGGTAATTGGAACCTTGGAAAGTGAAACTGAGGAGAAGATGGGACTGCTATACATGTACTTCTTGCCTTAGAAATTAATCCCTAAGATTAATAAGATATAATTCCACTGTTTTTATAATTAATTTATATTTGAATACAAAATTACCTGCAATATGATTTTTTTCCCCAGGTGAATCCTTTTGGAGGGTTGTTTGATGAGAAAGAATTTAGCTGAATTGGGGCAGACTCTATGGCCTATTTGATTACTCATGCCCCGGCAAAGAATGGTTTTTCCTCGTCAGGCCTGCTCCAGTGCCTGCCCCACTTGCCATGGGGCACATGAGCTTAGTGAGTCAGAGTTGTGCACCCCCAGACCTAATTTAAGCCCTTACTGTGAAGCCTAATGGACAGGTGATAGCGCCATCCTGATGGTGAACCTCCATCTCAGACCCAAGTGAGTTCCTGAGGAAAGCTCCCAGAATCCTACACTTTTCCCCATCCTGACTAATGTGAGAAAGGTTGAGGTGCACAAATCTCTGCTTTACTAATGCTCAGAGAAGCAGGAGAGAGAGAGAGAAAGAGAGAGAGAGAGATATCTCTGGGAGTTATGGGTTCCATTGGAGTGAGTTGGGAAGAATTTTTCTCCCCTCCCTTGTGTGATGAAGTGGCTCTGTTCTCTCTCTTCTTGGCCCCAAGAAAGATTGAGCCCAGAAATGGCAATGGGGAGAGAACCTAGACCAACAAATTCCTACCTTGTCTTCATTCATCTTTTCTTATCCCAGACTGGTACATTAATGGGATGCTCAGTGAGATGGTTGGGATGGCACCAGAAGGGGAGGTGGCTCCATGTACAACTTAGAAAGGATGGTATGAAGTGAATTGAGCAGGGAGGCATGGGTTATTACAAAGGGGAGAATATGCATTCCATCACTTTTATACATCCATAGACATGCCTGTTCTTGTGTCTATATGCTTTATGTGCAACAGAAAATACCAAGCAGGTATTTCACTAAGGCTTTTTGGTGTGGTGCAGAGATTCAAGCCCATGAGTGATCATGGTATTATCCCACAGTCCAATGTGTGACACATCAAGAGCTCAAGATTTGGAGTCAGAAGAACTGGGTACATGTCCTTGGTCTGTCACTTCATACTTGGTGGTGTTGGGCATATTAACTGTTCTTAGCTTTGGTGTAGTCATCTATAAAATAAGTCTGATGTGGGGGATTAAAGTGAAAGCATCCAGCACATTGATGATGTTAATTAAACCTGAATTTTAATCAACTTTGCAGAAGCTAAAAGTCAACTTGCCTCTGAAATAACTGCCAAAAGCTACAGAGCATCTTAGCTCTGCACTTTGGGTAAAGGAATTGGGCTCATAATGTCCTAGAAGGCCATTATTTTGACATTTTGTTTAAGGTTAGTTCCTAATTTGACTCAGCTATTTAAGGCAAGAATGTTTTCAAAAGACCTAAGTGATATTATTAACAAATGGGTTACATCTTCTCTTCACAGAGTTAAGCCTCTAATTATATGTTGAGCTGATTTATTAGTACTACAGGCTTAAACATTTCCTAACTATTAAGACTGACTAGAGAAACAGGCTAACTGTCCACAAGCAAAGAATGTGAACGGCAAAAACACTGCAGAGGAAGATGTGATGCATGGTGGATGAGTCACAGGGAAAGGTTTGGAGAAAGGTATTAATTAAGGTAATGTGAAATTATAACGAGTAAAATATGGGTTAAGTATTGGTGAATTTCCCTTCAGGACATACTTCCTATGATAGTAGGGAAGCATCTCCTAAAGGAGGTGATTAAAGCCACCAAGCTTAAGACCTTTAAAACTAGACTGAACAGAGTCCTTATGAACATACCAGAGAGCAAAATCCTACCCTAGTTGGTGGTAGGTAATCACAACTTTTGTACTGCTAAGGGCCTTGAATTGCTGACCTATCCACTAATTGAACCCAGTGTAAACCATCAAGTGAGTACAAGTTTTCTCTCTTGAGATTGTAGCTGCCATTCCTATAGGCATTGTTTTTTTTTGCTGGCAGACTTCCAATGCTACTGATATTAATATAAAAACCCTTTAAGTTTGCTTTCATTTTTAATATCCAAAATGCTTCTATTTTGTTTTTCCAGCAAAAGAAATTTTATTTCTCAAGATATAGAAACCAAGTATTAATTTCAGTTTCCTCAAAAAGAATATATAACTTTTAAAAATGAAAAACCAAATTGAACTTGATTGGACTTAATTCTTTTGTTTCTTCTTTCTTGTTTCCAGAGCACTTTTAGCTTGGCATCATTACATGAGTAAGAATGAGCTGCATCTCTTTGGAATCCACCAAGGGATATGGTGGAATGAGAACTGTTGTAATTATCACTATTCTAAATTTAATGAGGAGAGGATTTGGAGACACATAGTCTTATCTTCAGCAATTTTGTGCCTTACTGGATCAGAGACAGCACTGATGTGTAGCACTCCTCCTAGCACCATTTTAGTTTGAACCTACTCTCATGAGAGGTAGTTCAGGAAATCGTTCCACCTATGTAGAATGATTTCCTTACCTGTCTGGTTGGTGATATCTGAAACCAGTATTATTCTTTAATTAGCATCAAGGTATGACACCCCCACCCCACATCGTCTCCTGGTTCATCCCATCCTCCCCTAGTCTCTATTTTTCCTCTATTCCTTTGGGGCTCCACAAATTACCAGCACCACTATTTACTTTGTCTATACTGGAAATCCCACTATAGCCTTGACTCTTTTCTCTCTCACATCCCTATTTCACTTAATAGCCAAGTCTTGTTAAATTCACTTCCAGATATGTCTGAAATCATCTACTTTTTTCTATTAACTTAGTTTGACCCACAGTCTTCTCTGTCCTGGATTGTTACAACAGCCTCCTGAACTTCTCTCCTGGCTTCTCTTCTTGACTCCCATTAATCCACTGTCTGTGGATGAACGTTTAAAACACTAATCAGATCATATTGTGTCCCTACTTAAACATGCTAACTAGTTCCTTGCTGTCCTCAATGTGAGTTTCAAGTTCTTTGTATAACAAGGTTTTCTTCTGAAGCCTTATCTCCTTCTGTTTCAGTCTCACATTGAATGCTCCGCCATACTGAATTGTAGACAGCTTTCCAAACATGCTGCCTCCTTTCTTAACTTCTGTCCTGAATACTTTCTACTGATCTCTTTTCACCTGAATAACTCTCATTCATTACACACATCTAACCATAGACAACTTGTTCTCCAAACATCTTCCCATGGACCCCCCAAAACAGAATTAAATCTTTTCCACGTACTCTGTGTTCACTCCTATGTAGCAGCATCACACCAGAATCTTCCCTAAGAGATTGTTAGCCAGAATGCGGCCATGGACTGGGTCCTTTCACTGTGTCATTGCCAAGGGTTAGGACAATGCTGGCACCAAGTAAATACCAAATACAACTTTGTTGAATGAATAACTGAACAACAAATCTTCCTCTAGGAGAGGTAATGCATTGATTTAATAGCATAAAAGGCATATAACTTACCAAAAATTACCTAGGAAAATTTTGTGGAGGAGATGGAATTAAGACTGGAGAGAGAAGGGAGACTTTAGGGTAAGAGAAACTGGAAATCACAACTTTTAGAATTGGTAAAGGATGTTTGTGAAACATTGAAAAGTCTGGCTTGATGATTAGAGTAGAGAATGTATATTGAGGAAATGGAGAATGGTCAAATGGTGAAGGATTCTTTCTTTCTTTCTTTCTTTCTTTCTTTCTTTCTTTCTTTCTTTCTTTCTTTCTTTCTCTTTTTTGTGTGTGACAGACTCCCACTTTGTTACCCAGCCTAGAGTGCTGTGGTACCAGTCCAGCTCCCAGCAACCTCAAATTCCTGGGTTCAAGTGATCCTCCCACCTTAGCCCCTGGAGTGGAGGGACCTACAGGTACCCACTAAAACACAAAGGTAAGTTTTCTATTTTTAGTAGAGGCAGAGTCTTGCTCTTGTTCAGGTTGATCTCGAACTCCTGAGCTCAAGGGATCCTTTTGCCTTGGCCTTCCAGAGTGCTAGGATTACAAGTGTGAGCCCACTGTACCTAGCCTTTGAAGGGATTTGAAAGATAGGAAAAATACTTCAGATACAATTTTGTTAGAAATAGCAACTCACTTATGATTTTAGAACAGATGAATGATATGATAAGTGTAGTGTTTAAGAAAGATTAATCTGGCTCGATGCCTATAGCTCAACCGGCTAAGGCGCCAGCCACGTACACCTAAGGTGG
>NW_003852400.1:24082711-24093176 GCF_000181295.1 Otolemur garnettii
ATTTTTGTTTTGTTGTGTTGTGTTTTGCTTTTGCTAATTTGTTTGAATTCTTCCATTTTTACTTATATCAAGAGCAAGGGCTCCTGTATTTTTGATTATGGTATTTCAGCCTCATTTATTCTCTCTCTCTATTTTACTCTTCTTTCTCACTTTTGATAGCTACTTTTCTACCTTTCTCATCTTTCCTGCAGAAATTGCTCATACAACAGCTAAGATGTTCCCTCCTTTATTTGGTATTTCTTCTTTCTTTCTTTTTTCCTCTTCATTCTCTCTCCTTTATTTGATACAACTGTATGTTTAATTTTCTTTATTCTTATTTTATTATTGTTATTTATTCTCTTTTCTCTGAGCACTAGGGTGGCACAGTATTCGTCTGTCTGGGAGGTCACAGCAGTACTTTTCTCAAGGAGGCCAAGAGATCATGGTCCAGGGAGCCCTTCTACCTATGGTGTTGGGAAGACAGTATTGGCAAGTCCACGCTGCAGAATTTTTCTTTTTCTCTTTCCTTTTTATTTATTTTTTCTTTCTGTTTTTTTGTTTTTGCTCTTTCTTTCTCTTCCTATATTTGCCATAGGTAGAGTCTGGCTTTTCCCAGGCTGAGAAGGAGTTCCTGAGTTTGAGGAACCAACCCAGCCCAGCCCCCTAAAATCCTTGAGTTGCAGGAATAGCTTTAGCACTATGACAATCAATACCATTTTTCCTATCACTCTCACTCTTTGTTCCTGTCCTCCTGTTCAATTCATTACTTTCATACTTTCACTATTTTTTTTCTTCTTCCTTTCTCTTCTATGCTTTATCTTTCTTTTCTTTTTGGCCTTCTAACAAGAGACCACTTCTACACCTAAGCTCTGAGACAAGGTAATTTAAAACAAAGGAGGAAGTGAGAAGGAATAAGGGAGACAAAGAGTCAAAGAACAATAAAGCATACATGAGGAGAAAGAACCAAAATAAAAATTCAGGCAACATGAAAACCAAAACAAAACAACTCCTCCAAGGTACCATGAGGCAGCTACTACAGAGGACTCCATTTATAAAAAATTAATTGGCTCAGTGCCTGTGGCTCAAGTGGCTAAGGTGCCAGCCACATACACCTAAGGTGGCAGGTTTGAATCCAGCCTGGGCCCGCCAAACTACGACAGCTACAACTAAAAAAACAAAAATAGCCAGGCATTGTGGCGGCGCCTGTGGTCCCAGCTACTTGGGAGGCTGAGGCAGAAGACTCACTTAAGCCCAGGAGTTGGAGGTTGCTGTGAGCTGTGATGCCACGGCACTCTACCCAGGGGGACAGCTTGACGCTCTGTCTCAAAAAAAAAAAAAAAAAGAAAGATTAATCTGGAAAATGTACACAGGAAACTGAACAAGAATGTTACTCAAGTCATCAAAAGGTTATAGTGCCATAATATATGAATAAGAGGATGCAGTAGCTTAAATTATTGTTCTAAGTATTTATGCCCTCTGCCTCCCACCCTGTGCCTTCCACCTGTTGGCCATGTGACTTGCTTTGGTGGCAGAATGTTGGTGGGCATAATGTAAACAAAAACTAGAGAAGACTTGTGTGATTAGGCCATCACCAAGAGAAGAATATACCTTGGCTAGCCTGTGAAGAGAAAACTGGAGCAGCTGAGACCCAGTTAAGCCCATCATGCATCAGCCAACCCCCACCCAGACCACAAACATTGGGTTAATGTGAAATAATTTTTTTTTTTTTTGAGACAGAGCCTCAAGCTATCCCCCTGGGCAGAGTGCCATGGCCTCACTGCTCACAGCAAACTCCAACTCCTGGGCTCAAGCGAGTCTCCTGCCTCAGCCTCCCAAGCAGCTGGGACCACAGGCGCCCACCAAAGCGCCTGGCTATTTTTTGGTTGCAACCATCACTGTTGTTTGGCGGGCCCGGGCTGGACTCAAACCTGCCACCTCAGGTGTATGTGGCTGGCGCCCCAGCTGCTTGAGCCACAGGCACTGAGCCTGAAATAATTTTTTTAAGACTGAGTTTTGGGGCATTTTGTTATATAATAAAAGTAACAGATATAGGGAGTAAAGATGTGACCAAAGTAAAGGAAGAAAAGAAGGGATGATACATACTTGGAAGGACAAACTGACAGTTCTTGCGTAATAACAGACACTGGGATTGAAAGAGAGAAATAGTTAAAAATTACTCTAAATTTTTAACCCTGAAGTGAAAGAAAAGAGCTGACATTTCTGTGACAGAGAAAATGAGAAACTAAACTGTGATCTTAAATTTGAAGCAATGGTAAAAGATTCGAGGGGAAATGTGTAGTAGGAAATTAGAAATAAGGAAAACGAGATTGAATTAGAAGAGAAGAGGATATCTTAGTCATGACTTGCTACAGGCTGAATTGTATTCTCCTCAGATTCTATGTTTAGGCTGTATCCCACCCGCAATGTGACTATATTTGGACAAGGGTCTTTAGGAAATAATTAAAATTAAATGAGGTCATGAGGGTGGGGTCCTAATCCCACAGGATTGGTGGCCTTATAAGAAGAGGAAGAGACCAGAGTGCACCCTCTCTCTCTCCATATATACCTGGCAAAGACAGCGTAATGTGCGAACACATTGAGAAGGTGACGGACTGTCCTTGAGTCAGGAAGGCCTCACCCTGACCTTGACTCTACTGGCACTCTGATTGCAGACTTACCATCTTGAGAAATGTGAGAAAATGAATGTATGTTGCTTAAGCCACCTAGACTATGGTATCTCGTTATGGCGGCCTGAACTGCCTACTACAACTCTGGAAAAAGACTGAAGTAGAGTGAAGAGCAAGAAGACCAGAGAGCCAAGGACGGAAGGGGAAAAAAGCCTAAAATTAAGGGGAAGGCAGAAGAGGATCCAGAAGAAAATGGGGTCCTAACTGTGAAGGGGACAAAAGCATATTGTGTGAATCAGTATCAGTATGGTAGGCAGAGCATGGGCTTAGAGTCAATACCTCATAGGGTTGAATTCTTCCTCTGAGGCTGGAGAACCTTAAGCAGTTACTTAACCCCTCTGGCACCACTACTTTATTTTATAAATTGTGATAATAATGGTCCTGACTTGATGTGGTCATTTGAAAAATGCAAAGATTAAGGTAGGAAAAGTGCTTAATAGTGTGCATGGCACAGTAGTAATTGTAAATAACTCTTACTAAATGACAGGTATCATTTCAGAAAGTGTGATGTGTATTCAACAGTATCAAATATTTCAAGATAAGTGTCAAAGAGGATAAAGTAATTGTTGTTAGGTTCTATTGCAGAGAAATCTCTAGTGATCTTTGAGTGTTTCAGTACAGTGGGCTTCAGTCTGCATGTGTCTGGAGATGTGGGAAAGGAAGAGGAAGGTACCCTAATTTGGAGAAGATAAGGAGGTTGCGGGAAAAATAGAGATGAAGGTGACGTAAGTACTCAGCCCTACTATGAAACTAATTTATAGTTTCCATAGGAAAGCTATAACCCAATTTTAGCCCAGGAATATGGGGAGAGGGGAGAGGGAGGAGAGGGGAGGGGAGAGGGTGGGTGGAGGGACTGTTATTGCTGGGATCACACCTATGGTTCATCCTATAAGGGTACATGTGAATCTCTCTAATTGTAGAATATAAATGTCTTAACACAACAACTAAGAAAAGGACATGAAGGCTATGTTAACCAGTTGGATGAAAGTATTTCTTTCTTTCTTTTTTTTTTTTTTTTTGAGACAGAGCCTTAAGCTGTCCCCCTGGGTAGAGTGCCATGGCATCACAGCTCACAGCAACCTCCAACTCCTGGGCTCAAGCGAGTCTCCTGCCTCAGCCTCCTGAGTAGCTGGGACCACAGGCGCCCATCACAACGCCCAACTATTTTTTGGTTGCAGCCATCATTGTTGTTTGGTGGGCCCAGGCTGGATTTGAACCCGCCACCTTAGGTGTACGTGGCCAGCGCCTTAGCCACTTGAGCCACAGGTGCCGAGCCGAAAGTATTTCAAATCGTATATAGAAACAGTACACTGTACCCCATGATAATATTAATGTACACTGCTATGATTTAATTTAAAAAAAAAAAAGAAAGTGATGTAAGTGGACCAGTTACAGTTTAGAAGAGAAGGTGCATCCAAATAAAAAGGCAGTGACACGTAAGCCAGAAGGGGCAGCTGATAACCAAATTGGGGGTGTGGCTATTTTGCCAAGAAGAGAGAGAAATGGGAATATATAATTGCAAAAGGAAAAGACAAATCAATACATTGTTATTGCCAAATGGCTCATAAGGCTTTGGATTCTAGTTCTATGTAACTCTAGGCAAATTGCTCTTATTAGCATAAACAGTTGCTAGTGTTCATGCTGTCTTGACAGACAATTCCTTGATCTGCTGTTTGTGTCCTGGAGCTGTCCCTGCTATTTGGGGGCATTTTGAAGCCCATGGAGATTCTTCTTATGAGTTATAGATGGATGATTCTATTCTCTCTGCTGACCGTGGAAGAGTCTAGATGGAGGATGAAGAGTGATACTTGGCAGGAGTCTTTTCGAAGTTAGGATTATTGGCCTTTCTCCATTCCCATTTCTAATTTATTTGTTGGGCCAGAGGTTGAAACCATTTTTTTTTCCTATTAGATACGATGGGAATATCTGAACAAGAAAATCTGAAGTAAATGAATGACATTATTATTCCTAAGAAGCAGTTACTTAGGTATACTCTTTCCTTTTGGTGGTGAATTTATTTTTCTATTCATCATGTGTGCTGCTTTGTGCATTTGCATTCGCAAAGCCCCTTATTTGGTGAAATCCTTCTTTTGGAAAGTTACCCATCAGTTATTATCTACTTACAAAGGAGAGAGGATGATGTCATTGAAAACCTTTTATTCTTTTGGATTTACATAAATGTGGAATGCAAATAAAATAACATTTTCTGAATAGCTCACTGCACATTTTCACTTTGGGAGAAAATAAAAATTGGCTGTAGATTTCTGGTAATTTTTTTTTTCTATAGACCGTAGGTAATTTGGAGTAACTAATCTGGCTGTCTTTACTCCATAATTTGGCTTGCTTCTGGCCAGAAGCACATTAATGATAGAAATTAGAGGGGGCATTATAATTAGAAAAACAAAGAAGAACCATGTAGTCTGTTGCTTATAAAAATCACCCTTTGTTGTCGGAACAATTGCGTTAAAACATTTTAACTTCAGAGTCAGATCAGTCATCCTTGTCTAGACGTTAATTCTCTGACCATGGAGGAAAGCATTTCTCTTCCTTTCCACCCAACTTCCTGCTGCAAATCAGCTTTTACCTGTGGCCACTGTACAGATTCACATTGCTGTGGGCAAATAGCTTCTGATAAGTTCATGTGCTGAGACAGAGGTGGGAGAGAGGAAAGGAGACAGAAAAAAATGAGAGATAGAGAAAGAGAGAAGAAAAGGAGGAAAGAAAGGAAATGAATGAAAAATTCTCTACTGGGTTGCTGGAAGCTCACAGATACAGCTGAGGTACATGGACTTGTCAAGGCTGGCCTTGGCACAAAACTGCCAACCCAAGTTCTATGAAATCTATTATTGTCGAGCTGAAACTTTCTAAGTGAAAGACTCAGCCCTAGAGTATTTCTGGGCAGGAATGTTGTCTTAGGCACATTTCATAAGTCAGGACTGGGATAGAGTTAGGAGTTTCCAGAAAGTAATTGGCTGGTCCTGTTAAGAGCTAGCCCTAGGTACTGATGTCCCTGGACCAGTCCCCGGGGATGAGAAAAGGGAGAGAAAAAGTTAAGGTGAAAACCTGACATGGAAACTGTGAGGACTTCCTGGGGTGAAGAGGGTCTTAGGCCCAGGTGTGAAGGGGACGGCAGCCCAGAGCAAAGGGCTATCCTGTGCTCCGCACCCAAGCAAGCTGGGAAGAGCAAGAGGAGTCTCCGGCTTCGGTAGAGGGCAATAAAAAGACACGTGGGAAGCCAGCTCCTGAGTCTTCTTCTTCCTTCTCTTCTCCTTTCAATACCCCAGATAGATGCTTGAGATTCAGAGAGGCAGCTTTTGACAAAGAGCAGTTTCATTGGCTGGGATGTAAACTAGGCTGTCTAGTCAGTGGTGGGGAGAACAGAGTGATGGAGGGCGAATTATCTACATGGCAAAAATACAGCAGATTTAAAATAATAGGCGTAGAAGTTTATACCATCAAACGAACAAAAAAATTATATTCTTTTAAAATATAAATATAAAAATTGATTATCACTATATTTACTATGATGAAATAAACTTAGATGTTAAAAAAATGAAAAAAAAATTACTGTAAAACTATTTTGTGTGTAGAAACCAAACATGCATACACATGTATGTGTGTGTGTATGTGCACGTGTGTATACACATATATACACACACACATATATATAAGGCCAGCAGTTAAGTTCACAAACTTATCCTGAAAAAAGTGCTACATACCTCCTTGCTGAATATCACCATGGTCAAGTGGCCACGGGGAGTACTTTGAAGGTGACTGTAGTGATATTCAGCAATGACGTATGTAGCACTTTTTCTAGGATGAGTTTGTGCACTTAATTGTCTAGCCTCGTACATATCAACATTTATGAGATATAGCTTATGGTGTGAGACTTGAAATTAAGATTGGGCATTACGTGCCGCCTTGACATCTAAAACAAGAGGACCTGAAAAGGCTTAGTCGTAAGTTTTCCTGCTGTTTACAAATATCATGCTACCACTCAGTGGAAAGGCTGCCCACTCAGCTGGTTTCTTAGTCAGCTAGATCTGTCTTCAATGAAATAGGTTTCACTCCCCTGCCAGTTTATGAAATTATTCAAACATGCTAATCACATCTTCCTGTGAGAAGCATGGATCCCATCATCCTCTTGCCGCTGCAATGCCCATCTCCCACAGACCTCCTTGCTCACTCTATCTTGCAGTGCAAACCTTTGTGGCTGTGGATGATGTGTGGTGCTCTCTCCCAGGCTGTGATTAATATGGGGCCATCAATCTTAATTCTCCCACGTCAGGTGTCCTGTGTTCAACCATCTCATGTTATTTAGGGCAGGAGAATTCCTCTCTCACCAACAAAGTGACTAGGAGGACATCAAAACACAACTAATGTGGAATATAGAAGAAATTTAAAAGATTAATTACATTTATCAGAAAACAAGAAACTCTAGACAGAAATGAGTTAAGCATTCAACTGAAAAAGTTAGAAAAGGGGCAAGAGAGCAAATGCAAAGAAAAATGGAGAAAAATAGTGGAGTTAAAAAACCCAAGGAAACCTAGATGAAATATGTAAGTTTTGAGAAAAAACATAAAATGTATAAATGGCACTAGATGAAATAGAAAAGTTTAATAAAGTAATACCATCATATTTTTAGTGATAATCAAAGCATTTTTACAGTTTTAGAGTTGAACTTTACCAAATTATTATAGAACTGTTAAACTTTATATATTATTCCAGAAAACAGAAAAAGAGGGACAGCTGCCTAAGTAATTTTGTAAAGGTAGTAAAATCTTGATTTCAAATACAGATGACAATAGTACAAGGAAAAAAATGTAGGTCCCTTTAACTTATGAATGCACATGAGAAAATTCTAAGTGAACTATTAGCTAATGGAATCAAGTGATGTATTTAAAAAAATCGTATCACAATCAAGCAAATTTTACCTTGGTAATGCAAAGATGATTTAATGTAAGTAAGCAAATCCATCCATTCAGGGCCTAAAAGAGAAAAAAAACAAAACAAACTTTCTTATTCAAATAGCTGTGGAAAAAAAAATTGACAAAAACACTAAAAAGACTTTTGTTTTGTTTTGTTTTTTGGGTTTTTTTTTTTTTTTTTTTTGGCCAGGGCTGGTTTTGAACCCACCACCTCCAGCATAGAGGGCTAGTGCCCTAACCCTTTTGAGCCACAGATGCTACCCTAAAAAGACTTGTTATTAGAAAACTATTTTTGCCACATAAAGGCTATCTGTTAAAAATTTATAGTTAACATTATATTTAATAAAGAAACTTTGAAGGTTGACTTCTGCGGTATCATTGTTTGATATGACACTAGAAGTCCTGGCCAAGTAGTAATATTGAGAAACAAAATAAGAGATACAGGATTAGAAAAAAACAAATCATTGCCATTTCTCATAACTACATGAAAAACTCAGAGATTAGCAGACACACTATTAGAAGTATCAAGAGAGTTTAGCAACCTTGCCAATTAAAATTAGTTTAAAAGTTTTAAATAGCAATAATTAGTTAAAACATTATTAGAAAGGAGATATCATTTGCAGTAATAATCAAAACTATTATCAGGCCAGAGAAAGAAATAAAAGTTATCCAAATTGGGAAAGAGGAGGTCAAAATATTACTTTTTGCTGATGATATAATCTTATGTCTAGAAAACACCAAAGACTCCACTAAGCAACTCCTGGAATCAATAAATAAATTCAGTGAAGTCTCATGTTACAAAATCAATGTACACAAATCAGTAGCTTTTTTATACATCAATAATAGTCAAGCTGAGAGTCAAATAAATGACTCAATGCCATTCACAATAGCTACAAAGAAAATAAAATACCTTGGAATATACTTAGCCAAGGAGGCAAAAGATCTCTGCAGAGAGAACTATGAAACAGTGTAAAAATATCCATACTATTCAAAGTGATTTACAGATTTGATGCAATCCCCATTAAAATACCAGCATCATATTTCACAAATCGAAAAAAAATAATTCTACACTATGTTTGGAACCAGAAAAGAGACCAAATAACTAAAATAATCTTAAGCAGAAAGAACAAATCTGGAGGTATCACCAGACTTCAAACTTCACAACAAGGCTATAGTAACCAAAACAGTATAGTATTGGCCCCAAAATAGAAACATAGATCCCTATCAATGGGACAGAACAGAGAATCCAGTTATAAAATCATGTCCTACAGCTAGCTGATCTTTCACAAAGCAGACAACAATATACACTGGGGAAAAGAATCTCTATTGAATAAATGGTGCTGGGAAAATTGAATAGTCACATGCAGACAAATAAAACAGGATCTGTATCTCTCACCACTCACAAAAATTAATTCAAGATAGATTTTAAGACTTAAATGTAGGGCATGAAATCATAAGAATCCTAGAAGAAAATGAAGGGAAAACTCTTCTAGATCTTGATGTAGGTGAAGAATTTATGTTAAAGACTTCAATGGCAATTACAAAAATAAAAATAAATAAACAGGACTTCATTAAATTAGAAAGCTTTTGCACAGCTTGGGAAATAATTAACTGAACAAACAATTAGACAATGGGAGAAAATATTTGCAAACTGTATATTCAAGAAAGGGCTAATGTCTGAAATCTACAAGTAACTCAAACAAATCATCAAGAAAAAAGCAAACAACCCCAATAAAAAGTGGGCTAAAGACATGAACAGACACTTTTCAAAAGAGGACAGACAGTCAAAAGACATGAAAAAATGCTCCATGTCACTAATCATTAGGGAAATTCTAACTGAAACTACAATGAGATAATTGCTTCATTCCTGTTAGAATGGCATTTATTCTAAAGTCCCAAAACAATAGATGCTGGATTTGATACAGAGAGAAAGGAACACTTACATACTGTTGGTGAGACTGCAAATTAGTATGACCGCTATGGAAAATAGTATGGTGACTTCTCAAAGAACTAAAAGTAGACCTATCATTAGATCCAGCAATCCCACTACTGGGCATCTACCCAAAGGAAAGGAAATCTTTCATTAAAAAGACATCTGTGCTTGAATGTTTATCGTAAGACAATTCACAATTCCAAAGATGTGGAATCAACCCAAGTGCTCATCAGTTCATGAGTGGATTAACAAAATGTGGTATATGTCTACCATGGAGTACTACTGAACCATAAAAAGGATGAATTAATTAGCCTTTCACAGAAATTTAGAAGGAATTGGTGATCATTATCCTAAGTGAAGTATCTCAAGAATGGAAAAACAAACATTACATGTAGTCTCTAACAAAATTGGAACTAACCAATGGGTACACATGTGCAGAGAGGGAAATATTAATAAAAGTCATTGGAAATCAAGCAGGGTGGAGGAAGCAGGTGTAGAGGAGCAAAAAGGGTTTGGGTACAGTGAACATTATTCTGGTGGTGGCAACTTATACCCCTGACTTAAACCATATAATAGAAACATTTGTAGCTCCTTAATATTTTGAAATTTAAAAAAATTATCTATAGCCCTGGGACTGGATGAGATTATTAAGAGACTAATGTTTATAATAAAGATGTATTCTAGGAACATCCAAAAACCCTATAGAAGGCTTGGCACCTGTGGCTCAAGTGGCTAAGGTGCCAGCCACGTACACCTAAGGTGGTGGGTTTGAATCCAGCCCGGCCTGCCAAACAACAGTGACGGCTGCAACCAAAAAATAGCCGGGCATTGTGGCAGGCACCTGTCCCAGCTACTTGGGAGGCTGAGGCAGGAGACTCGCTTGAGCCCAGGAGTTGGAGGTTGCTGTGAGCTGTGGTGCCACGGCACTCTACCCAGGG
>NW_003852400.1:24093196-24115426 GCF_000181295.1 Otolemur garnettii
AAAAAAAAAAAAAAAAAAACCCTATAGAACTTAGGAACTAACTTTAAGTGTATAATGCACAAGTATATAAGTATATAACTTAAGTATATAATGGACAATTTTAAAGTGTAAAAGAGAATCTGAGTACATAGAGAGATAAAATGTTTATTTATTACATGTCAACATAATTTTTTCTCCTAATATTGATCGGAAAGGGTTAATAAAGTCCTCGCAGGGTGTATTTAGGAATTGAACAAACTAAATATAAGATTTTTTTTTTTTTTGATGAATGGAAGTCTCCAAATTACTGGTAAAATTTGAAGCACAGAAGAGCAAAGCAGGTTGATTACCTTGTACTTTAAGACATACTATCACTTCTTAGCAATAGAAATAACCTGGTATTTGTACAAACAAATAGGTGAGTGCAACTGAAAGGAGAGATTATAAATAAACCTGTGTATGTGATTACAAAGCATAACAAATTATAATAGCAGAGAGAAAAATAGATTTTTTTTTTTTTCAGTTTTTGGCCCAAGTTGGGTTTGAACCCACCACCTCTGGCATATGGGGCTGGCACCCTACTCCTTTGAACCACGGGCACCTCCTGAGAAAAATAGATTTTTAATATATAATACCAACTAAACTGGCTTTTCATAGGGAAAAATAAAGTAACTTTCTACTTCACACCCTACATAAAGATGAAATCCAAATGAACTTAAGGTGAAAAGTGCAAGGTAAAACTAGAAAGCTGATAAAATAAAATGTAAAAAGACATTTTCTAATTTAATCCTGAGGAATAGCTTCTTGAATCAAAGAAGCACAAACAATAGTGCCGCATACCAATGGCTATCGTTATCTAAAAATCAAGGTTTTCTGTTCATTACAGGACACCATAGACAAGGCAAACAGAGAGGTCATTGGAAGAAAATATTTGCACTCCATAAAAACTAGGGTAAACAGAGGCCTTCTAGAAATTAAAAAATATATACATATTCAAAAGGAGGGAGCATGGCTATAAGCAGTGATGCCCACAGTGGAAAGTCCAATGAGCTAATGGGCCTATGAAGAGATGCTCAATCTCACTAGTAATGAGGGGAAGCGAATTAAGACAAAGGTAAAGGATCAGGTCTTACTGATCAGTAATGTAAAAGTTAGGAATAGGATCATATCAAATATTAGTGAAATCTGGATAGAAACAGGAATCCTACCTAGGGTTGCAGATAAAGATAGACATGAAGAATGGCCATTCTGTAATCTGTCACTAATTATATGAGGAAAAAAATACATATGTGTGCACGTCTACGTACATGTGTGTATGATATGCATATAAACACATACAAATTAATATATTTTTTCCTTCTACTTGGTGACGTTCTCAGTGCAACTCACATTTACACCCCAGAAAATATTCTCACAGATCTGTAAATAGTCACATATGAAGATGTTGATACGTGGTGATATGTGATACATATGACTTAGAGACAACCTAGGTCCAATCGCTAGGTGAATGTCTAAGTAAAATGTAGCAAACACGTATTATTTAGGATTCCACAGAGCGGTTAGAAGCATTACACTAGATGTCCATTACAGAGATGGATGGACCCTAAAAATGTTGTATTGAGTGACCAAAGCAATGCACATCTTAGCACAGTTTTCAAAGTTGTGCTTATCTGAGGATGTAAACAACTTAGAGTGACTATTAGAGTGTGTGTCTATCAGTGGAGCGAGTGTTGGGGTTGAAAGGGAAAAAAATTAAGAAAAATGCAAGACAGAAGGTTGTGAAAAACCAGGGAGCGATAATACAGTGAACACAGTTGTGTTTCTGGAGTCTGACAGGAAAATAAAAATCCCAATTTCTAGTTGCCTAATTGTTCATAAAAATTATCCATAATTTCCAAGTATAGGATGTTTACACACACACACACACACACACACACACAGAGCCAAGCTGAGCATAATTGTTTTTAAAACCTTAACCAGAAGGGTTTGTTTTTATGCCTAACCACTAGTCAAACCAATTAAGACAGTTGAGCTGGTTTATGCTTTTATCTTCCTCTTCTGACACAGATTTCTCTCTACAGTTAGCAACCCCCTCCACAGCTTTAGGGGATCAATAACATCAAACCCTGAAAAGTAATGTGCAAAAACAAGATATAATTCAGATTAAATTAGTTAAAACATCTACTCCATGTATCCAACCTTTTTTGCACAGGTTAATTGGAGAATCAGGTAATTAAGCAGCAATTTTGATTAGTGGATTGCTAACATGAAATTAAACTCCAAACTCTTCCTCTTGCTCAAAGGCAAAATTCTCATCTGAAATGTCAAGATGTTTCATCCAAATCATTGAAAGGAAAGCTCGGTTACCAAGCAGAACGTATTAATTTCCCACAAAAGTGAAAAAATGTCATGGTTAGCTAGAGTAGTGCTACTCTCTAAAACAATTCCATTAAAATATTCAAATGTTAATAGCTAATATATATTAAGATCTTAGGCTCGGCGCCTGTAGCTCAAGTGGCTAAGGCACCAGCCACATACACCAGAACTGGCAGGTTCAAATCCAGCCCGGATCTGCCAAACAACAATGACAATTACAACCAAAAAATAGCTGAGCGTGTGGTGGGCGCCTGTAGTCGCAGCTACTCAGGAGGCTGAGGCAAGAGAATCGCTTAAGCCTAGGAGTTGGAGGTTGCTGTGAGCTGTGATGTCACAGCACTCTACCCAGGGCAACAGCTTGAGGCTCTGTCTCAAAAAAAAAAAAAAAAAAAAAAAGAAAAGGAAAAAGTGCTCACTCACTAGATTCCATGCAATAGCTAAGCATCTCACCACACCTTGTAAGACAATGGACATCATTGTTACCTTTTTTTCAGATGAGGAAACCACATTTTAAAGATGGAAAGTGTTTAACTGAAAATTACATAGCTACTAAATGGCCACAGTAATAAAAGGAGACTAATTTTAAGAGATGTTTCCTCTTTCTGACAGGAAGTCCTCAGTATATGTCTATAACAGGGCAGAGAAACAGATTCTGAATTGCAAGTGTTAACACCAGGTAGAAAGTGGGTGATGTGATGATGAGATATGCTTTTTCTTGGAGGTAGACAACGAGGTTCTACTCCCCCTTCTCAGGCACTTGCTTACAGACCTTGACATACGGTTGCCCTGGGAACCTGTTAGGGCACTAAGTTCTGTTTTCACCTACAAGGGAAGAGAACATCTTCAGTGGTCTTTATTTTTTTGAGAATTATGGGTTAAGGCATATTGTGCAAGGAACTCTTGGCATCTGTTTCCAAGGTAATCATCACTCACTGTGATCTATCATCTTGTTTCCTCCCTCCCTCCCTTTCTCCCCTCTTTCCTCCCTTCCTTCTTTCCTTCTCCTTTTTTTCTTTTGCTATGATCAAGTGACAAGATAGAAGAGACAGTTTCTTGGATATTGAGATATTGAACAATTGACTTAATTCTTTTAGATCTCCGTTTTGTCATCTGTAAGATGACTATAGTGGGCACATAATTTTTTTTTCTTTTGTAGTTTTTGGCCGGGGCTGGATTTGAACCCACCACCCCCAGTATATGGGGCCAGTGCCCTACTCCTTTGAGCCACAGGATCGCCCGTGGGCACATAATTTCTAACATCCCTATTCAAATTTTATTTAAAATTTAATGAACAATTAAATGAATAATGCAAAACAAAATGGAATGTGATTGGTTAAGAAAATACTCAGAATACAATATTTAAAGGCTACCTGTGTGTCAGCATTGAAACAAGACCTAAGGGTCATGAAGCATAACAAGACTATGAGAAATCAGAAGTAGGAGCTCTGGGCACAAGTACTTGTGGTTCTTATATTTGGGTTAATGAATTATAGCCACAGGTAGTTGTTTCATGACAGACAGAAGTGACTAAACCTTTCTTAGAAAGAGGGCTGATGTTCTGATTCTCAAGGTACCATTTTTACTTGGTATCTTAAATATGGTTTTTAGCATTATTGGAATAATAAACTTCTTTGAGAATCTGGTAAAAATCATAGGCCTTCTACCTAGAAAAATGCAAACATGAACATATAACATTTTACATGGAATTTTGGAAGTTCATAGATTTCATGAGATCAACTTCAAATGAGCAGTCGTAGGTGTAAAAGATCTCTATTTCAATCTGGAGGGTTGGTTGACTGTTTTAATGTTTATGACCCAACTCATTTATTCAATCATTAAATCTTTCATCCAACGTGTATAGGTTACCTACTAGGTACTGGAAATATAAAATTGAAACACAATCCCTGCCTTTTGGGACTTTGAAGAAGTAAGTGTGAGAGAGTATAAACTGCGGGCAGCATGTACCCTGGGCAACTTTGGTGACATTTCTCAGCCTCAGCCAGATTAACGTGCTGAGCCAGGTGATCCTTTGCCGTGGAAGCTGTCCTAGGCAGTGTGGGAGGTTCAGCAGCATCTCTGGCCTCCACCCACTAGGTGCCAGGAATAATCCCTCTCACAGTTGAGACATGCAAAAATGTCTCTAGATGTTGCCAGTGCTTCCCGGGCCCCTGGGTGAGAGCTGCTGCCTCGGCGGCCACATCTCTTCAACAGAAGGCAGGGAAATCTACATGCAGGAGCAAGGGATAGAGTGAGGCCTGTGGAATTGTGGCTGTCTTTTTCCTATTTCTGGTATCCATATGGAAGAATTTTTATTTATTTATTTATTTTTTATTTTTATTTTTTTATTTTTTTGAGACGGAGCCTCAAGCTATCCCCCTGGGTAGAGTGCCATGGCATCACGCTCACAGCAACCTCCAACTCCTGGGCTCAAGCGAGTCTCCTGCCTCAGCCTCCCAAGTAGCTGGTACCACAGGCGCCCACCACAACACCTGGCCATTTTTTGGTTGCAGCCATCATTGTTGTTTGGCGGGCCCGGGCTGGGGATTCGAACCCACCACCTTAGGTGTATGTGGCTGGTGTCTTAGCCACTTGAGCCACAGGCGCCGAGCCATGGCAGAATTTTTAAAAGCACATTTCTGGCCTCTCCTTGTCCTTTTACTCTCTCTGTCCCAGTGAAAATAAAGTGACTTGTTGAGTCAGTAAGTTTACAAAAGCTCACTGAGCTTCCCAGGTGGGTTTCTCTCTCCTTCCTCTTGGGATCTGCTGCCAGTAGGGTGCATATGCAGCCTGGCTTCTTCAGATCCTCTTAGTTGTTGGGGGAAGGCAGGGGCTGGTGAGCTGATGAGCTGCCCAACTTTGGGATTTCTATTAGCATCCACACCGTGTTTACAGCCATAAAGCCACGACCTCCTATCTGGGCACCAGACATGATCCAAGTGTCATTTTGATCTCTTAACCCCAACATTCTTTATTTTATTTTTCAATTTATTCAGAACTGAGATAGGGAAGAGGATAGTCTATAAGAGTCCCTGTAAAAAACACACCCTTCCCCCACCCCACCAAAGAGCTGATTAGGAGTTAGACAGATAAGTTGTGAAGGGATACCATAGGCAAAGCAGATGTCATAAATAGGAATAAAGTTTATGAGGTCGTAACGTACTCAGAAAACTTCAGTTAGTTTATTAAGCAGAATCTAAATTATAATAGCATGAGGCCTGAGAGTAGTAGGTGATAAATTAAACTGGACAAGGAGACAGATGCCAATTCAAAAAGCCTTCCTATGTCACAATGAGAAATCTGGATTTTTTTCTGAGGTAATTGTGGGTCAACGTGGAGAACTTGAAGAGGTTGTAGTGAGACAAAGAAACTATTAAAGTAGCTCCTCCAGAAGTCAGGTCAAGGGAGGTTGCAGCCTCAGCTAGGGTAGTGTTGGTATATAGATGGAACTGCTTGTATGATATTTGTATATGTTCCTTTGGCATAACTTTTAAATTTTATTCTTAATTTATGTAAAACAAACTTCATTTATAATGTTAATTATGAAGCAATTTTGTGATGGCAAATAAGAATGGTTGGGGTGGGAATCATGTTGGGTGTTTTTGTGCGAGTTTTTCTACATTTGTTTCACTGACATGGTCTTTGAATTATCAAAGCTTGTACCCCAAAGAAAATTTCTCACTAAAAAGGATACAGATCTTGAGTGTTACTGACAGAAGGGCCCAAGAGTTGCTTATATTACAGTTGACAAACCCAACCTTGGAGGAAAACTTAGGGAAATAGGAAAGATTCGATTTGGAGAAGAGATTAATTCACGAAGGTACCAAGTTATACCCATTTTCACTGGAGACAGATATAGGAAATGGATTCAAATAGAGGCCTAAACATCTTAGATGTGCTGGAATTTAAAAAAAAGTTTTGATTATTGGTAATTAGGTTACTGGGAGAATTGTGGAATCTTCTATAGAGACATTTAAAAGTAGGACTTCTAACTATAATATATAGTTGAAGTAAAACCCTTTAAAAGATAGATTTATAAACTAAGGTGCTATGCATGTGAGCTAATGCATAGATTTTTATTTCATTTAAGTACAAAAACAAAAAGATAATTTTTGACTTGAAATGCAGCAACAATAAAAAAAGTAAAACACAATCCTTTCTGAAATTATGCTAATACTATTGTATCTTAGATTCATTTATTCAATAAATATTTTTGTGCTAAAAACTGTTCTAGATGCTGGGCATACAGGACTGAACCAAGATAAAAATTCATGCCTATATGAAGCTTATAATCTTATGTATCAGTAAATGAAATAAATTAGTAAAATATATAAGATTTTAGAGAGATCAGTACTAAAGAGAAAAATTAAAAAGAAACAAAGAAAGAATGTATATGTGGGAGAGTGGTGGGGATGTGTGAGGGTGGGAGGGAGGTGTGAAGGTGTGTACATGTTCAGAGAGTGGCTAAGGAAGATGTCATTGGGAAGGTGAAATATGAGTAAAGCTTGAGAGTTTAGGGAGAAGGCCATGTGAGTCTCTGGTGGAAGAGCGTTCCAGGCAGAGGAACTGGCAGGTATATGCTGGGTGGTCAGTGTGGTAGAGGGAAGTGAGTTAGCAGAAAAGGAACAGAAGAGAAGGTCAGAGACATGAGGACAAACCATGTAGGGCTCTGAAAATCACTGAAAGAGCTTTGATTTTGGTTTTTACTCAGAAGTGGGAGGCAATGGATTTTCAGCTGAGGAGTAACACTGGGCTCTCTGGTTCTCCTGAGAGTATGCTGCGGGTGTCAGAAGCAGAAGCAAGAAGCCTAATTAGAAAACAGTATGTCAGCTTGACTAGATTAAGGGATACCTAGACAGCTGGAAAAACTTAATTTCTTGGTGTGTGTATGAGGGTGTTTCCAGAAGAGATTGACCTGTGAGTTGGTAGATTGAGTGGGGAAAATCTGCCCTCAATGTGGGCAGATACCATCCAATCCACAAGAAGGGGATTAGAACAAAAAGACAAAGGAAAAGCAAATTCTCTTTCTCTCCTTGAGCTGAGATATCTTTCTTCTGCCCTTGGGCATCAGAACTCCAGGTTGTCTGACGTTTGGACTCTGGGACTGGCTCCCGTGATCTCCTGCTCTCAGGTCTGTGGCTGTGGACTGAGAATTACATGGTGAGCCTCTCTAGGTCTGAGGCCTTTGAACTTGGACTAATCCACAGTGCTGGCTCTCCTGGTTCTCTAGTTTGCAGGCAGCTTATCTTGGTATTTCTCAGTCTCCATAATCCTGTGAGCCAATTCTCCTAAAGAACCCCTCTCATATGTCTATATCATCTCTTTCTGTAACTACTACATCTATATCCACATCCTATTGATTCCATCTCTCTACAGAACCTTGACCAACCCAGAAGAATACTGTAGTAACCCAGGTGAGAAATGATGCTTCTTTGGACTATAGTTTAATGAGAAACAATATGATCAGTAGTTATATTCTGGATATTTTTAAAAGGTAGAGTCAAAAAGATTTTCCAAAAGACCAAAAATCACTTTATAACGAAGATATTTGCACCAGATTGTTCATTGCAGCTCAAGTCATAATAGCCAAGTCATGAAAGAAGTGCCAAGTGCCTGTTGACCCATGAATGGATTAATAAATTGTGGTATATGTATACCATAGAATATTATGCAGCCTTAAAAAAGATAGAGACTTTACCTCTTTTACGTCTACATGGATGGAGCTGGAACATATCCTACTTAGTAAACTATCTCAAGAATGGGAGAAAAAATATCCAATGTACTCAGTACTATTATGACACCAATTTACAATCACTCACACTTTCATATGAAGAATAGAACACAACTATGGCCCAAGATGAAGGGGATGGAAAGGTAGGGGAAAGGTCATATCAAGGGAGGATGAATGGTGGGATCACACCTATGGTGCAGAATGCAAGGGTACACGTCAGATCTATTAGTATAGAGTATAAATGTCTTAACACAATTAAGTAAATGAGATGAGGTATATATTAACCAGTGTGATGTAAGTGTTCCAATTCTATATGAAATCAGCAATTTGTACCCCATAAATGCATTTATGTATGCATGTTTTATGTGTTTATTATTTAATTTAAAAAAGATTTTATGATGGACTGAATATGAGTATAAAATATAAGAGTTGAGGAAAACTTCAAGAAATTTTACTCGAGCAACTGAAAAAAAATGGGGTTAAGATTTACTAAAATATAGCCAGGCATTGTGGCAGCCTCCTGTAGTCCCAGCTACTCAGGAGGCTGAGGCAAGAGAATCGCCTAAGCCCAGGAGCTGGAGGTTGCTGTGAGCTGTGATGCCACAGCACTCTACCAAGGGCAATAAAGTGAGACTCTGTTTCTAAAAAAAAAAAGATTTACTAAAATAGATCCAGAATTTTGTGAGGAAGAAGGCTTGGAGTGTGCATAGTCAAGGCTCAATTTGGACAGGGTGGAGTTTGAGATACACCTTGGTGCTTCTTCCATATGATAAAACATTAAGAGAACAACAGTTTACCTTCTATTCTTCCTATCACTCACCTTATATAACCTCCTATTGACCTATTGCTATAAAACAAAACAAAAAGTCTCTCTTCTAGTTTTAAAATTCACATGACAATTCTGCTTTGCTTTAATTTTGTTCTTTAGTTTACTTTGTTTAATAAAATGATATGCAATAAAATGCCTGGCACATGGTAGGCGTTGAATAAATATTTGTTGGATGAATGAATGGTAGTGGGGAAGCCACAGGGCAATTACCCTTTCCTAAAGAAGACTACACAGGAATGGAAGGAGAGCATGGCAATGTTGTTAGAGTCTAAATAGGAACCACTGTATGCTTCGGCATTTTCAGAAAACCAATGAGAGATGAGAAATCCAGAAATCCTTTACTGTTGTAGACCCCAGAGACTTGGACAAAAGCCTTCAAACAACATATTCCATTAAAGAAAGAACTTGTGAAGAGAAAAATATTGTGTTTTTCTTCTTTCCTGATCTCAGCCTTGCAACTCAAACCAAGCATAAAGAATTGGCAGTGGCTTTTTGTTTTTTTATAAAGTCTTCCTATGATGAGAGATTAAAAACTCAGATGTGTTCCCAGCCAACAAGAGAGTGGTTTGCAGCATGATGAGCAGATATATTAATTTGGGGCTCTGCAGCAGTAGATTGATTTGTGGGTAAAATGCAATGTGGTCTTTGGGAAGAGAACTAAGGATGTGTGTGCAAGACGCGAAGACACTGGGAGGGATTTGGAATCTGTGCGTCAGTACCCTTCGGAACGCCTACTGGAAAAAGAGGCAGCGTCTTACCCAGAAGCCCTCAAATAGGGGTAGGAAGTGTCATCGTTAGATAAAAATAATTAGGAAAGAAGAGGTATTTTACTTTAAAATGAAGAGAAAGGCCACTTCTGAGTGT
The DNA here is from genome assembly GCF_000181295.1 of Otolemur garnettii. Taxonomy (NCBI): domain Eukaryota; kingdom Metazoa; phylum Chordata; class Mammalia; order Primates; family Galagidae; genus Otolemur; species Otolemur garnettii. The sequence goes on from NW_003852400.1 coordinate 24,102,973, forward strand.
GAGAACAAGGGTGTGACAGCAAAGGTCACTGAGCAAAGGATTCCAGCTCCTTCAGATACATTGTGAAGTTGTCTGTGGTGCACTTTAAGAAACAGGTGCTGAGGGGGAGTGTAGTACAAGTGGCTAATTGGGAGCACAGCAGTGGGGAGGTATGTTTGTGAAAGATAAAGGAGGGAAAGCCTACAGGCTGAATTGTGGCTCTAACGTCCATGAAAGAGAGTGGCCTAGGGAGTCCAACAATCCCAGCCAGCTCCACAGGGAGCCCCCCAGAGCAAAGATAACTGACTAGAGTTGGAGTCTCCAACCCCTGGGGCGTACTGTTCATGTTAGGAACTAGGCTGCACAGCAGTGAGTGGGGGGTCAAGCAAGGAAAGCTTCATCTGTATTTATACCCGCTCCCCAGCTCCTCATCACCAACCTCACCACCTGAGCTCCATCTCCTGTCAGATAAGCCCAGGCATTCACTTCTCACAGAAGCACAAACCCTGCCATAAACTGCATGTGTGGGAGCTAGGTCATGTGCTTCTTATGAGAATCAAATGCCTGATTATCTGAGGTGGAGATATGATGTGCTCCAATCATCCTGAAACCATCGCCCACCTCCCATCCCCTGTTTGTAGGAAAACTGTCTTCCATGAAACCGATCCTTGGTGCCCAGAAGGGTAGGGACCGCTGAAGAGGAGTCCCTAGTGGGCACAAATGGCCGGGCCTTAGTGCCCTGCCATACTCAGTCACTGGCTGGTGATTCCCTGGGAAGATTGCTGCCTCAGCTTAAAAGCATACCAAGGTGATGCAGCTAGACGCTGTTAAGAAACTGCACTCTGTGCATCTGTGCGGGTGAGTGGGCAGCTGTTTCTAAAAGGCGATATAAGCAGGAAAGCTCCATGGCAGCTCTGTGTTATATAGCCTAAAACACTCTGGTAGTAAATGAGCTGAAAACCTAGCAGACATTGTAGAAAATAAATGCATATTGTTTGCTGAAACACATCTTTTTTTTTTGTAGATGGAGTCTCACTCTGTTTCCCCAGGCTGTAGTGCCATGGTCCCTCTTAGCTCATAGGAACCTCAAACTCTTGGGCTCAAGTGACCCTCTTGTCTCAGCCTCCCAAGTAGCTGGGATTACAGGTACCTGACACAACACCTGGCTGTTTTTCTATTTTTAGTAGAGATGAGGTCTCCCTCTTGTTCAAGTTGGTCTCAAACTCTTGAGCTCAAGAAATCCACCCACCTCAGCTTCCCAGAGTGTTGGGATTTCGGGCATGAGCCACCATGACCAGCCTTGCTAAAATACATTTTACAAATAAACCCATATAATGTAAAAATAAAACTTATAAAAACTTATAAAAATAAAAATCTTTCTCCATGTTTTTGAAATGATACTGTTATGCCTATTTAAAGCTTTTTTTCTCATATTAGAAGTTCCCCAAAGAATTACATTAAAATCAAACAGGCATAGCAATAAACCACTGGAAAATGAAATTTCAAAGGTGCTGTTTATGACAGTAATGTAAAACATAAACTAGCAAATCTCACAAAGATATGTAAAAATTCTCCAGAAATCACTAAACTTTGCTGAGAGAAACTAAAGAATTAAATAAATGGAGAGAGGAACCATCCCTGAGGATTACAGCACTGTATTTTTGCGATACCCATTCTTTCCAAATTTATCTATAGACACAGTGCAATCCCAGCAGACTTAAAAATAAATACTTTATTGAGGCAAAATTAATATGCAATTAGATGCAGACATTTTGAATGTGCATTTCAATAAATTTTGATACAGTATGCTGTAGTGTATCTACCACTACAAAGTATAAAACATTTCCACCATTCCAGAAAGTTCTCTCTTGTCCCTTTGCTACCAGTCACTTCTCTAAGCATCCAGATCGGGAAACCACTGGTCTGCTCTCTGCCTTTCCTAAATATTCACATGAATGTAATAAAAAAGAAGTGTTTCATTGCAAGATATTTTTGAAATTCATTTGAATTGTTGCATGTTTTAGTAGCTGACTGCTTCTTACTGCTGATTACTGTTCCATTGTATGAATATTCCACAATTTGTTTATCTAGTCACCTGTTGATGGATATCTGAGAGTCTCCATTTGGGAGCTACCATGAATAAACATTTATTTACAAGTTTTTGTGTACTCAACCACAGAACTATTGACTGTAGAGGTAAAATTTCTTTCTTGTGGAGGCCATCTCATGTAATATAAGGTAGTTAGCAGCATCTCTGGCTTCTACCTACCAGATACCCATAGCATCCTCCAGTTATAACAATAAAAAATGTCTCCAGACAATACCAAATGTCCTTCAGGGACAATGGGCATTTGTATTCATTGTTCTTTGGTAAATCCCTACGAGTGAATTTGCTGAGTCATAGTGTCAATATGTGTTTAACTTATGAGGAGCTGACAGTTTTCCAAAGGGGTTGTCCATTTTCCACTTCCACCAGCAACATATGCTCCACACACTTGTCTGCATTTGGTCCTATCAATTATTTTCATTTTAACAAGTTTATTTAAAATGAATTGTTTTAATTTAATAATGAATGGTGGCATTGAGCATCTTTTCTTGTGCTTACTAGCAGTATATTTGCCTTTTCATGAAGTAACTGTTCAAGTCATCTGCTCATTTTTAAATCATTGTTCTTTTAATTGCAGGTTTTCTAGGGACTCTGGATACTCTGCATGTGACTCCTTCATTGGTTGTATATATTTTAAACATTTTTTCAGTCTGTGGCTTGTTTATTCACTTCCTTAATGGTGTCTTTTGAGAAGATGAAACGTTTAATTTATTGAAATTTTCTTTTATGGTTAGTCCTAAGAACAAATTCTTTGTTTTTGTTTTCCAAAGTTTATGAAGATATTCTCCAGTGTTTTCCTAGAGAAGCTTTGGGAGGTTTTATACTTGAACCCTGATCTGTTGTGAGTGTATTTTTGGGAGTAAGATAGAAGTGGAAGTTCATTTTCTTCCCTTTGAATATTTGGTTGTGACATCACTATTTGTTAAAATGATTTTCCTCATTGTTGGCTTGACAAACTCAGTTGACTGAGTGCTATGTGTGAATCTATTTCTGGACTCTGTCTTCTGCTCCATTTATCTAATTGTCTATTGTAGTATTTCTCAACCTCTTTTATTATCATCTCCCTAAGGAGTCATTCTGGATGTGTTTATTTCTCATTGCCCATCCACTCCATGAACTTTTTCCCTAACATTTTATAGTGGTTAAATACGCATAACATAAAATTTACTATTTTAGCCATTTTAAAATGTACAGTGCATTCCTACTGTTATGCAATGATCACCAGGCATCTATCTCCAGAACTCTCTCCATCTTGCCAAGCTAAAACTGTCTGTCTATGAAGTAGTAACTGCTCATTTTCCCCTCCCTGCAGCCCCTGGCAACACTGACTCTGTAATTTTAAATACTCTAATTACCTCACACAAGTAGACTCATACGGTATTTGTCTCTATGTGATTGGCCTGTTTCCCTTAGTATCATGTCCTCAAGGTTCATCCATGTTGTAGCATATGTCAGAATGTCCATCTTTTCTGAGAAAGAATAATATTCCATTGTATGTATAGCTCACATTTTGTTTATCCATTCACCTGCTGATGGACAAATGGTTTGCTTCTACATTTTACCTATTATGAATAATGCTGCTCTGCACATGAGAGTACAAATATCTCTTTAAGACTCTCCTTTCAGTTCTCTTGAGCACATAGTCAGAAGTGGAATTGCTAGATGATATTCTTTTGTTTATATAGAGGCAAGGTCTTGCTAAGCTGCCCAAGCTAGAGTGCAGTGGCTATTCACGGACACTATCACAGTGCACTACAGCCTGAAACTCCTGCCTTCAAGTGGTCCTCTCACCTCTGTCTCCTGAGTAGCTGGGACCACAGGCACATGCCACCATGACTGGCCAGTAATTCTATTGTAAATATTTTGTAGAAGAGCCATAATGTTCTCCACAGTAGCAGTACCATTTTACATTCCCACCAACAGGGCACAATGGTTCAAATTTTTCACATCCTTGCCCACATTTTTTATTTATTTATTTTTTTAATAGTAGCCATGCTGATGGATGTGAGATGGGATCTCATTGTAGTTTTTATTTGCATTTCCTAATGATTAGATGGATAGTATCTTTCCTCGTGCTTATTGCTTATGTGTATATTTTCTCTGGTGAAATGTCTTTTTGATTACTTTGCACATTTTTGAAGAGTTGTCTTTTATTGCTGAGATTTTGTACATTGTATGTTCTGGATATTTATCTTTTATCAGATATATGATTTATAAATATTTTCTACCATTCTATGGATGGTCTTTTTACTCTGTTGATTATGTATTTAAAACATACAATTTTTACATTTTTATGAAGCTCATTTATTGAATTTTTTCTATTTTTGGTGATGACACCCAATAATTCTTTGCCAAGTTCTATGTCATGAAGTTTTGTCCTATATTTTCTTCTACGTGTTTTATAGGTCATGGCTCCATTTTGAGTTAATGGTGTCACAACCAATAATTCTTTGCCAAGTTCTATGTCATGAAGTTTTGTCCTATATTTTCTTCTACGTGTTTTATAGGTCATGGCTCCATTTTGAGTTAATGTTTCTATATGCTGTTATGTAAGGACCCAACTTTATTCTTTACCATGTGGATATCCAGTTTCTTGAGAATACTGCCTTTTCTCCATTCCCCCATGAATTTTAATCTCAGAGAAAAATATCTGTTTACATACCACGTGTACATATGTGCTTTATACATGATAAGATTAAGAGGTTTCTTTCCCCCTTCAAGACCAGTTTTGATCCCCTGAGGGTGCTTCACTCCCATTGAGAACGTATAATCTATTCTTACACTAATAGCTTTATAGTATATTTTGAAATGAGATAGTATAAATCTTCCAACTTTGTTCTTTTTAAAAAAAATTATATTGACTATTCTATATTTTTTGCTTTTACAACAAATGTGAGAATCAGCTTCTCAATTTTTTTTAATTGGTGGTGAGATTTTCCTACTGGCTATGATGGAGTGAACAGAGACTAGATTTACTTTTTTAACTAAAGCACATGGAAAAGTGGACAAAATACATAAACAACTTTTTCCCCCAAGCAACAGACAACTGACTGTGGTCCCAGAGAGGGAATATTAGTAAACTAATACTACATAAATACTAAAACCTGCACCAATAAAATTAAACTCTCTGAGCTCCAAAAAAGAGCAACATATCATGAGCTAAACAGCTCAGAATTCATACAGGGCTTGATATTGTTTGAGTTCCCACCAGCCATATTGGAGATTCCTCCTTGGTTGATCAAGACATTCAACAGAACTTGCAGAAGGACCAGATTTTTCACAATAGTGCTAAATTATCCCTAGACTAGTGGCTACTCTAGACACACTCTAAAATTTCTTTAAAACAGTTCTCAAAGTAAAATGCAAATAACAGTCTATCAGAACAAATCCAACACTCTTTAAAGAAAGACAAAAAATGCCAGCCCTAAGCAATGTTAACATCTGTGATAACTGGCAAGCAAATAAAAATCCCTAGCTAGGCTAAACTCAGGAGATAGTGTATTTCATACTCTTTACTGTGTGTACACTATCCTTCAGTAAAAAGGGAGAAAGAAAAAAGAAGAAAGATACAAATTTTAGTAAAAAATATTGTGGGACCAGCATGGGATCATGCAATGATTATCAAACTTTCAGAGTTGTCGGGAAGCCTTATATTGTTAAAACACAGATTGCCTGGCCCAACTCCTAGAGTTACTGATGGCTGCATCAGTTGTAGGGCCTGAGAGTGTGGATTTCTATCAAATTCCTAAGTGTTGTTGCTGTTCTAGGAATCACACTTGAAAGCCACTGGGGTAGTGTTTGGTGTTGATTATAGAATTATTTAGACCTACTTCACCATGTACTAACTTCGTGATTCATTTAATTTTTGAAAGCCTCAGTTTTTGTTTTATAAAGCAGGATAGTAATGATCCCTACCTCATCTGATTGTGTGAGGATTAAATGATACAGCACACCCAATTGTGGCATGTAGTAAGCATGTAAGAAAAGCTAGCTACTTTATTGTTATTACCATTACACATATTGCTAGCTATTATTATTATCACTAAAAACAAACGAATATTCTCTATTTTTATTTTGTGGCCCCAAGTTAGCTGGCATTGTTGTAGTTAAATGTGAGAAAGCCTTTCTATTCCAAGTCCTTTTTTCTTTTATTTATTCTACTGTCTTCCAAAATGTTCCTTTGGGGCTAAAATTTTCCATGCTTGGTTTAAGCCAAATAATGATTTTTTTTTTTCTCAAAGCAAATGAACAAAGTCAGTTAAGTCTTGTTGAGTTATGGGAAAAGGAAAATAGAAATACTTCTCATTGCTTTAGAAAAAGAACCTCATAGAAGTATCTAAAAAATTATGTAAACATAAAGTAATTTCAGTTTGGGTGTAACAATGACCCTCAAGGAGAACATTTAAATTTGCAAGACAGGAAATCAGAATTTTTTTGAGTCTAAGGCTTTGCTGACTTTGTATTAATTAAATATTAGTTTCTATTTTTCTTTTCTTTTTCTTTTTTTTTTTTGAGACAGAGTCTCAAGCTGTCGCCCTGGGTCGAGTGCAGTGGCATCACAGCACAGCAACCTCAAACTCTCCGGCTTAAATGAGTCTTTTGCCTCAGCCTCTCAAGTAGCTGGGACTACAGGCACTGGCCATAACCCCTGCCTGCCTCAGTGTATGTGACTGGTGCCCTACCCACTGAGGTACGGGTGCCGCCTAAATATTAGCTTCTTAAGAGAAAAATTAGTGCTGTAAATGACAAATGGAAAATTTCACAGGATAACATTGTGTTATATAACAATTAAGACAATAGTGAGAAAGCAGCTATCCAAGAAGAAATCTTTCCCGATACAAACGTGTACAGGAATGGGGCGGCACCTGTGGCTCAAAGGAGTAGGGCGCCAGCCCCAAATACCGGAGGTGGTGGGTTCAAACCCAGCCCCAGCCAAAAACTGCAGATTAAAAAAAAAAAAATGTCCAGGAACCACCTCGATAGCATTTATTCAGTTAATCCTGAGTGGACGTTTTCATGTAATTTTTACATTTAGCTTAGCCATCTCTCTGAAGACCAGATGTAAGATAGACCATCAATCAGTTTTTTACTCTGACGTCATAACTGGCTCTACGGTTAGTATAGCAGATATATTATTATTCGAAATATCTCCTTTCTGTGGAGGTTGATATTGAGCTTGGCCTGGTGATTTCCTTTGGCCAATGAAACAAAGATGAAAATGATGCACGCTATTTCTGAGCAAAGCCATCATGTGGCACTGTCCTCTTTTCTCCCTCTCCACAAGACTATATAACATCCCAGATGAGGACTATTTCCTTCACTTGGGAAGGGGGGCCCAGAATGAAGGAGTCACAGGTTGTCAGAGTTCAACAGGTAGCCAGCAGGTATTTTGGCTTTTTCTTTTGTTTACTTATTTGTTTTTTTAATAAGAATAAGATTTAGGGTTGTTATTGAAGCATAACTTAAGCTGAGCCAACACACACACTCACACGTAGATAACATGTTATACAAATCACATATAGGGACATATCCACACATATATAGTGATGCTGTCTGCAAAATGAGGTTTGGGTTTGCTGCCTCTAGCAGTTCCTGTCCAAACTTAAAAAAGGGTTCTTTTTACCTCCACAGTAACCTAACTGGGAAGATGAAAGGCAGGGCAGAGTAAAGGAGAGACTGCTCTTAGGAGGTGAAAAAGACCAGAACTACGAGTTTCCTCCCAGATTAACTTTTTTTTTCCTTTTCTGGGGCCACTTTTGAGAAACTATAGTCCATTCACATTTTACTGATTAAGCCCTGTAAGGAATCAAAAGACATACCTGTCTTTGTACAACCAATAGGCCTAGCCCAGTACTAAAAATAGTGCCCAATGAATTATGGCTGGACAAATGAATGACTGGTAATGGTACTGACCATAGAAAACAGGCATTTGTCTCCCTGACCAATGGTGAAGCCATGAAATTAACACCATGCATATTACACCTGCAGAAAGAGTTCTGAGGCTCTTTGGTTAGGGAAGAAAACAACAAGCCAGCATGGGAAGCGGAGGGGTGGGGAAGTATAAGAACACTGGATCACGTCAGCCAAGCAATTTGGGTTAATTAAATATCTTCCTTGAAAAAAAAAAAAATGAGGTAGAAGACAACAAAACTTAAAAGCTATCAGCACCTTTCAGGCAGTTTCATAACATGTCAAGATTGTCAGGGAACATTTCCAATAACAATGCATATCACCATGCTTTGAAGAGGCTGAAGATAATCTATAGCTCACAAAAAAAAAAAAAAAAACCCAGGCCTGGAGGTATTAGGCCCTATGCAATTTTCTTAAGTCACAATTTTCAAAGAATTCTTTACATCTGTAGAATCCATTATGTAAAGTATATAAACTCTTTTAAAGTCAATATTTTATAGAAAGTTAAAATCTGAGTATTTTTATTAAATATCATTTTTGGCCTTCATTTTTAAAAAATCGTATTTTAAATAACCACAGTTTGGGCTTACCATGCAGCTTAAACTGTTTTTGAAAAGTTTTGCGTTCAATAAAACCCAGGCTGCTTTTTGCCAAGCACCTTTTCCTCTCATTTTAAAAACCATATGTATTTTAAGGGAAATTTAACCCATGTGTTTTTGATTTATTTAAATTTAAATAATCAGAATGATGTTCTGTACAAGTTAGTTGATGTCAAAGAAGCTCTTTGAGCCTTTTAAAGAGACTTTTATTCTACAAACAAGAAGCAATGATTTGCCAAGCATAAATGCATTTCAACACCAAGAGGCTTGTATTGGTTTGTAACTGCAAACCCCTGATTCGGAGTCTCTTCTGTATTTGGCAGAGGGAGATTATTTTTATTCTGTAACATGTTAGGGCCTAGACTCCCCGGTGTTAGCTGCCTTTATGATGAATAAATAAGTTAAGGCTGTAAAAATAAGAAAAATGAGAATGATTGTTAAAATATTTCAAGAAATATTAGTGGTACCAGAGGCCATGCACGATGTTTCTCTTTGTCAGTCAGACATTTATGGAGTTTCTATTATGGATGTGGCACTGGGTGGGGGAAGAGATGCTGAGATGACCAAGCCATGCTTGATTGCTTACTCCAAAATTAAAAAGAATAACCTTAACAGTTCCCTTTATTCATTAAAATAGAGAGAATTCTAGCAAGTCCAATGAGTGGTATTTTTGTGGAAAGAGAACTGAGATTTGGGTTTTGAAATTTTCAGAGAGGAGGGTAATGTTCTTAGGGGCTTAGATTAAGAAAAAAAGGGCCTAGAGTTTATAAGACAGAGGGTACTACTTTTTTGTCTCTTCCATCTCATCTCTCTGTCTCTCTCTAGACAGGTTGTATAACTGACTGTGATGATTAATTTTAGGTGTCAACTTGACTGGATGCCCCCAGATAGCTAGTAAAGTATTATTTGTATTTCCAGAAGGTTGGCATTTGAATCAGGGGGCTGAGTAAGGAAGATCTGCCCTTACTCAATGTAGGGAGGTGCCATCCAATTGGCTAAGGGCCTAGATAGAGCAAAAGGGCAGAGGGAAAAGTGAATCTCTGTGCTTACATTTCCCTCCCCATCTATAGCTGAGATACTCTTCTACCTTTGGACATCAGAACTCCAATTTCTCTGGCCTTTGGACTCTAGGACTCACACCGGTGGCTCCCTGAGTTCTCAGGCCCCAGGCTCAGCCTGAGAGTTGGGGATGAGGCCTGAGAACTTGGTCTGAGCTATGCTACTTGCTCGCCTGGTTCTCCAGCCTGCAAATGGCCTATTGTGGAAATTCGCAGCTTCCAGGACTGCACAAGTCAATTTGCCAATTCCTCTAATAAATCCCCTCTCATACAACTGTCTGTTTCTTCATATATCCTATTTGGTCTCTCTGAGGAACCTTGACTAATGCACTGACTGAATCACAATAGTCTATAAGAATATAAGTGTGTGTGTATATGTGCATAGTAAATATATATGATCTTGAGGTTTCCTCTCTGAAACTGGAGTTGACTAGTTTGCCAATGTGTAGGCTCCTTACTTCTCTCTACTGTTATTCTCAGCAGCTTCTTTTCTAGTCCTATAAATACCAACAGCATTCAAGATATGGATATTTCAGGGGATCACTAGGATAACACTTCACTCTTTGCCTCAGTGAAGGGCTAACATATTTTTCCAAATAGGCAATTATTAAATTATTCCCTGCCCTCCTCTTCTTGGAGAGATTGGCAGAGGAGAGGAAAGGATTCCCTCAAGATTTTGACCTAATCCAATGAAAGGACAGAACCCCTAAAATTATTAAACATCAATGTCTTGGCTTTTACCATGTGTGTATAGCCCTCGATGTGTACTTAGAGTGAGTGATTCTCAGTCATCATCTTACTCTTTAATCATCGGAGATGCTGCCTAGGGAGACATTGGAATGGACCTTGTTTTTAAGGCACACATAGAACTTTACATGTTGTGAAGGAAAAAGATGGAGAGGCAATTCATCAGCGTATATGAACAGGACTGTCAGGTATGATTGTGCTGACTGTGCCACACACGTCCCATGCAGTTATAGGGTGACTCTGTGTCCCAAGGGATATTTCAGAGGTGTCTGATTCTAGACATGATTCCAAACAACAGCATAAGTGGCCTCTCTTTCTCTGGTACACACATGACAATACATAATAAAAACATGAAAATGAACAAAATAAGCAATATCCCCCACCACCCCAAACTCTGCCCTCATGGAGCTCACATTCCGTTCTAGTGGAGCTTTACACTCAATGTGAATGAAAGCATCTGATTTTTCCCTTACTTAGAGCAAGGTGACAAAGGTGGAGAACCACAGAGAACATGATAGGGACAAGTGGCTTCCTGAGAAGGGAGACTGACTGGGTGGAGAAAGGATGAATGACAGAGATAAATTCAATGGCTTTACAGTTTTATTTAGATTAAAATCATTTATCTCATTAACAAAAATGAAAAAAATAGCTATTAAAAAGTAGGAAGCATAAAAATGGGCAAATTTAATAAATAAGGAATTTTTTTTTCCTTCTAAGAAATCTATTTCTGCTTTTTCTGTGTGCAAGTAATCCACCTTTCCATCGGTCAGTCAGCACATCATGCTCATAATTTTACAATGCGGATCTTCCCAGATAAGAATCCCATTCTTGCTCATTTTCTTACATGATTTCAAGAGCTGTCTGGCAGTCAGGCTGTTGAATGGATTTCAAGGATGCTTTCAGATTAGCGCCATGAAACAGGCAATTCACCGTATCTCCACAAGGTACATTACCATTCCCCAGTGAATGATATCTGACAGAAACAGTAAAGAGAGACTTATCTAGCATCTAGCAAGGATTTCTTTTCCCAGGATGGGCTGAGAAAGAGATGCTGAAGGGAGGCATGGCATGTAAGTCTTAGCATCACTGAATAATCACAATGAGTACATTGTAAGTCGGCCCTTGCCAACCACTGTGGCTGGAAAACCTACACTGTGGCACCTGTCCTTGAAGAACTGAGAAGAGTGACATGCCACTTCCAGTGAAATAGAATAAGGAGTGCAATTCTCTGGAAGCTCCAAAGAGAGGGCCCTCTGCAGGTTTATTCACAGGGAAGACATGGCCCCTGAAACTAAACTTGAGAACAGGGATGATTTCTGTTGGCAGACTTTGTTGCTGAGTCTTGTGGGACTGTGGAATCAGAGTTGTCACCATGCATTCATCATGGAGCAAAATGTGGTCCCGGGTTTTTCATTCACTATAGCCGTAGTCTCTCAGAAATGCTCATAAATGTGCTATAGCAGGAAGTACCTACATATGGATGATTAACTGGTCAGTCAACAACCATTTGTTGCTACTTTTTATTAGAAACATATTGAAACCTCCATATAAGTGAATAATCTCCTCCCAAGGCAAAGGAAGACTTTCCTGGACCTTAATGATGTCCTGTGGGGCTTGTTTTAGCATTTCATATGAAATCATAGGTGGGTTCCACTGGGAATCAGTTCACAGATTTCCACAGAATTCTGTACTCTGATAGTTGCCACATCAACAGACAATGGATTGGTTCACAACATGGTTGGCTGCTACTTTGGGATTGATGGGTGGGAAATGTCATCACAATGGTTGTTTCCCAATTCATAAACCAATAGGAATTTTTTTCTTGGAGAATTGGACACACACATAAGCTCTGACTAGCCTGATGTTTAATTTTTTAATTTTAGAGGACAATGAGTAAATGTCCACTATATACAGCATCCTATGTGCCAGGTTCAGTGGAGAATTGGTCTGGGCAGAGTTGGTATTGTTTAAAAAAAAATGATGATTAGAAATCTTTATGGAGTAAAAATTCCAAAGAAAAACTGTTCTTTTTTTTTTTATTTATTTTTTTTTTT
>NW_003852400.1:24122231-24205710 GCF_000181295.1 Otolemur garnettii
TCAATCTTCTCTCTTGTCTCTGCTCCAAACCATCAGCTACTTTGCTAAGGTTCTGTCCTTTCAGCCTCCTTCTGGACGGGAGCTTCTGTAAAAAGCTGGCTGCAGTTCGCCATCTTGGCTCCGCCCCCAGAAAAACTGTTCTTGAAGTTATAGGTTCAATCTAAAGTTAAATCCACAGTCATTCCACTATGGTTAGAGGTGCTAATCGAAGATTAAGTGAATTTGCTTTTCTGGGGGTACCAAAGAAGCTACAAACTCTGGATTGGGGCCCTTTCCCATTATGTGACTAATTTAGTTCCTTCACATTTCCCCCTTCAACCTCAATAGACTCCTGTGGCTTTCGTTTTATATTTTCATCATTCCGCTTGAATAATCACCCCCGTCCCTCTTGCTCGTTTTCTTCTGCCTCGTCTCTTTTGTTGCAATTTAAACTTGCATGTGCTCCCTCTTGTCTCTTTCTCAGTAATCCCGCCTGGGAATGAGTCTGCATGTGAGTAGAAGATGTTGACTGTTTAATATGTTTTGTGTGTATTGTCAGCTGCTTTAGTGCCACCTCTCTCCCATTTTTACCATAAGAAGCCCGGAGATGTTCATTCTAATCACTAGGCTTCCATCGTGTCACAATGGGATGGATGCTTGGGATCAGGTAGATGCTTTGAGTCACACGGAAGGCTGCGTGTAACTTGTGTCAGTAGCAAAGTGGCAGAGAATATGGAAATACCCTCATCAGAGGAAACAGAAAAAGCTTTCTCACTGTGGAAATGTTTTCCCAGAAATACTGAGCTTATAAATTTCTAATGCCAAGGGACTTGTAATCATGGTGAATGAGCGTGAAACGTAAGATGCTTTAATTGTCAGTCTAAGAATATTGGAGATCCAAGATACATTCTTTGTCAAAATGCAGGCACAAAATGAGCTCACCTCTGAGGCCATTCCAGTACCATCTTCTTTGCTAGATGCCCACCAATATAAATAAGGTCTTTGTGGGCCTATCTCAGTCTGGGGTTCCACAAAAATCATTGAAATTTATGGCCATTAAAAAGAGAAAGTTGGACATTATGACAAGGAAAGATATTCCTGATAGTGTGTTAAATCACAGTGTGCATTATGTGATCCCACCTTATAACACCCACAGAGACACACACACAACCCAGGGAACAAAGAATGAAATTATATGCACCCAAATATTAGCTGGGAATATCTCTGAATGCTAAGATTACAGAGGACTCTTACGTATTTCTTTATGTTCATCCTAATTTTGACAGTAAAAGAAAGTAATAAATGTCATATATTGTATATTGAGCCACAAGGATTTAACTTCTTCTGTAAGATGTCACTCAAAGGGGATGACATTTACATTAGAAAAAAAGCAGAAAGTCCGTGTTACAGCGATACGATATCAAAACGAGTAACTTAGAGGTTTTCATAATAATTTGTTGGTTCTAAAAGTGAAAACAAGTTCAGATAGATTTCAAATTAGTTTCGTTTTCACTGAGGGTGACAGCGTTCCTAGTCACTTTTCTAGTGTGTGTTTTGCCCACGTCTAACACTATTTCCAAATGGTTTGGAGAAAAAAAAATAAGGATTTTTTAAGGCTGTGTTATCAGATTTTATTCTCATATTTGGAAGCAAACAATTACTTTGATGTGCCCTTCTTTTAATACACATACATCTGCCCTTCTGTTGATATATTTAAAGAATACTTTTCTGTTTCCCCTTATTCCTTTTTGCAAGTTGGATCTTTTTTCCTATTTGCTGTTTTTTGATCTCCCTCCAAAAGCTTTATAACAGCTGAGTTTAAGTGGCTGCTTCAGGCTACAGAAGTCAAAGATGAAATTGAATTATGCTTCCAGGCTTGGCATACAAAATTAAGAAAAATTTCATTCATTTTGATTAATGAATCCAGAAAAACAGTGGTAGTATCATGATTATATTGTATCCGGAACGTGGTATATTTTCAACTCGCATTTACATGGTAAAGAAGAAAAAAAAAAAAGGAAGAGCGACTCTATGCTTAGTCTATCACTCTATAATAGACAGGTTGAAAAAGAAAAGAAAAAGACAAACAGGAGTTAAGAGGAAGAAAATCTGTTATACATTTTGTGGGGCAGGGGAGTTGTGTGGGGAGGAGTTAAGATTCCTCTCACTATGTATTTTCTCTGGGTGAAATCCTCATGCTACAGAATGATGAATGGCTTGCAAGTCAGTTACCCTCAATGCCATTGTTACTATGCTTCAGTTTGTAGTACGTGGTGTTAGAGTGAAAATTACTCATCATGATAGTGACACACACCAGCGAATAATAAAAACATTTTCAAAATGCCTCTTAGAGAAGAAGCATTGCTAACAAGCATTGTCTACTCAAGTCCTATTGTGTGGCCTCCTCTTCTCCTAAACTTTAAAAGTAAATTACTTAGGACTTGCATTGCTATTCAGCATGTGGCTGATAAACATAACAAACTGGCACCAGCTTAGCAAGGAGGCTTCTCAAGGATGAGGAAGATGGAGTGAGAGAAGCAGAGAGAGAGAATCAGAGAGAAGAGAAACAGAATTAGGAGTGAACCTGCTAGCCACTGCTACAATAACACCGAATGCCAAACAATCTCAAACTCAGTAGCATGTGGCAATAAGCACGCCTTGTATAATGTTTCTATGGGTCAGCTCTGCTGAGTTTTGCTGGGCTTGTTCATGTATATGCATAAAGTACACATCAGCTGGAGGTCAGTATCCTTAGGCTGACTGGGATCTGCTGGGCCTCTCAGCTTTAAGGTGCAGGTCTGCAAGTCTGCCAGGAGGCTCTGTCCTCCATCTTGCTTGGATCAGGTAGCTACCTCAGAGCATGTTCTTTGTAGGGCAAATCCAGATGTGTAAGAGAGCAAGCTCCATTGCACAAAGACTCTGCAAACCTCTGTATGCATGACATCTATTAACATCCTGTTGCTTAAAGGAAGTCGCATGGCCCTGGGTTATTGAGGGAGGAAAATAGGAGACCTTGGTGAGAATGTGCATGATACCAGGAGAAAGAACTGTGAGTAGTAATGTTGTTATCGAAGGGGAGAAAAAGAAAGGGACGATGAGAATGGGAGAGACAGAGAAAGGCAAGACAGAGAGACCTGGAAACTAACAATCCCATTCAGTTGTTCCTCAACTCATGGCTAAGCAAATCAGAAACTCATACTGCCAATGATTTTGCCCTTTAAGATGTGCTTTTTTCTTTGGTTGATGAGTGGCTAACAAACATGAAGAAATGCTCATCATCCCTAATTATTAGAGAAATGCAAATCAAAACCACTCTGAGATATCATCTAACCCCAGAAGAATGGCCCACATCACAAAGTCTCAAAGCTGCAGATGCTGGTGTGGATGTGGAGAGAAGGGAATATTTACACATTGCTGGTGGGACTGCAAACTAATGCAACCTTTTTGGAAGGAAGTATGGAGAATCCTCAAAGAACTTAAAATAGATCTCCCATTTGATCCTGCAATCCCATTACTGGGCATCTACCCAGAGGGGAAAAAAATACTTTTATCATGAGGACATTTGCACTAGACTGTTTATCGCAGCTCAATTTATATTCACCAAATGTGGAAACAACCTAAATACTCACCAACCCAGGAATGGATTAACAACCTGTGGTATATATATACCATGGAATATTATTCAGCCACTAAAAAAGATGGAGACTATGTATCTTTTGTACTAATTTGGAGGGAAGTGAAACATATTCTTCTTAGTAAAGCATCACAAGGATGGAGAAGCAAGAATCCAATGTACTCAATTTTGATATGGGGACAATTGGTGACCTAGTATATGGTGGGGGGTGAGGAAATGGGGGAGCAGAGAGAGGGAAGGAGGGGGGATAGGGGTCACAGGCAAATTGCAATTAGTGTAACCTGGTTCTTTGTACCCTCAATGAATCCCCAACAATTAAAAAAAAAAAAGATTCTTACTAGTAACACAACCTGATCACTTTGGGGAATACCTGTTGTGGGTCAAAATCCATAGTTGGCAGCAACTTTCTTTTCAGTATATTGGCATGGATCTTTTTCTGAGCAGTGTGGGAGAAAAATTTCTTTTCTGGGGGCCTGTGAATTTCCATTTGTCATGCATTTTGAATCTCGCTGTCATTGTGACAGCTCAGGGGCCTTACAGATGCAAACATCAGATAAGGCAGGTAGGTGTAAGTCAGGTTGCTCTCTAAAATGTACTGTGCATAAGTGCTATATATGGATGAGAATCCAAAATACACCTCCTATATAACAAAGCCACTTGACTTCATGCGAAGGAAACTTTTTACACTCTCTGAGGGACCTCATTTTCTATGCCTATGAAATGAGATATTTTAAACATGCAGCAAAACATATCTATACAACTAAAAGATCTATACCAAAACATTCGGGTCCATAATTTTGACAGAACTGATTGTGTCCTACATCAAGGGTTTTACAATAGGTTTGTGGCATGTGTCTATTCTGACAGGTATGTGACTTCATGATAAGGTCTGAATCCGACTAGCTCATTGGAACAGACAACTTTTGTTTTCCCAGCACTTTCTTCTTTCATTTTTGAATATCTACTACTGTTTGACTGAAGGAGATTCTGAGAGAACCATCAACCTGGGGAGCTTGCCTTCCCACTACTCACACCACTGCCATTGAAGAGATCATTTGACCCTAACCAGGGCAATGAGACTCCCACCCTGGAAATCTGTGTTTTAAGCAGTGATACCCAGGGAGGGAGTAATATGAATAGACATGAAGCAGCCAGAGCTGAGCCATCCAATGATAGAGCATGAGAAAGAGAGAAAGAGAGAGAGAGAGAGAGAGAGAGAGAGAGAGAGTTCTTAGTCTATTACCTAAGTCCTTAGAGAAGCCCTGTTTCTACCTTTTCTAAAACATGAATGTTTCTTTCTGGGCTGTGTAACAACTCTCTGTTTCCAATAAATTGGTTTTTGTTTATATTAGCTGGAGTCAATTTCTGGTCCTTACAAGAAAAAAAAAAAAAGAAAGAAAGAAAGAAAAGAAAAGAAAAAGAGAAAAAGAACAAAGAAAGGAATACTGGATTATTTGTGGATGGGCCCGGGGCTCAGTTAGTCTTCATTCTGCTTGAAGAGGCTTAGAAGCCAACACCCTCCTTTTGCAAATTCTATTCTGGACACAAATTGTGTCCCACCAATTTAACGCATTAGTATGAGATTTAGACACCCAAACTGGGACAGAGGACTTCGTTTTATCCCTTTTTGGCTGTCTCTGCTCAATACAGGGGTGTGAAAATCTCAGATTTCTCTTATGTGTGACAGTGTCCAATCTCCAGCTTCCTTGGTGATGAGAAAAAGTGGTGGTGGCAGCAACAGTGATTACTTACTCTGATCTCCTAATCCCTGCATTCTATTTCCTTGGCTACCCAGAAACAGTGGCAGCAGAGAGGTAGGAGGTTTTTGACCCAAGTATAGCTCTGATGTGCCTCAGTGGTAAAAGCTGAAGGATCAGTTCTATACTATTCTGCAGTTGTATTAGAGACTCAGACTACATCCCGATCCTTCCATACATCTAAAGATTTTGTAAATACTCATTTTCTGTATTAAATTCTTGCTGCTAATTGTGCCTAAAATGGTTTCTCCTTTCTGCATTCAACCCTGCCTAATACAAATATTTAAATGATAGAAAAGGATCACACAAGCCAGGTAGGAATATGTAAATAAAACTAATGTAGTATAAGAATGGGCAAATTAATTTTTTTTGTACTTGAATTTTTTCTATGTCATCATCCGTTGTTATGTAGTTAAGACTACAAGAGCTATAGATCAGTGCTGGGTTATTACACAATTTGAACTTTACAAAGCAATTAAGGAAATTTCCTTATGATATTGTTGACTGCTAATAGTACAAATATAGTCACAGCATTTTTTTAATTGAAAAAATGGGTCTAAAATACATTTGTTGGAACAATGAACTAAGAATAGTCAAACACTGCTAAAGAAATAGTAGCAACAAAGTGAGGACACTTACCTTGTTAGATATCCATTTATTCTAAAGCAATGATAAATAAGGTAGAGTGATGTTGGCACTCTGGGGAAACCAATAGGAAAGAATGGCATGTCCGGGAAGAGACTCACACAGTACGGAAATTTTGTATGTGGCAAGTCTGGCAGGAAGGATCAGAAGGGAAAGAACGAACAAGTCACTTCAACGTGCTGAGAACACCAGTTATCCATGTAGGAAAAACTAAGAACAAAACCCTACATCACTTCGTTCACACACACACACACACACACACACACACACAAACATAATTCAAAATTGTTTACTGACTTAACCATCGATGGCAAAAGTTTAAAATTGTAAAACCTTGAGAAGAAAATAGAGTAAAAGACTTCTGGGTAGGGTTGGCTAGGGAATTCTTAAACAAGACACAAATATCAAAAATAAAAAAAAATTATTAGCTTTATTTTATTTTATTTTATTTTGAGACAGAGCCTCAGCTGTTGTTGCTCTGGGTAGAGTGCTGCGCATCACAGTTCACAGCAACTGCCAACTCCTGGGTAAAGTGATTCTCTTGCCTCAGCCTCCCAAGTAGCTGGGACTACAGGCGCCCGCCACAACACCTGCCTTTTTTTTGGTTGTAGTTGTCATTCTTTGGCAGGCCAGGGCTGGATTCCAACATGCCAGCTCTGGTGTATGTGGCTGGTGCCTTAGGCGCCTGAGCTACAGGTGCCGAGCCCTATTAGCTTTGATTTTGACCGTAGTTAGTTCCTGATAGACTCAGTGGTCTAGTCAGACAAAAGTCAGGTACTTCAGAGATTAGTCCTTCCAGGTACTCCACATGGGGCAGCAGAGGCACATGTGGCTGGCTGGGATGTAATAGGAACACAGAGTTAATGGCTAATTGGTGGTATGTAGGCCAGATCTGTCAGCATGGGGGCCAGATGAGCACCCCAGAAGGACCCACTGTGATCCCAAAGAGGGCACGTGGGTAGGAGGGATAAAAGGCAACACAGACTCTCATCATATCCAACCTCATTGTAATAGCTTGTTAGCTCCATGTTCTATCAGATGACCAACAGGGATAGGGCTTTACGCTGTAAATTCTGTTCAATAAAACCTTGCTGAACACAGGGCAGCTCTAGTTTCCATACATGTAGACATTTAAAACACTAAGATAACTATGGATTTTTTTAAAAATTGGGTCTTAATTGTGAGTCAGTGCAATATAAATGTCTTAAAATGTAAAAGACTTGCCAAAAAAGCTCTGTCGATGTTTTAAGGGCCTAGGGAAGAAACTGGTGAAAAATGCTTTCCTTGGAATGAAAGAACTATTATGGGTCACAAGGTAAGGTATAAGTGGAGAAATAAAGATGAGCAAGCTCGCAGCTAGAATTTATGGAGCAGAGTAGCAAAGCCTTATGAATTTGAAATGGAAAACAACTCCTTACTTTTTATACTATAGCAAAAACTCACCTACAGGAAAAGAGACCATTTTAATAAAATGGAGGTCTATCATAACATCAGTCTGAAAACAGGACGAGTGATAAAACAAGCTCGTGTTTAACCCATTGTTTCTTAAAACCATATAAACCAAACCTCTCATAGGCAAATACCCTTGAACAAGGATAGGTATTTTGCTTTTTCTTATTAACCCCCCCTTTAAAAAAAAAGTTAGGGACAATTCTGTCTCAAGAGACTTCCTAGTGTCTTAAATAAAAATTCAGACAAAGGGGAATAATCTCTCTTTTTAAAATATAAATGTTTGAGGAAGCTTTATTTAAAGATGAAAAACTGGAAACAACCCAAATGCTTGCCAAATGGTGGCCTATTCATCGGGTGGGACTCTGTTCCTCGACATAAGGGACCTGATATAGGTCAATGTAGATGGGCCTCCAATACACTAGCCTGAGTACAAGAGGTCAGGTTCAAATAGTTACAGACTGTATGATTCTGTTTATAGGATATCATGGAAAGGCAAAACTGGAACCACAGTTTGTTTCGTGGTGCTGGCAGTGGGCTAGGGAGAAGGGATTTACTACAAAGGAGCATGAGGAAAATTTTAGGGTAATTTAAATACTCTATATCTTGATTGCTACTGTCTGCATATGTTTCTCAAAATGCAACAAAATATATATCTAGAAAGAATTAATTTTATTCCACGTAAGTAAATTATACTTTAGTAAACCTAACAGCTGAAAACTTCTGGCAGGTTGGATTTTATATATATATTATATAATATTATATTTATATAATATATATATATACACACACAAAAAAGAGAGATAAAACAAGAGAAAAATACAGGAAAAGAGAAGGAAAAGAAAAAATGACTGATATGATAGAAAGGGAGGAAAGATTTTTGTAAAGATTCTTTGGTAAAGCAATGTAATTACTAATAGAAGTATGATGTTTAACTGCCTAAAATTGCCAAAGACATGTGAAGGATAGAGAGGAATAAAAGGAATGCTCATAAAATTTGAGACCCTATAAAAAGTCTCCAAAATACGGGTGTTGCCCATGGCTCAAAGGAGTAGGGCGCCGGCCCCATATGCCAGAGGTGGGTTAAACCCAGCCCAGGTCAAAAACTGCCAAAAAAAAAAAAAAAAAGTCTCCAAAATAGGATAAACAAAATATATTTAAAATAAAAATTATACCATTGTAGAATACCCAAGAAAGTAACTGATGCCTCTTCTGCTTGCCTGTGGTTTTATTATGAACCTTCCAGATCAGAAGGCATGTGTCTATCTGTACAGCTGTCTTGGAATGTTTTGGAGACTGCCTCTCCCCTCTGCCTTCCCCCGCCTCCTCCCCAGGAATAACATCTTAAAAGGAGACATCTAATAACCTTAGGCCAACCATGTAAAAGGACATAGATCTCAAAGTTACTAGACCTGAGGTCCAATAGTGTTGTAACCTTGGGCAAATCTCTTGACTTTCTGACATTTTAATTTTCTTATCTGTAAGATACAGGTATTGTACAAAATGATATCTACAATAAAACTGAAAATCCAGAGAAGCAGGAGGGCAGCCCTTAATCACTAGGAAAGTTCCAGACCCTGAGTGTTAACAGGTCAGGGGAGATAAATTAAGAAAAGCATGACAGAGCTTTACTTCTGGCGAGGCTGGAGATCTATCTAGCATGTTAAAAAGACAGGTGGCATCCAAGACAGAAATACTTTACGGAAGTAAAGTTAGAGACTGAGACTCCTGAGCAAGGTAAAATTCCAGTTTGCAGAATTGGAGGAACAAGGCTGCTTTTGCTGGAAAGATGGATGTAGCTGAACATGCAGTCATTTGTCCATAGAGCAAGGAGCTCCGTCCAGCATGCCTGTCCTAAACCCTGCATTGGTGTTTGGGATTAGGAGAGCCTGGCCCCAAAGCAGGGAGCAAGGGACTGTCTAGGAATGTGAGAGAAGAAGCTGAGCTCTTTAAGACACTGAGTCTGTCATGGAAAGGAACTAACAGAAGAATGAAAATCTCATGAGCACTTTTGTAGAACCAGAAAACATTGTCCTAGATTGTTTTTATGGCTGTCAGCCCAGGAACCTCCCTGTAAACCATTTGGAAAATTGTGTTTGTCAACAGAAAATTAAAATGCCTCTAATGGTAAGTGTTTAAATGTCATCTCTCCTTTTCACCACAGTCTTCTTTCCTGGGGAGAAATTTTTGAATTTGTCACTATTATTCTCTCTTAGAAGTGGCTGAAGGCAGTCCTTGCATGAAACATCAACCCAAAACACAACAATCAACTTCTGAATAGGGTGCCAGTGCCTCGCATGGAAGCAGCATGCAAACCACAGGGGGAGGCCGCCAGTAGAAGACAATGTGTAACTTCCCACAACTGGATCTGCCTTTCAGTACTTCATGTCTTCCAGATCCGACCTGGGTGTTCTAGAGTGATGAACAGTGACACACGAAGCAGCAAAGCATTAATCAGTTCTACTTTAAAATTTGTAACCGAGAATTCATCAGGTGGCCCTGTTCAGGACAAGAACATAATTATGTGATCATAGTGCTCATTTTACACAGGGAACATCCCAGAGCAGTTAAGGGTCCTAATAAGCCACTTGTATTTTCCAACTATGTATTTAGTTCCACTTTTATGGACTTGATGTTCATGCTGTTGCTTTCTTTGTGGGTTGGTCTCTGCATCCCTCTGCCTTGGTTTTCAATATGATACAGTGTAGTAAAAAAAACTTTGGATTTTGTCTCAGGTATCCCACATGCTTGCAGAGAGCCATTGAATCAGTCATTGAAATTTTCAGAGACTCTCTCCAATCTCTGAACGAGGATAATCACTCCCATTTCATGATCTTGTCATGAGGAAGGGCCCCAGAGAACCTCTGTGCAAGGCCTGGTTCTCAGCAAATATTAGCTTCCTTTCATGGTCTGTAAGGGCTTCATCTTACCTAACCACATTTCCTATTCCTAAACCTACAACCTTCACTCCAGCAAGGCAAATCTCACTTTAATGGGGTTGTTACTGTGACCCCATCCCTTTGTCAACTTTCAGATCTGCAAGGCAAACATGTAAGTTTCAACAAAATACAAGTGAATCATATTGTTTTATTTTACTTCTACCTCCAATATCTTTACAGCCATCCCTTAACTTTCGGAGATCATGGAAAATGCATAAAATAGACTTACTGAAGTTCATCTTTGTAATGTTTATTTTTGATTTCTACAAATATTTATTACATGCCTCCTATGCAAAGGATATAAAGTTGAAAAAGAATCAGTCTCTTTTTTTGCAAGCCCATTATTCCCTTAGATATTTGACAGATACTGCATGTTTTATTTTTCACTCAGTAATTACAAAGTATCTCGTGTTTTTATATTTGATGAAATTGAGGCCATCGTTAACCCTTCACTTGCGTTTTCTGAATAGTTAAATGAGATTATGGAGTATCACTGTAAATAATATGTATACGATGATTTTTAAACAAGATGCTATAATTTTCTATCCAGGCTATTTAAAATTCATATTGAGACAAAAACAAATTGAATAATTTTTTAAAATTTTCTAGCAGATTATGGCTTGGTAATTGATTCATTAGGAGTTAAACAAAGGCCTTAGTGGTAAAGTGATGGAATGAGAACATTCTCCAGCGGCAAGTTACATTTACCAAACAAATGAAAAGTGTGTTTAAGTATTAGAATATAGGTCAATCAATATGATGCTTTGTTTTGCCAATGGAAGGTAAATCTGGATTAATATGTTGAATATATTACGTCAATTTTGTTCACAAGTTAATAGCGGAACTCAGAGCCACTACCTTGATTCATTACTACTGGCTAGAAGCTTAATCTGTACTCATCTAGCATGTTCTCCTTGTATACCATTCACTTCCCTGTCTCATAGACTGAAACCTATTTCTTATGCTCACTAGGAAAACCTAATTTCTTTGAAAATATAAAGGAAGAAAAGATGTACTGCCTGGCAACATTTAGTGTGGTTTGATACAGTAGGAAATTTTTATTGATTTTTTTTTTTTAGGCAAAGAGAGATATTCTTTTCTTCTGTGAGAAGGTTACTTTGGAACAATGACATCAGGCCTGTCAAGTCGTGTATCTATCTGAGAACCTGCTGAGCTCTGTTACAGATCATGGGTTGGGTTTGGGTTTCCTCAAGCTGACTGCAGAGACAACTTGTCTAGGCTTCCAGTGAACAGCCACAGCCCACAGAGAATGTGTGTTTACCCAGACCTTTTCCATGGTTTACTTCTGAAAATTGGTTCAGCCACATGAAAATCTAGTTAGACTTTTGGAATTATAATCTTTGACTGGTACATAACCCAAACATTTTTTATTGGATTTGAAAATCACATTTGAGTTTAGCAAATGAAAGAAGAATAGTGAGAGTCCCAATCTAAACCTCTTTGAAATCCACCTAAAACCTATCTTGTCAAGCACGGGTTCCTACCACCAAATCATCCATCTTTACTGTATGTGATAGCAGGTAGCAGGATTTTATTAATGCATAGTAAAAGATAATTTTCAGTTCTTGTATGGCCCACTTGGCAGGTAAAAGAATGTAAAAATTTTCCTTGTGTGTGATCTATTAAACTAAACCTATTCTACCCAGCTGCTTTGGAGGATGATATTTGTAGCATACAGGTGCTTTTATAGCAGACACCTGTAGTATGCATTTCATCTGTGAACCAAGATTAGTGCTATGGTTGATAAATTGATGTGTAGGTTGATAAATAAATGCTATCTTTAGGAATTGCTATTATACCTCAATTTCTAAGTACAAGTAGGGAATAATTAAGACTAGTGCTTAATTTGAAAATGCATTGTCTTTCTTGTTAAGAATAAACCATACTCCCTAACAGAAAGAAAAAGCTTACCCATAGTAGAAAGCCAGGAAAAAACTCGCTATGCAATGAACAACTTGCTGTTTCTAGTTCACATTCAGTAGCTGAAAGCAGATCATTGCCATAAAGAAGTATTTACCAATTTTAAAAGGTCTTGGCCCATCATAGCTAGTGTTAGATTAGGAATATAGCTTTTGTTGCCAAGGTGACAAACACTTATAAATATAACACATCTTCTAATGTGCTTTTAACTTGGTATTTTTATGGCTTTTAAATCAGATACCATTAGCAAATATATTAGGTAATTTAGCTGAAAGACCATTTTCCTCTAACACTTTTTGTTACATTTCCCCAGGTAGTTCAGTAAATGTCTGTTGTGACATTCTGCTCCTGCTAGGCTTCCAACGTAGAGGGATACATAAAGTACATCTGGTAAAGATTAACATATATTACCTTGCCTTTTTTGTATTGATCACTGGAAAATGTATAAAAGAGAGTTAAATTTGTAGTCTCCTTGAAAAGCAATCATTGTTCCTATTGTTATTTTGGGGTCTACACCTCCTCCCTCTAAATAATAGTCTGGTTTTAAGATTCAGTACACAGAGGACAGGGTTTGGGGCCAGCATAGTAACTATATGTTAACAGTCTCCCAAACCACCACACCTAAATGCTTTCCCTTATATATGTGTGTGTGCACATCGTGTGTGTGTGTGTGTGTGTATATCTATATATATATATATATGCACAAATACGTATATAAAAGAAATATGTGTCTATATATACATATGCATACATATATAAAAGAAGGCCATGAAGAAAATAATGACAATAGACCATCTGTAGCCCTAGTATTTCCACCAGTCTAAGTTTATTGCTCTAAACAATAAACCCAATGGCCCAGGCAGGGAAGAAATTAGCTCCAAATGTATTCACTGGATTCTCAAAAAGCAGCTTGTGAGGTGGATGTGTTGGTCACAGCAAAGGTAATGTCAAATAAAACATATTTCGTTTAAATACAAATTTATACTTATTGTATTGAAATTCTTCTTAAAAGACTACCCCAAATCCATCTATTATTTTTTTTTCATTCATTCAACCTACAGACATTTAAGAAGCATCAACTATGTTCTAGGCACTGGAGATACAAAGGGAGTAAGTCTTGGACCTGGAGAAGAATATTGTATCAGGAAAAAAGCAGGCAAACCAGTAATACAACACAGTGATAGTGCTGGGACTGGCCAGAAAGGAGGGGTCAGGGAAGAGTCCCTAAAGGCAGAATACTGCAAATTTTTCTTAAAGAATCAAAATGGAGGACATATATTTTATTTAAAGAACAAAACTGTTGAGTATTATTGCTTTATGTAATCAATTTAGAATTGCTAGGTCCTTACTGTGTGATCTTGAACGTCTCTCTGTGCCTCAGTTCGCCTTCTGTCTAAGGTGAATAATCACCCTTGCCACACACATGGCTCATAGAGGACTGTTGATAGGAATAATGGGACAGGGGTGGTGGAGTTATTTCAATTCTTCGGATAAGACAGATGCTAAGTAAACGTACAGCATCCATGTTATTCCAAGTGGGAGCATTCGGATAATCACTGTATAATTCGGTGCCTTTGTGTGTGTGTGTAGTTTGTTTCTTTATGGAAAGGCAAGCGCTAATGTTGAGTTTCTCTAATAACTTTGGAAGCAATTTTAATCCAGCAGACAAAAGAGAATAATCTTTAAAGTAAGTTAAATCTCTTTGTATTTGAGTAGATTTTGTTATTTACCAAAGTCTTAGGCAATTTCACCACAATTATGAAAAGTAGTGCCCAGCGAGCGCAGCACTCTCACCAAGTATCTGAAAGACACTGTGGCAGGCTGGCCGGCAGCTTCTTCCCAACTGACACAACGTGTGTGTGTGTGTGTGCACCCGCACATGCGTATGCCTCAGTCTGGGGCTTGCCAGAAAGAGCTGGGAACGAGCTGAGACTGGCTAGCATACCTGAGGCAGCTGTTGCACTGTGGCGCCTGAATTCTTCTCTCAGACTCCAGGCTGGCTCCCCTTCTCCTCCCCCCTACCTCTTTTCAGAGTCTGTCTAAGTCTCTCTCTCTCTGCCTTTTTCCTTCCTCCCTGTGACTTGGTGGGAGATTCCTATGGCCTTAGACCTGGCGTCGTCCTGCCACCAGACATTATGGGACTGTCTGGCTGGAGGAAGAACCCACACTGGTTGGAGCATGAAGTCTCAGAGAAAAACAACCCTTAGTACTCTTATCTGTTCCATCTTTCCTTTCTCACATTCATTCTCATTCTCCTCTCATTTTGAGTTTTGGACTGGAGCTTAGCTGCAAATTACCATGGCAACCAGGGAAAGGGACAGTTCAAGACAGATCTACTCTGGGTCCTGAAACTTGACATTGTCCATCCAAGTAACCATCTGGGAGTTGCAAGGCTGTCCAGACCGTCAGGAATACAAGGGGAGCCTGCATGAATCTCACTTCTCCCTTCAGAAGCAATGATGCTCAGAGGGCTTCTTCCAGGAGATGCCAAAGAGCAGGGAGGTTACACGGTAAGAGCTGCAAGGGTTTTTTTTTTAAATCATATAACAAGAAATCTTACTTTTTCAGTTTAATCTGACATTTCTCAGTTTGAGACAGTTTTCCACAGGCCGCCATTAGGATTGGATCTAATTGGAATACCCAACTAGGCTGAAATTTTCCCAGATGAAGAAAACGCCAATGTCAAAACAGCATGGGAAAAGCAAAGAACCCAGAGCCCGGGAGGCTCCAGTGCCCCTGACAGGGGTTGAAGGTATGTATTGCCAATGGAAAGGCCGGTGATATTAATCCTAAGAGATGGTCTCTAGTTACATATCATGGACCTAGAGCCCACTGACAGAAAAGAGCAATTACGTATAGTCATTTTTTTTTTAATTTGACAAAGATCCCAATCATGGTGGATTAGGTACATTTAATATCTCAATTAATAAGCCTTCTACAATAGTAACATGTCAACTTTGGTTCAAGAAATCCACTCCAGTTGATAGCCATCCAGGAAACGTCTTTCATGCTCACATATTAAATTTAATCTGCCACCCCTGTTTTATAAGACTTTGTATTCATCTGTTGGAGAAAAGATGCTTATTTTATCATTCCAATTTAACAGCTTGCTTAGCAAAGTTGATAGGTAGGAGTTTAGAAGATATTCACTGAATGCCTATTTTGTATATTTACAAAAGAGGTAGATTTAAGGGAGTTACCCAGAAGCAATATGTTTTTTTGTCCCACTGTTATCCTATTGGTCTTCCTTTCATTCAGCAGATTTATCTGTCATGAAGAATTTAAGTTTCATATTTTCCTCTGTCAGTTGTGAAAAGGCCTGTCAGCTGGGGCTTACACTACAGTTTGCCAGAAGGCCTATAGCACACAATGACAATACAATCTTATATTTGTGTTCCCAGTCTCCAGATAATCCCCCACTTTCTTCCTCTGCAGCCCAGTTATGATCAGGCTTAAGTTGCATGTTCTGTTTTTAGCCAGATTTTGCTGATAAATGCTATCAGCAAGACTGAAATGAAATACAGCAGGTTTAGCTCTTATTACCTGTGTAGAACATGCCTTGGGAGTTTTGTGTGTGATAGAGAGACAGTGGATGTATAAAACCATTTAATTCACAGAAACTAAATAAAGGAATGTTAATGGTACTGGTTTTTATCTGTCGAATGTTCCTAGATCCTTCTATTCATACACCTGAAAGCACAGACCTTTGATTAACAATCTGTGGGGTTGTACCTGAGATACTACCAGGCCATTTCCGGTGTGGACGTAATTTTGAGAGAAAACTGCACAAAGTCTTAACATTATCACTGCCCTCAAACACAAGGCACTTTGTTTTTGCCATTTTTATTCTGAGTTCAAATACATACCTAATCTAAGAGAGATTTACATTTCCCACACCCCTACAGAAGCCACCACGTTCTCATTAAATGGAAAGCATAGACTAGTGAGAGGACTGCAAACCGTTCCTTTTTTGAACCTTCTGGGTACCCAGCAAAACATGAAGGACTGGTACCCTGAGAAAATGTCTCATTGCCTCAGCCAAGGAGAGGGAAGGGTTAATCATTTTTAGAACTCTGGAGTGGAACAAAAGCTTGCAGCCTGACACCAAAATAACATCACAATGAAAAGTGAAATTGCTTCTAAGGCTAAATTGCTTCATTTGAAAATTGTAGTGATACTGAGAACAATTATGTCACTTAAACTTTCACAATTTTGTTTTTATAAATCAGTTATAAAACTATCGTGTGGTCTAAATGCAATTATTTAATAAGGGCATTTGTAATTGTCCAACATAATCAATTATGTTTCAATCAGGCTTTTCTCTGAGACCATATTTTTGTTCACATCTAAGTCTTTCTTATGGTAATAGATAGTTTTGGAAAAAGCCAAATAAAATCATTGTTTTCCAGAAAAGTTCTTTCCTCGCTGATTGAAAAGCATTTCCCACACTGCGGACTGAATCTCAGAACTCTTTGGTGTTTTTCCCCCTTGTCTTAGAAACTAAACATTACTCAAAGTGTGAGAAGGGAAAACATACCGCAAAATAATAGGGGAGGTGAAAGTTGGTTCTTCAGGAGTCATGATAGTGTTGTCAAGTGTGTTTCCTGAGCTGAGACAGGGGCTGAAGCCCAGGGAGCATGGAGAGGTGCCTGCGTGTTACCCAGCAGGAGCTGCGGCAATGTTGGTACCACAAGTCACAGATCATGACTCTGATTTTCTAAGAAGGGGGAGGATTAATTATGGGTTGAGTCCAGGGGCACTCAGGCCTCCCAGAGACTATAGGACTTTAGTTGCTGTGTTGTGCAATTTGCGGGCTATTTGGTCTACTTTGGACAGCCTAGAGAGCTATGTTTTCCTTCCAAATTTCAACTGAAGTTACTGCAAATGCCTTACCCCTGTGTTCTGCCTGCTTCTTCCTGGTCTCTGATCTCTGAATCCACAGGGATGACCAGGAGCCAGGCACTCGGCCCCTCTTTCCTCTCTCACTATCTTCTCATCTGTTGACAGACTCTCTCCTTCCTTGACTTCTTGACTTTGAACTCAAAGTCAAGTTGAGCAGGATTATAATATAAGAAATTGGGGGATTATAAAGTTCATAGAAAGTTTCTGCCCCCAGCCTAGCCTTTGACTTCTCTTTCACATTTTCTTTTTCTCTAAAGTCTCTCACCATTTCCCTCCCTTCTTCCTCCAACCCTCTTCTCTCTGCTGTGCGTCCTTCCATAAAAGGAGACGCTCCTACTTAAAAGCATGTCCTCATTGCAGAGCACTCTCTGAGAGAAGTATGAGTCTTGACTGTGGCTACGGGATGTTTAGCTTCAGCCACGTGGATTCCACATAACCTGGAGCAGGGATCCCAACAAAGTCTTCACCATCTAGGAGCCAGTACCATTTGGTGTTTTGAAATCCAAATCTGATAGTGTATCTTCTCAGCCTAAGACCAATTCATGGAATTCCCTTCTTCTAGGGTAAGAGTCAAATGTCCTGTGTATTCTGTCCCACTTATATCTTGAGTTTTCTCACATCTTTTCTCCCTGCACTCTTTGTTCCAGCTGCATGGGCCTTCTCTCTCAATTGTCTACCTTTACCTCCGGCCCAGAGCCTGCATATCAGCTGTTCCCTGTGCTTTTGATGTTTTCTGCTCCTAGCCCAGTCCAAACCCCATTTTTCTTACTAAGCTAACTCTTACTCATTTCTCTTTCCCTTTTTAGGCCAAGCCTTGCTTACAGGAACACCAACACTGATCCCCTGAACCCAACAGATCTCTTTGCTCTGTGCACTTGTAGGATAATGTACCTTTCCTTCGAGTTATGTATTTCACTTGTAATTCTTATATTTCTTTGTGCTATTGTTTGATTATTATCTTATTCCAGATAATAGAGAATAGGGACTTGATCTTTGCTTTTTCTGGTATCTCTGTTCTCAAAAGACACTGAGTTTATTTCTGTGAAATCAATGAACTCTCTGAAGTTCATAGAAATTTTGTACCAAACAATAAGGAAAGCAAATTTCCTAAAGGTGATTGAACAGTGACGTTTTGAGAGCACCCTCAGGTGTTCACAGAGAAATGGACAGTGGCAAATTAAAAACAGCCTCACCTTCAATGGAAGAACAAATAAATAAATCATGCCATGTTCATAAAACATAACACCGAGCGGCAGTTAAAATTAATTAATTAGTGCCATGTGTGTCCACCTGGTTAAATCCTTAAAGCATATACATTAAAAAGAGTGGTTGTAATAAAAAATACAGAACTTGATTTATTTTTCCTAGAGTCCATGTAAGGAGTGGTCAGAAACACAACAACAGTAACACAAGCAAATATAAAGACTGGGAATGAAATTTAGGAAGTGTGGGAAGATGAAGTCTTCAAAGCTCTTTCCTGCCTTTCCATGTCATTCCCCAGCCAGACTACAGTAGGAGAAGTGTAATCAATCCTTGTTCTTTTTTTGGGCCACATTTCTACTGTTTATTTTCTGGGTCAATTCTTAATTGTACTTGGGAACAAATGTATCTCTAAAGAGTAAAGATTAGGGAATCGTTTATAAATGGAAATAGTAAAAGGAAAGAAACTAGAGAACAATAACAATATAGAAGAAAATCAATAATATACAAAGAGAGACTGAATTTACTTTCTCTTTTGAAATACTCCATGGAACTGAGATTGAAAAAACAAACAAACAAACAAACAAGTTCAAAAAGATTTAGAAGATTTCAGAGGCCCAGTAGAAAGTTGAGGATTGAGTAAAATGGGTAAGAATTTTTTACGATTCAGTTTTTCAGCCTCAGCTCTAGACTGAAAGATATTGGGCAGGGAAGTATCTGAGAGGCATCGTGGCCTTATTCATTGAATAAGCTGCCTGTGTTTGTATGTGTGGAGAATTGAAAAGTATTAGAAGCCACTCTTTCCTAAAATATTTCCCTTACTCACTTTGCTATGATGATTTCCTTGTTGACTTTGAGTCAATTTGTTGAAGAATACTCCTAATACCATGGTGTTTTAGAATAACAGAAAGGTTTTTTTGTTTGTTTGTTTGTTTTTTTAAGTTTAGATGAGGAAACTGCTGCTTGAAAGGTTAAGGTAATTTTGCAAGGCCACCCAGCTGCTGTCACCCAGCAGACTGGAACTAGAATACAGAACTCTTCATTCCTGGCCCATTATTTTTCCTGACATGCCACACTGTCATCTTGTATCTGGGGCAATGATTTAAGCCTGTATCCTTTGATAATGCTGATTTGTGTGTTTAGTGAGGCAGTCACCCAGTTGAAGGCAAAAGAGAAAGATAAAATCAGACAGGAGTGGCATAAAGATACAATGGAATATTATTCGGCCTTAAAAAAGAAGTTCTGATACATGATACAACATGGATGAGCCTTGATGACATTGTGTTAAGCTAGATATAAAAGGCCATATGGTATGTTTCCACCCGTGTGAGGTACCTGGAGTAATCACATTCATAGAGGCACAAAGTAGTTCCCAGGGGTCGGGCAATTAGTGTTTAATAGATGCAGAGTTTCATTTTGGAAGATGGACACGTTCTGCAGGTGGTGGATGGTGGTGATGGTTACACAACAATGTGATTGTCCCTAATGCCACTAAACCGTATGCTTAAAAATGGTTGAAATGGTAAATTTGGTGTTATGCATGTATTTACCACAATTTTTATAAAAGGAAAAATAAAATCAGATGAGGAATCATGAATTATGGATACAGGCCAAGAAGGCACACTTAGTAGGAGTTTTAGGCATCTAGAAGATACCATGAAAGTAGTAGGTGCTTGAGGAAGGTGGGGAGAGGGTACAAGAGAGGGAAAAAGAAATGTCTATTGTCTAGATTAAATATAAAAATAGAAGACTGCCTTTCTGCTGTTCAGTGGAACTTTCTGTCCTGGTGGAAATGTTCTACATCTGTGCTGTACAGTGTGGTAGGCAGGAGACACTAGTCACCTGTGGCTCTATGCATATGTAATGTGGCTAGTGAACTAACTAACGAACTGAATTTTTAACTTAATTTGATTTTAATTAATTTACATTTAAATTGCACAGGTTTAGACTTTGTGTTGTTGGGGATTTCAGTAAAAGTACTTGTGTTTCTGCTTTCTCTAGCTCACTTTTTATAAATTCAAGCACTAGTCATCTGCTGATTCAGCCACTACTAGCAGGTATGATCCATCTCCTGGGTGCCAGACTCTGCTGGGCAAGAGAGGTAAAAAGGAACAACAGGGCTTTTTCACACTGATGGTTGGAGCATTGGGAAGTGTAACCACTGTGAGGAACAAGGTGGCGCTGTGTCCTGAGGGGAAGGATGTTCATATTCTGTGACTCCAGCATCTCCCTGCCCTGGAGAAACCCTCAAATGTATTCAAGGAGGCTCAGCCACGTGAAAGCAGTAGAGGCCTACTGATCAATGCAAGAACAGATAAATCAGACTGTGCTCATAGGACAATACCGTGCAGTGGTTACATTTAATGAATGGGTGCCATGTTTAACTATGGGGCTAAATCCCCGGAACATAATTGTGAACAAAAAGAGAAACGAAGTTGCAAAAAGGATACACGCAGGATGATATCACTATCATTTTAAATAATTTTTTTTTTGCAGTTTTTGGCCGGGGCTGGGTTTGAACCCGCCACCTCCGGCATATGGGGCCAGTGCCCTACTCTTTTGAGCCACAGGCGCCGCCCCATTTTAAATAATTTTTTAAAAAACTTGTGAAGTTATTGTTTATGGATACATATTTATGTAATAAGTGTAAAAGCGTTTGGGCAGAGGAACTGAGGACATTCACGTGGCAGACACTTCTGGGCAGAAAGGGACTGGGGATGGGAGAAGGTACACAGAGGTCTTCAATCTAACTGTAAGAATCTGTTTATTAAAAAGACCTGAAGTTAATATGGTAACACCAATAATGGGGTCCATCGGTATTTATTATGTCATTAGCTATACTTTTGTGAATACTTAAAATACTTCATAATAAAAAGACTGCATAGGACTTAAAGGAGTAGGACGCTAGCATCATATACTGGAGGTGGCAGGTTCAAACCCAGCCCTGGCCAAAAACTGCAAAAAAAAAAAAAAAGCACACAGAGGCATGAGGTATATAAGGTGGGAAGGCAAATACAGAGGGAGATGGGACTAACTCTGTGTCAGAGAGTCTGAGGGGGTCAGGGAGGACCTCAGTGGGTGGTCACACTTTAGTTCATTCTCTAAAGGTATGTAGAAGTTTAGTAGGGGAAAATAAATACAAAGTTTGTACAAAAGTCAAATCCAAAAGAGTTTGGTGTCTTCTAAGAATAAGGAAATATGGCCTCACTATAGCTTAGAGCTGTTAGGGGATTTAGGGATGGTAAGCTGATAAAACAGACTGGGATTGGTTTGAGTTGAACTTGCAGTCCAAGTCAGGGCAGCAGTGTGTGTGGGTGTTGGGCATGGTGGGGGTTAAAGTAAGAGGGAAGATGGATTAGAACAGAGAGAGACCTGACCTAGACCAGGGAGACCCATTTGGAAGTTCTTGTAATTGTTCAGCTGAGAGGTCTTGAGAGCCCAGACTGGTAACAGCAGTGAGGATGTGGGACAGGAGGGCGTGGGAGGCATCCCAGGTAGAATCCACAGGACTTGGAAACTGAATGAGTGAAGGGGTAGAATAGAACAAAGAAGCAAAGACAGGGTTCTTATCTTGAACAAACTTGGCTGAGGATGGCATTGACCTAAAAATAAGGCAGGAGATGGAGAGGAAGCAAAGTTCCCCTAACTTTAGGGGTGAAAAGCAGGAGAAGTGAGAAGTTAATGAACTTGATTTTGGATGTGCTAAATTTGTAAAACCTTCAGATAGAGATGTCTAGAAGGGTGATGCGGGAATGAGCAGCACAGAGATGACAACTGGAATGGATGACGCAGGTGGGGAGCAGCCTGTAAAACAAGAAAAGAAGAGCTACTATAAGGCCAAGAATGTGGATCATCACGCTTTGGGCACGCCGAGTTATTCCTCCCAGAGCCTGGTCACACATTGGCAGCAGAATCTGAAGATCTCTAATTCAACAGCAATAAAGACGGCTGAACAATGGGATCATGCTCCAGGGTTTGGCATCCAGCCTTAGCAAACTTGTGTAGTAATGAAAGCACCAACTTTGTAGTTAAACAGACCCACACTCAATGCACAGGCCATTAAACTTCCATTCCTAACCTGTAAACGTGGGCAAGTCACCAAGCCTTTCTGAGCCTCAGTTTCCTCTACTGGAATTACAACCCACCCTTCATGTTTGTGATGAGGATAAAGTATAAGAATGTTGGTATTTGGTATATTTTAGTTACTTAATAAATATTAATCACTTCTTTTTTTTTTTTTTTTCCATTTCTTACTCTGGCCTAGACTTGCCTAAGAACATTTTATTTAAGTGAATTTCTTTTTCCTCAAAATACACAAAGTACTCTTGACTACAGAAATTCTAATTACTTGGAAGTAGGGACCCTGTGGAAGCAGGGACCCTGTCTTATATGTTGATCGATCTGTACATATTGGACTTCTACTGTTTGCCTAACAAGCCATACACTACCCATAACATGTAGCACCATGCTAGGTACATTGCAGATGACCAATAAATAAATAAATGCCTTCTGAATTGATGTGTACTATAGCACAGCCAGTAAAAATAAGCATAAAATGCTTTATAATTTAGATCGATACGTAGTCACTCCATAACAACCTTGTTAAGCCTAACAACATCCGTAGGTAATCAGCATATCATTTTATAAGAAAAGGAAAATAGAGGTTATTTGTTCAAGTTCAATGAAAAAAGAACATCACTTCAGAGCCAGAAACAGACAGCAGTTCATCTACCAGTCAGGAAATACAGGGAAATCTCCCAGTGGTATTTCAGTTACGGGCCCAGGGAGGCACGCACAGACCATCCCTTAGGATTTCTAATGCAAAAGAACAAATATAAAAATAGAACACTGCCTTTCCCCTAGTTAGTCCCAAGTTCTCTAATTATATGCTACACAGCAACCAGAATGGACAGCCTCAGGTGAAGGAGAAGTGGGTTTGGCTGGAGGGATCCTGTCTAGGTACGAGGAAATGGACTACGCAAATTTTGGGATGGGTCCATATCTGGAAGGTCCATTTTCATGTCTGTGCAGAAAAATAAGCTGATAGCATAAAGGGTCACCAAATAGGACAGGGGATCAGTTTGATCTTTGTCTTCGGAACTTTCTGCTTAGGTTTAAGCTACAGCCTATGGTGGGCCAACACTTCCTATCTCGGAGTTCAATATGTTTTGCCAATAAGTATTCAGCAGTGGGGCTAGTGTGGGAGTGAAAAGCACTGGTGCCAAACTGGCTAACTGGGATATGAGAAAAGGCTGGGAAGACAGCAAAATAGAAAAGGAATTTGACAGAATTTGAGTGAGAGATATCTGTGATATACTCAGAGGTTAAAACAAGGAGAAAGTTGGAGAGTCCTTTCTGGAGAGTACAGATTAGGAGGGAGAGGCTCTCAGCCATCTCCTCATTTATAAAATGCATCTATTGTAAACACATATATACAGAGGGCATCCTCTGCAAAATTATTTCTACTTCTAAAAAATATCTGTGGCTCTGTTAGTTTGAGATATGAAAGTGCCAGTTGGAGTTGAGGACGGGCAGGACAGGCAATTACATAGTCAGCAAGAAGAGGTCAGAGCCTAAAAAGCCAAGACATTAGAGGCAGCAGGAGAGACGTTTACGTCGGATAACACAGGTAGTCTTTGTGTTGTGGGTTGAATTGTATCCCCCAAATTGCATGCTGAAATCCTAAGTTCCAGAACCTCTGATCGTGACCTTTGAAAATAGGATCTTTGCTGATGTAATAAAGTTAAGAAGAGGTCATAATGGATTCGGTGGGCTAATGGGGTGTTCCTATAAGAAGAGTGAAACTTGCACACACAGATACCCCCAGGGGAGAAGGTCATGTGACAATGGAAGCAGAGGATGGAATTATCAGCTACAAACCAAAGAATACCAAGGATAGTTAGCATTCACCAGAAGCTAGGAAAAAGCAAAGAAAGATTCTTCCCTAGAACCTTCTGAGAACATGCGGCATTTCCAAACACCTTGAGTTTGGACTTCTGGACTATGGAATGATAAGCAAATATATTTTTTGCCTTAAGTCAAATAGTTTGTGTAACTTTTTTTCAGGAGCTCTATGAATTTGTGGGTCCCTACAAACGTTCTGACATGGAGTGTTATGGTCCATTATTTCATTTCCAAGAATGAAGTTGGGCGTGTCCTTTCTGATTCACCTGTGCATGCAAGTTTCAATCTGCTTGGCTTAACAGTGATGCTGAAAAGGGCTTCATTTGTTTTTGTCCGTGTAGATTTTATGTTTCTTGATTTTTATGTATATCAAAATTTTTGTAATGATCCATGATCTGATACTCCTTGCTATCTGTTGATGACTTACAACTGTGTGTTTGCCAGGTTTCTGAGTTAATGGAAAAGCAGACCTTCACAGGCCATGTCTTCAATCCACATCCCTGGCACTACACACCCCTCAAGTCTCATATCTTGCTCCCCTGAGCCAGGGATCCCTGATGGAACCAGGTCCGGCAAGAGGACTAGCCACAGGCCTGGAGTATGATTTGTGACTGAAGGCTTTGCCTTTTAGGCCACATCTTTTCTGGGTTCTAAAGGCCAAGATTTTCCTTTTTCAAAGCCAAAAGCCCACAAGCACATGTACTGTAGATGCCTTCATATCTTACTAGTGTAAGAGGAAGGGTGGTGCTTGGCCAATTAGAAGAGTAGGCATTGAAGTAAGTAGACCTTTTAGCCTAGTGAAACCACGAGGTCAGTGGCTACACTTTAAAGTCATTGAGATGTTCATAAATACCAATGTCTAGGTCTTGGTCTAGGTTTTATCTGCACAAATTGGGTATGGAACAAGTGTCAGTATTGATAAAAAAAAATCTCTTCAGTGTGCAGCCAAGTTGAAAACTTGTCCTAGGCACTGAGCTAGGTAGTAATCACTTCTGATGGGTCCACCCAACTTGTTACAAGGCTATGCAGATGGAAAGCTATTACATTATTAAGTAAGTACACTGGGTTATGGCTCTCAGGGTTCTCTCTAAACTTCTTGTGTTTTGGAATTAGTATCCACCTTTGCCCCAAATACAAGGGTAGTCCTGGTGTCCTCTTCCTTCCTCATCTTGTACACCAAATCAGTCCAAGTCTTCTTGATTCTATCTTTCAATGTTTCTCAAATATACCTTTGGCTGCTGCCTCAGTTGAGGGTTCCTACTTCCAGCCTAGGCTTCTACACAGCAGCCTAACTGGACCTCTTGCTATTGCCTCCTTTACATCCAATTCATCCTCCAGTAGCCACCAAAATTATCCTTTAAATACCTAAGTGCCATGACATTACTCTCCTGCTTAAAACCCTTTGATGGCTCCTTTTGCCTACAGAATCGGTCTGGGTTGATTACATGATAAATAAGATTCTAGACAATTTGGCATTTGCAAAGATATTTCTCCAAATATCTTTTTCTAGACCATTTTATAGTCTATAAGATGTGTCATAGGAAGAAATCTTAAAAGAGGATTGAAAGTGGATTAAATTCTGGGGTGGAATTGCCCGTGCTACAATGTTAGAACTATTAACTTCTACCAAGAAGTGATACTGGGGATCCTGGTGGAGAATGGGAGAGACAAACAGTTTTTTTAGCTCTCCACATGTGGTAGGCCATGGACTACCAGGAAAAGTCATAATTCTTCCTGTGCTGAAGAATGCAGTCATAATGAAAAAGTAGGACAGGAACTGACTGCATTGGTCAGTGAACAGAATGTGCTAGAGCAGGAATGTCTGATTTTTTTTTTAGTTTTCCTCTGTCACACATTGAAAGAATAAGAGTTGACTTGAGCTAT
Source organism: Otolemur garnettii (assembly GCF_000181295.1). Lineage (NCBI taxonomy): Eukaryota > Metazoa > Chordata > Mammalia > Primates > Galagidae > Otolemur > Otolemur garnettii. The sequence continues at coordinate 24,148,466 of NW_003852400.1, forward strand.
ACATTAAATACACAGGCACTAATGAAGATCGATTAGCAATAAAAGGTCTGTTTATACTTTTCATTATATCTTACTACACCACAGGTAAGGAAAAGGAGTCCTCACAAAATCAGCATGCACCCCTGTGCTACAGCCTCTTGGGCCTTAAGTCATTGGAGGGTAAGGATGTTGGGGGAATCTCACTGAATGTCTGATAGGCTGATGTTGTGTCTCAGAAGCTGGACTTCTGCCTGGTCAAGTAAACCCTCCTCCAGCCTGCCTTGTACTGCTTGTAGTGCTGGAGGCTGGCCAAGGCCCTGTAGACATGCACAATAGGCTGGGCCAAGTCCTGTGAGTAAATCAAGATAATATCAAAGGGATCCTCTGTAAATTGTTGGCGGGAGGCCAGTCTATTGCAGCATTCCTAAGGGCATTCTTCTCAGAATGACTGTCTGGCGTCCACAGGTAGCTTTATTATCACTCTCACCCTCGATTCCAACTAGTGTGTGTGCCCCCCAGAGGCCATGTGCTGCAGATTAATGCATTCTTGGTCTTAAAAACTGAAGAGCATTAGATGGTGATGGAGTTGGGAACCCGTAATCCTTATGTAACCTTATTTGCCTGCTTTTATATTACATACAAATAATTAGAACCCAAGAAAGAGAGAGGGAAGGGCAGACGAACCTTCGCCAAAAATTTGCCTCAATGAGCTTTAGGAGTTGCTTTGTATATAGCTTGTCTTTTCTCCTAGATAACTATTATTGTATATTGACCTTGGTTTAAAACACAATGCTCAGATCTTTGTATATATTACCTCATTTAATCCTTATAACACATCTGTAAGGGATGTCAGTAGTGGCTCCAGCATGCAGATGAGGGAACTTTGGTAATTATTAGTTGATCAGAGTCAGTTTCTTAATGGGATATACAAGATTTGTTAGGATTTACGTCAATCTCAATGCCATGGTTGTGGTGAAAACATGACATAGAATTCATGTTGCATCTAGAACAAAACCTAAAAAGCAGCTTTTATATATCTACTTAGGTCAGTAGTAGCTGAGGTCGGGGTGGGGGTGTTTAAAGGCATTATTATCCGAAAGCATGCAAACATAAAAATAAGTTTTCAGCAACACTGAAATTAGCAAGTAGAGCTCAAATTAGCAAGTTGGGGGCTCAAATCCCCGGAAAACTGGGAAGAAAGGGAATAAGTCACACAATTCCCTCATGTTGTTTCTTGATGATCATCATTGGATTCTAGTCTTAAAAAAACTGTCCAGTTGAGGTGAATGATTTCCATAAGAAACCAGAGATCTAGGAAATAAGATACCATTTAGACCAATGTGGTCAGAGCATAGTCTTTGACCAAGATATTCCAAATTGATATCTTGTGGAAATATGGGTAGGATAAGGGATGAAAGATTTGTTCATTCCTATTAACATTCAAAATTCTTAAAAGAAAACAGTTACATGATTGGTTAAAAGGCTGAAGGCCTGTCTTTGAAGGTATTCTCTGGTTAATGGATATTATGAATAAATGTGCTTGTGCAAATACCATCATTTTTCTCTTCTGTACAGTCTGTAGTCCTGAAGTGACTGACTGCCCAATATTGTATTTTCTCTTCATTTACTCAAAATATGAACTGAATAATTAATGAATGAGGCTAATCTAGGAAGCTCCCAAGAGGGGGCTACAGGAGGGGAACTAGATAGGTGGAATTGTTGAATGTCTTAATATCAATAACTCCTGCAGAACACAACTTACTTCATTTCTTCACTTTCAGAAGCCGTCCAGTTCAGAGAGGACAGAAGACGCTGGAAAGATCCAAGTTCTGTTTTCTTTATGCTCAAGTTGTAAGAGGAACAACTTTAGGAATTTTCAGCACACTGCTTTGCTTCAGTGCCTCTCTTTTTATTCACATTTTATTCATATTTTCTTAGAATTTAGATCCATGACCAGAATGAGTTATTCTTCTTCTCGGGCAATGTAAAGAAGTCAGAAATAATCAGCTAACGACACCAGGTTTTCTAAGCAGAAGCAAAATTGGCTTGAGTATATTCATGTGGACTGCTCTGGAAGCCAGAAGTAAATTTCAGAACTATATAAAAAGTTGAAAAAATATTAAAGGTACTATCAGGCTGCAATTCTCCTAAAATTTGTTGTAAAGACCTGTTGAAAATCACATCTCTTCTAAGGGGCACTGGCTAAAAATTTAACATAAGTCTTTCAGTGGTGGTATTGTACAGACACATAACAACTTGTTCCTGTTTTTGGCATTGAATTTAGAGAACACTATTTCTCAAACTATTTTCCCTTGGAACAGGCTGAACTTAGATTTTTCTATGCATAAATCCATCAACAGGCATCTTTTCACTCTGAATGAAAAAATGCATTCAACTTGTTGTTTATTATTTATTTATTGGTACCATTTATCTGCTCATGTATGTTAATAGTCATGAAATAAATGAAGAAGCCACAGAATACAGAAAACAAAAATTCTCAGGGAAGGGAGGCTGTGGCTCAGAGGAGTAGGGCACTGGCCCCATTTGCTGGAGGTGGTGGGTTCAAACCCAGTCCCAGCCAAATAAAAAACTGCAAAAAAAAAAAAAATCAGGGAACAGCTAATCCTGGTATGCCAGCCTTGCTTCTTTGGGATGTGAAATTATGGTTTGTTATCATATAAATATTGTCATAAAATGTTGCCATCTCACATGATGGACAATATGTTCACGTAGCAGAATTATCTTCGGCAATGAGTTCTCTAACGAGCACGAGTGCACAGGAGCAGCACCGCACCAAAAGTCTAAGAATTACTGATTTTGAGGGCACATTGGCCTCCACCTCAAGTCCTCTACATTGTTCTCTGGTAATGCACATAACCATTTCTAAGTGTCTATCATATGCACTGCCAAAAAATTTAAATAGGCACATGATGTTTGTTATAGCATTGCTTATGATATCAAATAATCGCAAACAACTCTGACATAGGAGAATGGTTTAATAAATTTTAGAACATCCATATAGTAGTCTTACACAGTAGAATTATTTATAGTGATATGGATGATCTTTAAGACATAGACAAATAAAAGTAGGCTGAAAAATAATCCATATAGCTGATCCCTGAATTTGTTGTATGCTATAGACATGGGGCAGGGGTGGGGAAGGAAATAGAGGGAATCTGAGAAAAAGGTCAGGAATGATGATTTCTCAGGAATCTGAGAAAAAGATCAGGAACTTCAGGTAAAAGGGGGGTGAGGTTGGATGGGTGAAGAAGAACTTTTGAATCTATATACTTCTCCATAGTTTAAATGCACTCACGAATCATTTATGTGCCTATAAAATAATTTTCAAAAGAAAATCACATTCTAAAAGAAAAGCACCTTCGGGGAAATGTCTTTCCTTTAGAATTTAGTGCCGGGGCGGGGCGGGGGAAACTTACTTTCAGAGAAGGATTTGTTTGTTTCTTCAATTCTCATGAAAATAATTCAAGATGTTTCCTTTGAATTCCGCCTTTCAGGAAGGTCAGAATCAAAACGGGTGCTTGATGAGAATAGCCCCACTGGCCTGGAGTCAGCATGTCCTCTGCCTCCTCTCTCCACAAATCCCACTCCCGATTCCCGGGTTTATCATATCAGACTTATTTTATGGGTGATCCAGGTTATTAAGTCACTGTAGATGTTTTCAGCAAGAAATGAGGGATACAAAAATGAATGAAGAATCAAATAATTGTTGTCATTGAATGTGAAAGTAATAGGCTCCTTCTCCCTAAATGTAACTCCATTTTAAACATTTGCCTTCTATGGTATACAGCTTTAAGAAAAAGAATCAGAGGACTCCAGAACCCACAGAAAAATATATTCAGTATTTCATTTTCCCCCTTCGTACTGTTTGAGGTGGTTGTTTAGGTCTACTGAGCCACCCAAGTTAATTATACCCAAAGGAAATACAAAGACCTCAGGGATTTGATGGCAATGTACCTATTTTTTGAAGTCCTCTGTGTGTGAAGTAAAATAATCCTTAAAAAGTATTAATGGGAAAGACCTCAGTTCAGATTTATAGAAGCAAATGAAAGGCTAGTAAAGTTTAAAACCTGCGTATTCTTGAGGATACTGGCCTCACACCTCCAGGCCCGTCTTTCTCACCCAGCACCTCACCAACACAGTCTAGTCTCAACCTTGGCTCCATCCCTGCTTTAAAAGCAACAAAACCAAACCACTTTTGGTACTTTTTGGTGTGTTCTTTGAGTGTCTTTTGAAACACATCCTCCTATGTTCCAGAAATAAACTGGCAGCTCCCTGCCTTACCCTGTTGAAACTCCTCACAGGTCAGCTCATGCAAACAAAGCCAGGAGAAAAGTGTCTGGGACAAGCCTTTCCCCAAATAACGGCTTGAATGTGCTCTAGGAGCACTAACATGATTTTTTAATTAACATTAATTTTGCTTAACTTCAACTATGAAAAAAGTGGGGTTTCTTCAAACACCAATTAACAAAGCAAACCCCAGTAAAGGGAAAATACTCTCTCCCCACCTCCAGCCTCCAACAGGAAATTCCCCCCTGTTGAGTTTTCCCCAAGGTCTCTATAAAGTTTTTCTGATGAACTCGCTAGAGCCTTAATGAGAATGAATCAGTACAGATTTTCCATCATATAAAACAGAAATATTTAATTTCATAAAAGAGGACAGCGTGCTTGCCTCTGCCCAGCCTGCCACATAATATGTTCAGGTTTTTCTCCTTCCTGGAATTTATTCCTTGTAGTATTTTCATTACAGTGATTCCTCAGGGTTTCCCAGACCTGAGGATTATACCTAAACATCATAGATGAAACAAAAAGACTTAAGCCTTTGACTGGTTGATGACTCCCTTTTCCTACTTGAAACAGCAGGAAAATATTTGCCTTTTGTGTTTTCTTGGAATAAGTTTCCCTGCATGGGCCACTCCTAGCACCCAGAGGGACAATCAGGCTTGCAGGCATGCCCAGGGGGCAAAGCAATATATCCAAATCTCCCACTAGGACAGTGTTTCTTATCCGTGTTCAGAAAAACACAAGATGTTATTTTGTATGTGTATATTACTCAAAAAGGGTTTTGTCATCAAATAAATTGGAGAAATGCTACAAACCTTGTTATTTTGGAGATTCCCAGAGCATATTAAAAACTCTGAAAAGTCCTGTAATTAAATAGAAAGTCTAAGGTAACTTTGCTTAACCCTATTTATTTTTCCAACTAATTTGATCACAACACCATTCTTTATGGAGCACTAGCATTCCATAAATCCCTGGGAAAGTGGGAAGAAAATGAATACTTCCTAAGCACCAACTACATGCGTTGATTATTTGAGTTACTCATTTTTAACACTCCTACCTGTATTATCATCCCCATTTCACAGGTGGAAAAACATTGAGGTTTGAACTATTTTTAAAGCATGTCCAGGTTTACAGTCATAATAAATTATAGATCTAGCATTCAAGTTCAGGTCTGCCTGATTTTAAGGCCTATGTTCTTTGTGTTGGATTATATCTAATATTTAATCCCTAAACTACTTTTTTTGTGGTGACCAAACAGCAACCTACCTCTTGCCCTATATTAAAAGACTGCTTGAATCTGGAGGGCAGGTTCAACAAGGGCAGAAGCTATGTCAGTGTTCACCTGTGTCTCTGTGATGCTCACAGAGCAGGTTCTCAACAGCAGTACATGAAAGAATGGCTGTGGCATGCAGAATGAGTGAACCTCCTTTATTAAACTGTGCTCAGTTTTAGCATGAGCTACAGAACTTTCCAGGAATTGTAACTCAGATGAATGCGTTTGAAAACTATATCACGTGAGGAAAATATTGATAATCTACCATTTCAACTTAATTTTAGCTTAATCTGAGTGGAAGGAGTTTCTAGGGAGGGGTGCCATGACATAAGGATGTCTTTGAATATTTGAAAGATGGGAATACTATGGGAGAATTGAATTCTTTGAGCATTAGACGGAGTGATTCCCCCTTCAAAATTCCATTCACTGAGCTGATATTCAATGAGTTTTTGAGCTGTGAAAGATACACAAAAGAATAGTTTGTAGCCACTGATGATCAATTATCTTCCTAGAGGCACAACTCTAGATTCATATAGCTTGGAACTCCATTAAGTGTCCTTACAACTTGTAAATGTAGGTGAAGAAAAGTAGTTTTAAGTCCCCCAACACAACAAGGCTTCAGACATACAGCAAGAATCCCAATGGATTTATGATGAGAAAAACCAAAGCTGCACTGTACGTTAATTTGTCATAGAATTCAATCTGGCATAATATGGCAACGTCTTTCCTGGGACTTGTTCAATGGCCTTTATTTCCAAGAAATGTTAGAAAGACCCTTATAGTATATGTCCACCAAAACATCATGATACATGGTTCTATTCTACACAAAGTGGTGTTACAGTGATGTATGAGGGCATAAGGGGAGTGAAATGTCAGACTAGTAATAGCTGTGACGTCTTCTTGCATAATTGGCAACAATATTTATCAAAGGCCTCCAGAAATACAGGAAATGATATTGGATCTGAGTAGGGAAGAGAGATGACAAAGACAGAGAGATAGAGATATGGGAGAGATATTTTGACCGAGAAAAGAGTAGAAAAATGTAAAAGAGTTCATACTAAGTTAAATGTTTATATGAGGTTAAAACAGTCTGCATTTTTATTTTATTTGTATAACACCAGTAATATTTTAGCAAAGATTTTTAAAGAAAATATCACAAATCATGAAGAGTAGCTTTGCAGACTATGCAAACCTGTTTATGATTTTTTTTCTAAAGACTAATGTGGAAATGTATTAATAAAAATCAACTTCATGGGTTAGGGTGCCCTATAATCTGACGTAAACTGTTCTCCATTCTGGCAACAAAGCTAATAATGCCTAATTATTTACCAGGGCTTTCTCCTTTGCTCCTGGTCCAATTAATTAGAGCTAGAAACAGTGTTTTAATACATCTGCTTGGGAAATCATTGGAAATTATTCATATATAAAACTATTTTGTATGGGTTAGCTTTTTTAAAAAGCAAAGTGGATTTAAATCACTTTGAAGTCATTTATTCGGCAAAATTGTGCTGAGAACCAACTGTATGCAGGGACCCTGGGGGACTCTGGAAGAGCTCATGATCCAGAGAAGGAGAGACACCCTTCTGCAGCAGTAAGAAGTCAAGGTGGAGCAGACTTTAGAGGCTGATATTTACTTATCCACGTGATGTACTATGTGCCCTACAGATCTAGCCTCTACACTATACCATGGTTTCCCCTTCTATGACATTCTGCTCAATACAAAAGTTGTAATCAAATTTGCAAGACAGCTAAAAATCTAGAAATTCAGATATGATTTTTTACCTATTGAAGATATTCTTAATGACGTCATAATGATTTGTCCATGTTTTGACACTGTAGTTGTAAAAACATAAAAATCTTGTATGTAATCAGTTCAAAATTATATGGAACAAGTGAGTATCATAAAATTCTAGAGAATTCCCATTGTTTAAAATGTGAATATTCAGGGAGGGGTTGGGGGATTGATATGCTCCTACCTAAGTGGCACCATGTAAGGGTACGTGGCACACCTCCTGGGTGCGGAACACAGCTACAACAGGAACCTTACCTAAGAAAGGCAAACATTGTAAACTAATATCTCATCATTTGTATCCTCATATTAATCTGAAAATTTTAAAAAGTGAATATTCCCTTGTTTACCAATTAATGGGAGTAATTTATAAACTTAATTATGGAATATAACAGATGCTTTGAGGCTTAATAGTATGTGACGGTCAGGCAGAAGTAAATGAATAGACCCTCTTTTTAATTTCTACTGCTAAATTCTATACAGCTTTCTAAATATGTTCTAAGAAAAAAATGGGAGATAAATTATCTTAAAATGGATAGCATGTATGCTGTTTAATTGCCAGGAACTAATAAGCATGTTGAATCAAGAAAGATCGAAGCTTCTTAACTCTGTAACTTAAACTTGTTACATTCTCTAAATTAAGATAGATAAAATTTTTCGTCGAAGAATAATTTCATGCTCAGAATGACTAAAGCTGTGAACCACAGAATGACTCTACTTTTTCTTATCATTTTTTTCATTCTTTCCCCCCTAAGACCTAAGGTGACATATCCAAGTGCTTGTCCTTCATAAGATGTTTCCATGAGCAGCAGAGCAGAAAGCTCTAATATCTATTCATTCGTAATGTGTCATTCTGAATGTTTTAAGGACAATTGACTTCACATGTCATAGGTAATTAGAAAAGTCACCTTCAGTTCTAGGTTTTTAAAGTACAGCACTATAAACTTTTAATAATCACATGGATTGATGACTTTTGACATGTCTGAATATCTTTCCACCTCTCATTTTGTGGTGGGTAAATTACCTCCATGGTCAATTAATTCAAAGGATCGATGAAAATATATTTCCTTTCATTTTAATTCCTTAACTGGGGATCAATCAAAATACGATTTGTCTTATTTTAATCCTTTACCATGTTTTTTCTTATAAACTAGAGAATTTATTTCTGTCCTGAGATTCAGTAACCCAGAATGTTCCATTCATAGAAGTAACTTTTTGAGGCTCACCTGAGAAAAGAAGAATTGAATAAGGTGGAGGTAAAAACCTGAAAAGTTGATAGGTTATGTTCAGGCAGCAAGGAATAGCAAGCAAGAACTTACTGCCTGTGAATATTGTGCCTTTTACAAAGAGTGCAGTTAGTTCCAGTGGGAATGGTCTACTTCACTCTCTAAATTCGCTAATGGTGGTTCTTAGGACCTACCACACATGGATTTTAATGGGCTGAGCTGAAATCATCTTGCTGTCCAGGCCTACAGAGATGTGGGGCTCAATACTTCGCGACCGAACAGTGCTTTTACTGGTGTTCAAAGACATGGGTGAGCACCTTCTAAGCTTTTTATAGATTTGACACCTTCATTAGCAAAAGATAGACATCTAGTACAGCATTTACTTTCCAGTTAATAAGACGCCTTCATCATGGGAAAGCTTTCTATTATAATACTTCTCTTGAAGAACCCTGCCCCCAGAGGCGTCTTTGCGCCAAACCACTCATTAAGCATCTGTTCCATTTCAGGTCTCCCTTCCAGCCCAGAAGTCTGAAAATGACTGATCATGGTTATTTCTTGGAACTTTGGTTTTCTTTTCCTTTGGTTTCTGTGACACCACATTCTTCTCTTATTTCTCAGGCCTCTCTTCTGAAACTCCTTTGCAAGTAAATTTTTCTCTAAGCAGCCTTGCAAAAGACACCACGCATCAAATACAAAAGATAGACTAAGAAGAAATTAGAGAACACATCTGTATTAGGCTGAGCTAAACTACTAAAACAAATAGTACTTCCCCTAATGTATAGTAATTCAAATATGATAGGGGTTCACTTCTTGCTCACCTGATAGTCCTGGAGTAGAGGTTCCTGGTTTGCAGGCAAACACCCCAGCTGGAGATCCATGGACTCAGCCTCCTCTCATAGCTTCATCAAAGCATTGTCATCTGTGTCCACCCACTAGAAGAGGATAAAAAGGCAAACAGGAAACATAACAAACACATTTCTGCTCATAGTCCACTGTCTAGAATTTAGAAATATTGTCCCCCTTAACTGCAAGGATGTCTAGAGAATGTGCTCTAGAAAGCATTCAGGCAACAAAGGATTTGAACACACAGCCAGAAGCCTCTACTGGAACTCTTCATAATGGCATAGGATCATTCATATAAAAGAAACAAACACAACAGAAGAACGAGCAAGGGGTGTACACAAAAGCAGCCCCACAGTGGCAATGTTAGTAGTGTGTGTGTGAGATAAAATAACGGCTAAACTTCCCCTCAAACCCCCGATCTACCTTCTCATCTCATCAGTGAAGAGATGTTCAACCTCAGTAATTATCAGGGACATGCAACTTAAAATAACAATGACATACCATTTTCAAATACAGTAGAACTCCCAGAGTTGACCACCTTACCTACATGGACACCCTCTTAAGCTGACCTAATTTTCATAGACCAGACCGGCACCACATGTACAGATCAGTGCAGTAGGCCGGTTTCTTTATGGTGACCACCTCTGTAGATTGACCAGTTGGTTCCAGTCCCTTGGATGGTCAGCTTACAGAGGTCATACTGTATTTGAAAAAGCAGTCATGCCAAGTGCTGAGTGTTCAGACAAACAGGCATTCTCCTGCATTGCCGAGAGAAGTGCAAATTACAACTTTTAAGGACAATAATTTGCCAACCTATATTAAAATATAAACTCTTATTTTCTATTTAGTAATCCAACGTCTGGGAAATTGTTTGCAGTGGATGCCGTGATACATCTCCTGCGTCCCCCTCCAGCACTGAAGGATTCATTCCCTGCCAGATGTGTTGCCTACGGATTGCCCACAGCTGTACCCCTCTTGGGTATTTTCCTCCACCATAAGGAAGCCGCTTTATCCTAGGCTAAACCATGCTCCTCCCTGGGGCAGCCCACCTGTGGTGCCTAGTACAAAGGCTGGCCTCCTTCCCTCATTTGGAGACATCTCTCAAGGACCAGTTCACTGAATGAAATCACACAATTTCTCACATGAGTATCTATAAGGCTCATCAGATATCAGAATTGCCAAAATCAGGGATGAAATCATTTTATTAGAGAGTCAGTAACTCACAGAGAAAGACTTTAGATTTTATTTATTTTTTAGACTAGTATTAGATGAGCGACCCAGTTTGTTTAGAGAAATTTTATTTGCTAATCTTAAGGTACAGCTTTCTCCCCTATAACTACATCACGTACATTCAAACTTTTAGCACATTTCAGCAGAGCAAAAAAGATCAGTTTTGCTTTTAAATAATTTACACCTATTATTAAGATACAACTGGCCACAGACAACATGTTCATCCTTCAACCTGAATGGTTTATATGCCAGTCTTTTACTTTTGTGTCCCTCATGTAGTCTGCAGTTTTTTGTTTATTTTTTTAAGCCAGGGCTGGATTTGAACCCACCACCCTCAGCATATGGGGCCAACACCCTACTCCTTGAGCCACAGGCGCTGCCCCCTCAAGCAGTTTGGTCCTCATTAGCAACTTTGGGAAACAGCCAAATGGTTGTTGGTGTGGCCATTTCATGGATAAGTTTAAGGAAGATTTTCTTAAAAATCCATTCACAGCCAATGTACTATAGAACTGAACTAAAACCAAAGTCTCTCATTGTCTAGAGTAGATACGTCCTCTGCGGGAAGTTTTTCCAGATGATCCACGTAGGAAGCTTGAGGTTGCTTTCCCTTTGCAGTATTTTCCTTTTCCAACTAGAGACTTGGTCCCTATCGTAACACGTTAAGGACCCTTGTGTGCAGCTATCTCCAGGTAGGAACGAAAAGAACAGATGTTTCAGGAGCAGAGGCCACACCTTCTTACAAGTTATTAGAGGATTCAGAACATTTTGGGCACATTCACATGATAAAAAGAAAATGTCTTCCCCACTAAATGCAACTGGGGATTTGTGAATGTGTGTCGTATGTGTGGGAAGCAAAAACATGGCAAAAGTCTGCCCCCCCCCCAACACCTACCTTCCCATTTCTGAAACTGAAAAGCTCTTCCTCACACGGCTGAGGGGCTATGCTACCAGGCCTGTAGCAGAGCTGTGGAGCACACCCCAGGGGAGAGTGCCAGCTCCCCTGAGATATACTGCCCCAGGGAAAAGCTACCCTCCTCTTGGAATCCAGGCAAACTCTAGTCTGGGTATCTTCCCTCCTCCTAAACATGCATCTGACAATGATCTTTCACTGTAAGAATTGCTGGGGAAGTAACCAAGGTGTGGCTTTAGAACAATCAGTTCTTTCAGAATTGTAAAATTACTCTAACGAAGGAAGCCTTAATTTTCATCTCCAGAATTAAAAAAAAAGACACCCTTGCAGCTTCATAAAGACCTTTGTTCTAAACACAATCTGCAACTCTCCTATTAGTTTGCCAGTGACCGTGTCTAGACCAGTGAGGTTTCCTGCTCAGTGGTAATACCTGGATTTTCATCCATGATGATAGAATCCCACCCATGAATATTCAGTGCTCTATTTTATTTTGTTTAGTATACATATATTTTAGCACAGATTTCACTTTTAATTATTAAATTCCCTGCTGACAAAGACAAGTGAAAAAAAAGATGATCCCAAATCTTTTATATTGAATCCCAGGCTAAAATATATATATATATATATATATATATATATATATCTGCCTACATCAATGGCCCCAAATGTCTGGAGGTACATGAAGGTGCAGACCCCGTCAGAAAGAAAATATTTCTACTATCTAATTCCACATGCACAAAGGGCCCAGAGAACGTCCTGTCTGTTTATCTTTTGGTTCATACTAAGTTAGCCGTGGACAGGCTTCCAGGCATCCCATCCTCCCTGGTCTCCTTCCCTCTTCCATCGCCTGTCCCTCGGCCTGGGATGGTAGCTGGGACAGGGCTCTGTCTCCTTCCTGTAGGTGCCTCACATACTCAAAACCATGAAGACCTACGTTCCTGAGTCCTTCCTAGAGGGATGAGGATACCACATAGTGTTGTGAGCAGTGGGCCGGTAACCTTGAAATTTCTGAGTGAAGGATTTACAATTGGACCTTTCTTACTGACATGGATGGGGCTTGCATAGGCACCACAGCTATGCTGTGATATAAAACTAAGTGGATGGTCCCCCCAGAGGTCAGGATGGGAATGGGAGAAGGGGAATACAGGGACATCCTGTCAAATGCCTTTTTTTGTTTTTTGTTTTTGAAAAGCAGTTATAACTTCCTGACAATTCCTACTCTAACCTTAAATTAAGTTTTCAACCTTCAAGAGAGGAGATGGATTAGGGAAACTGGTTGACAGCAGAATATAAAACTGAGAATAAAACCTGATGTCCAAGAAATGGCAAATCAGGTCATCTGTATTCTGAAAAATCAGGCGTTGACTGAATTTTCCAGTTTCTTCAGCAGACAGACTCCCAGCACTAAGTGTCTTGATTTTACAAAAGGCAATAGAGAAAAAAGGAAAGCAAGCATCAAACAGGTTGAAATTCTGAGTAAATAGCTAGCAGATGAATAAGAGGAGGAGAATCCTCTGGGGTCCTGCTCCAAATGCTCCCCACGTCGGGCCTCCTTCCCCTTCTTCTTGATGCCAGCCGAGAGCTCGGCTGACCTTGTGTCTTCTCAGTCAAAACACACCTGTCTTCAAAGAGCCACATGTTTGACAGGAAGAGTTCATCTCTCGCCATACCCAGAGGAAGGATGGCCCGCATGTCTCTATAGACTTGGATGCCAGGAGGGAGAGTCTCACGGCATGACCAGCCAAGGATCTATAGACTGTCTGTAGGGAGACTGGATTAGGAGCTGTCGCCCCAGCAACATAAAATTAACAACTCCCTCTTCAAACAACTTTAACATATTTAGATAGCAATGTCTCGAATAACGTTTGACACAAGGAGTGAGATCAGCCCTAGAGAGTCTGAATATTTTACATTTGTTTCCATCTTTCTGGAATTAGCATAAATATGTTGCCCATTAAAAGAGAATATGACAAAATTGAAAAATAAGCCTTTTTAGAAAATGATCTCATTTTTGGCAGAATATCCCTGACTTGTGAATGAAGAAATAACCATTCTCATTCTAGATTAAATGCTACAGGGCATTTTATTTAGAAAAAGGAACATTCTTCACATTTCCCAGAGAGTGCAAAAGAAAATAAAAAGCATTGCATGTGTCGCGTGGTCACTTTGTGAATTAGTCCTTTAATGTTTTAAAAGCAAGTGCAGTAGTTAAGTCTCATAACAGGGCATTTTTTCCTCTCAGGGACCCATGAAGATCTCTGTGGTCAGTGATATTTTTAATTCAGCTCTGGACTTTCTCCAGGAAATCACTAATAATTACTAATTGTATTTTTGTAAGTTAATGAAAGGATGAGTTCTTTCTCCGATGCTTCCCTTCTCATATGTAATTAGCGACGTTTCTTTTCTACACAATTGAGTAAAGCTATAATGCAGAGACATGAATTCACTGAAAAAGCCTCTTTGTGTAGACTTAGAGAAATTAAGTGTAAAGTCTAGTCTTGGAATTGTCTTAAAAGAAACTATTCCTTCATCATCGCCTCCCCCCATTTTCGCTGTTTAGGCTTTTTATAAACACTGGCAGAAAAGAGAACCTCTTAGAGAAGGCGTTCTAAATGGAGTTTTCCCTTGATTTTGTGGACGATCGTATTTGTAAAAACTATATTAATGGAATTTCCTTAGAGATCCTTTTCACAGCATTGAATTTAAGTGAATGTTAATTCAGAATAAAGCACCTGGAGTAGATTTTCTGATGCTCCCAATACTTTCAAACTGAAAATTTAGACGGCTCCTTAAATATGTGAAGTCAGGTTTATTCAATAAAAATCCCCAGTTCTTTTATTAGATTGAATGGAAGTTTATGATTTGGGAAATAGCCTGCTAGAAGTAACAAGGAAGACTCCCTTCAGACTTCTACTAGCTAGAAGGGCCCCACTATGGAAACACACAGGTAGTCTCGTTTATATGAGTGCTGCTTGGTTGGGGCTGTTTCATTAAGACTGTTGCAGAAACTTGAACAAAGACTAAGCTCACCTCTCTCCTGTTACCTCTTTACAGTGTTACCCTGACATCTTACTGTATTTCTCTTTTTTTATTTTCTTTCTTCCTTCTTTTCTTCCTCTCTCCCTTCTTCCCTCTCTTTCTCTTTCTTCTTTTTTCCTTCTTTTCTTTCTTTCACTTATTTTTGCTTTAGTTTTCACAGGGTAGAAATATTCCCAGGCTTATATTCTTAGTTTGAAGATAGAGAAGTGACTCATTGCCAGATATTTAAAATTCAGCCACAAATTCGGTCTGTGATTAGAATGTTAGGGTTATGGAATAATGACAGGGACTCCAGGTGCAAAGTAACTCAAAAGCTCCAGTAAAGATGTACCAAGGTTTATTTGTCAGTCAAGCATCAGGTGCCTGGGACCACAGTTAGGTATCAGGAGAAAGGAATAATAAGTATAAAGCCTCATTATTACCACTACTAGAAAATACTTAACAGCACTGAGCATATGTACTAATAATTCATATTCCTTATGACAATTCCAGGAGATATGTTCAATCTGCCCATTTTATAGATTAGAAAAAAGAGGCAAGGAAAATAAATAACTTGTCCAAGGTCACACATGTAAGTATAGGATTTAAACTATTCTGGCTTCAAACTCTATCCTTCTAATGACTTCAATATGTCATTTCTCTGGAGAAATGGTTTCATTCAATTCAATATCTTTTCATGGGACTACTCATTGGAAGCATTGACCTCTTTTTTTGTTTTGTTTTGTTGAGACAGAGTCTCACTGTGTTGTGCTCTGTAAAGTGCTGTAGCAACTTATAGCAACCTCAAGCTCTTGGGCTTAAGCGATTCTTTTGCCTCAGCCCCCCAAGTAGCTAGGACTGCAGGCGCCCAGCACAAGACCCAGCTATTTTTTTGTTGTTGCAGTTGTCACTGTTGTTTAGCAGGCCCAGGCCAGGTTTGAACCCACCAGCCTCGGTGTATGTGGTTGGCGCCCTTACCACTGAGCTACGGGCACCGAGCCAGCATTGACCTCTTGAAGGAGTTACTTCTTGTCTGCCATGACTGTCCTGATGACTGCTCTGTACATGCTGTAAATGTAGCATTATCCCCACGCATCCTCTAGGGCACTCTGTTCTAAAGAAATAAGTCTGTCCAGCCATGCATTCCTTCAGCCTTCCATCCATCCGTCCAGCTTTAAGATTCACATGATTCTTACTATGGGTGGGACCACCACCCAGCAACATTTCTACATAGGCAAGATATGGTTAGGATGGGCATTAAAGACAGTGTTGGAGGGAAAAGGTGCTAATGAGGAGGAAAGACTTTTGCAAAGAGAATTCTGTAGCCTGAAAGGAGCATGAGGAAAGAAGGAGGGTATCATACTTACAAACACGGGCTCTGGAATCCAGATGCTGCTTCGCACACTTCAAAGCTGCAAGACCATTGTGAGCCATGTCTGCCACGTTCTTTGTAGCCTAACACAAAGCACAAGGGACTTAATAAACAAGACACACTAATACACATACATAGGTTTGTCACAAGTAGCAATACCCAGAATGATCATGATGGAATAGGAATCTTAGCTATAAGTTGTAGTCACTTTCTGTCTCTTTTAACTTCTAGTGTTCTCTGTCCTACATAGAAATTATGTCAGCCTAAAAAATATCCAGCTCCTCCCATATCTCCAAAAGTACAAATCCTTAAGGGATTATGTCAATTGTCCAAGTCCTAAAATAGAATAGCACATTTAGGAAAGATGATTGATAAGTAGTCATGTACTTTCATGGTTAGGAAGAGTGAATATTTGCAGCAGATCAATGTATCCATTGATCAATGAACAAGATCAAGATCAACGTGTCCTCTCATGCATCAGAAAAATAAGAACTGTGGTAGACTTCCATGATCAGGGTCACAGATAATCTATCAAGTTAATTTTAGTTATCAGCTTCAATTCATTCTCCATAAAAGTTCTCCCAACGATGACGCAAATGTAACCAGTGCCTCACCCTTTCCTGATGCTAATGAAACTTCACTGATAACAATCCTAACATTTTTGGGGTACCAATGTGTGCTAGTAACATTACCAAGAGTTTACAAGGTATTATTTCATTTAGACTTTTAAAACAATCTTAAAGGCAACTACCTCAGATAGTGTTGAAAGGTGACAGCAAGAGCAGGACAGGGGTGACTACTCAGAAGAGTGGTAGTTAGCCCTGGGAACTCCAAATGGGAAGAAACGGTCTTCATTCTGTGATGAAGAATATTCAGTGCTCTTTGCCAGGAAAGGTATTACGTTTTGAAATAGTTCTTAAAATGAGCAAACTCTGCAGCTTTCAAGAATTCAAACACATTTTGAAGGCTCCTTTTAAAAAAGATCTATGCTAGTCACTATACAACACACACAAACACACACACACACAATATTGGAACAAACTTCCTTGTGGTTTGGATCTCTTGCCAAGAAATATAAACAACAGAATGGATAAAAAATACAGGAGGTTAAGGCTGTGCCCAGCTCCCCCAGCACACAGCCGTTGCTAATGCACTTATGTTTGATACACACTTCAGTTAAGGCAGTAAACAAACTTCACAGCCCAAGAATAATTTTGGATCATTTATTTCGACGAACACATTCCCACTGGGTTCCTACTGATTGTGAATTAATTTCACTCCGGTATTTCTCGAGGGGAACGTTTTATGAAATTATCATATGCAAATAGTTTGCAGCATATTTTCCCCCTTTATTTATTTTTTATGCACACCAGTTATTTTGTGAAGTGCTTCTTCAGAAGCACATCAAAACTTGCTTTTTAGTCATTAGGCACAAAATAAAGAATTCTACACTTGGGGTTTATTTCACGTGTCTTAGAAATAGATGATAATTTTTTTTTTATTTCAGAATTTGCGAATCAGAAGTGTGAAGGTCTCTTGTTTGCATATTCATTTATGCCTGGTGACTCAGACAGGTATGGGGCAAAGGGGGGGATCATCACGTAGAATAAATTGCGGTATTGTTAGTCTCAACATGCAAAGTTATTCGATACCTAATTTCAATCTGTTATGCTTAATTAAAGCAGTGATAAAATGAGAAATAGTGAATCTGAATTTTAAGTAAATTTAAAAATATATGAGAATTTTAAAAGAACCTAGTGGTACAGGCTTCCAAGTCAAATAAACTATCATGGTTAAAATCATCTTCAGAGATTTTCCTTTGTGTGTGATTGATCAACCACCCTCCAGAATGCTCCAGCTGGACAGCCTCACAGTGAACCAAGAAGGTGGTAAATAAGACTCCTGACCCATGTCACCTGAAAAGATCTAAGGGATACATTTTTAATTTGTTTTCCGAGGCTTGGAAAGCCTAAAGCTTAGTTAATTCCAAATTCAAATGTAACATCAAGACACTCAAAAGCTTTATGGTAGACATTTCTGTTTCAATAGGAATCCAGTCACATATGTCCTAGTTTTTCATAGTAGATAGCTGGATACTTTCCAGACATCCCATGTATTAGTAAGAATTCAAATAAAAACAATGGTATTTATCAAGATGCTAACAGTTCATTAGTCATTAAACACCTTGATGTGAAATAATGAGTCTAGTGTCCATAGATAGCCTAGGGAAACCCCAAATCACATATTTAATTATTTTGTATGTAGCAACATAGGTCACCCCAGGGAATCTCAACCTATTCTGCATAAGATCTATAGTGCCTTGACTTAAATCAGTTTCACAACTACTAGACACTGTCCTCTAGTTACATGCCAGCTAAATTTGACATTATATACTCATGAACTAAAAGAAATGATAAAGAGGTCTAGTAACAAAAAAGGCTACCAACCTCTATTTTTCCAATGTCTTATGGACTCTAGAAGTGAACTAAGCCCAGCCTGTGCTGAAGTCTTGTACTTAGTAGCTAGGCTGTACATTACAATCTGGCCCAACCTGAAACTCTTTGTTCTGCTAAGGGCTATGCAAGAAAGCCCTTTATTTTCTTTAAAATGGGATAGATGTAGCTCAGAATCAGACGCCTGAAACTATGGTCAGTCTTCCCTGTCCTCCCCCCGACCTTGGCGATGGAAGCCACAAGACACAGGAGGTGAAGAAACATAATTTTCAGAAAATTATGTTCTTCTCCTAATAGAGAAGGCATAGACACTTTGGATCCTCAGAAGTGGGAGAACCCAAGACCAAATAAAGTCCTAGTTGGAATAATTATAGCAAACAGCTAATTAGAGGGTTTTGAAGCCTGAATGGATGGAAGAAGGGAGAAACAAAGGTGAAGCAAGCCAAAATGGCAAGCTTTATTGACAAACTACTTTCCTGAAGCCAAGAGGCATGCAGTTTTGCCAAAGAGAACAGAGCCTGGAAGCTGTCAGACACTAAGAAAGGATTCAGAATTTTGCTTTTTAAACTTAAAAAGGGAGGCCCAAAGTCTAGTGATAGGATATATTTGACCCATCTTTAAATGTTTACAGTCTTTAAATATTGTTCTTCAATGTGCCTACCTCCTCATCCATTAGGCAAGTATAAAAAATCATGCCAGGTATTTATTTCTTTAACCCAAAACCAATATTTACCAGGTCACTATAAAACAATTTCCTAAGCACAGCCAAGTCTCACTAGTTGCCTCATGCAGCCGTTACATAAGGTGCTATTGTTCAATGGGCAAGGACTTCTTGAACTGAAACATGGAAATCAGAAAGAATGCCTTTATCAGGGTATTCCTACACCTTTGCAGTATTAAAGACCATACCATGCATGTCTGTCCCAGGGAGCAACCCAAGAGTCCTGAGTTGGTACTGTCTTCCTAGCTACATGACCACATTCTGGCACAGAGTCTTGCCCTGCTCACATCTCTGAGGTCCCTCTGCCTCAAACGACAGAAAATTTATGTATTAAGCTCACTAGCTGAAGCTTTCCTCTGTGGCCTACCATATACCCCTGTCTCTGGACACAGCATACTATGTGGCTTTACAGGTAAAGCACTTTCCCATCAGAGAAACAGGAAATCATTCCTAATATGGGTTATCTGAGCATTAAAGGAAAAGCTTCTTGGCCTAATTACATAACCTAATTCAGATAGAAAAAAAGCCTTAGCCATTAAAACAATGTATATGTATAAAATATGTGTTTATATATATAAATAAATAAAGATGAGGGGTAACAGTTAAATGGTTCCTTGTCTGAGGTATCCCATTTTATTTCTTCATGCCTCATCCCCATTTCCTTTCTTTCACCCTCCCAACTTTTCATTAGAGGATTTCTGTCAATCTTTTACAACATTTTCAAGTCTCACCCAATGGGCTTTTACATATAGCTCTTCATTTTTATAACACTTGGTAGAATCCCATTACTATAGTGTTTCGGCCAACAGAACACTCACGGATATATGGAGCATCAGAGGCTCGGTAGGTATATGGGTTTTCTAGGGTGACTGTAACAAAACACCACAGACTGGGTGGCTTATACAACAGAAACTTATTTTCTCAGTTTTGGAAGCTAGGAGATCAAGGTGCTAATAGGGTTGATTTCTTCTGAGGCTTTTCTCCTTGGCTTATAGATGACCATCTTCTGAATATGTCTTCATGTGCTCTTTCTTTTGTGTGCACCCATCTTTGGTACCTGTTTATGTGCCCAGATTTCCTCTTCTTATGAGGACATCAGCCAGACTGGATTAAGGCCCAGCCGAATAGCCTTGATTTAACTTAATTATCTCTTTAAAAAGCCTATCTCTAAATAAAGTCACATTCTGAGGTACTGGGGATTACAACTTTAACTTTGGAATTTTGAGGGGACACAATTCAGCCATAACAGTAGGCCTGGAGCTCAAAATTTTCTTTAAGACTAAAAGAAATCGTAGAGACCTTGAGTTGGTTAAGCTTAGGTTCATATTTTTCTAGGCAGGGCTACAGGTCACCTCCAAGGCCACTCCAGGGGAGAAGACACATACAGCAGTTGGTTCCTTGAGGCAACATCTAACTCACCCAGCTGTTTCTCAGGGGAGATGGTGCCAGACATTTTTGTGTAGAGGGGGCTGGCCTTGAGGTAAGACCACTTGCCAGCCCTTCTCTGGATTCCAGTGTCCTATACTTAATAGGAAGTCAGTGACATCTGCCCCACAGTTAGAGTCAGCTACATGATTTATAGGGCCCAGTGCAAAATGAAAATGTGGGTCCCCGGCTGGGCAGAGATGTTAACCCCCGAGAGATTGCAAGCTCCATCCTGGGATAAATACGGGAACTGAATCAGGGATGGGCAAAAGGCCTCCCAGCCAATCACCACAATTGCACTTCAGTGCTTCCAGACCCTGCCTTACTGTGGCTGAGATGTTGCGGGGGCAGTGAATGCCTGACTCTGACCTTTTCCACACTCCACACATTCATGTTCATGCCCGGTTCCTTGATTTTCACCATACTCACAGTCAGGTCCCCAGAGAGAACTGAGAACACTGATGGAAGTTGTGCTCCCTGCTGCCAACACCACTGAATAGCCACCCCCAGAGAAGGATGCCTTATTTGCCATGTGCAGGGCAGGCATGCAGAGGGGTAGGCCAGTGGGGGTGCACAGTTCCAGGTAGTGTGTATTGGGGACCTGTCCAGAGAAGTGGAAGGTGGCAAGAAATAGGAAAGGAAGCAGGCCCAGTCTTCAAACTTTCTCGCCAACCCCTCCCCAATAACGATCCATTGTTTTATTGAATTTAACTTGCAAAACACAAATTCAGTGGTAAGATTAAGAACCTTGAGATGGTAACTGCAGTGCATTAGACCCTGGGTGCAAACTGCACAGATCATATGCCCATGAAACCAGCCCCACTCATTGCCATATTACCTCACAGCCTAGAAAATGCTTCCTTGGCACAATGCCCAATATACAGTATGAGTTTAGAGAATTTGTTCTTTCTCTAGTCCCATTCATTAAAAGAAGCTTAAAATCATTTTTTAATAATCTATTGCCTTCAGAGGATTTATGTTATTTATCAAGATACGTTTTTCAAAGAATCTTTTGAAATAAATCATTCCTTCCCATTCTTTCAGGCCCAGTTTTATTTCCACTCACTTTAAGAAGTCTTTTCTGTTGGAATATCCTTTCCATACCTTAGGTTATAAGTTCTCCAAGTACTTTGCTTTTTCCTATACTAAACTCTGCCTTAAGCCCAACCCATGAATATGTTCATGTAATACATCAGAAGGCCCTGAGAGACAGGTAAGCCTCATATGATGATGTATCTTTTATACTTATACCTAGCACATAAGAAATAAGTTTGGTCCACTGCAAAACAGACCCCAAAATTCAATTCAGTACAATCAAAAGAGATTCCATTGATTCTAAGTAACCATTTTTCTCATTTCTGAATTTCTCCTTCCTAAATTTGGTTGTATATATTTTTAAGTAACACTCTACGATCTAAAACAAATATAGAAAAAAGTCAACACTCTAGAAGGAGTCTAAACAAATTCTGGGTCTTATTTAAGATTTCAGAAGAAAAGTTCTAGTCCAATACAAACAAAGAAACAACAAAAAAGTATTCTTAAGTCATAATTCGCCAGATTAATAACTGCATAACTTAAACTCCATTGGTCTAGGGCATTGAATGATATTTAAATGCTCAAATGATAAAGCTTTCATTCATTTATAAAGTATTCATTCTAACACATCAATAACTTTGATACAAAGATATGATGCATGTGAACTTGATGAGACCCTAGGAACATGACGTAGATTGATTTGTCAAGATGATGATGTTGTAGAGAAATATTTCTGATACCTACTCATAATCATTCAATACATTTAGAAAACAAACTGAAACAAAATTTTTCTATTCATAGTGGTAGTTACATTAGTCTTAAAGTAGTTATTTCAAGAGTTCTGATCTCAAGGGAAAAGTTGCCTTTTTGACTAATCGAAATTAGTCACATTTGAAAAGAAAACAAAAGAAGAAAATTGCCCTAGAAAGTGGTTGTTTAATATTCTTACAATTAATCAATTCCTAGGATAAGTGATTTTCTTGTTTGTTTCTTAAGAGGACTTGGATTCTTATTCATATTTACATCTCTTTAAAAATATGCTTTGCCATTTTATCCAAATTTCATCCATAACCCCCGTGTGTCAGGAGGTGTTTTCCTATGGATGGCTTTCCTGGAATTACCTCCTTCCAAAAGAGCATAAACTACCAGTTGTAGTGCCCCTTACATATGTGATTTGACGCCATATCAGGAACCCTTTCTGTGGAGTTATTTTGGGAGATTTTGTTTAGAAAAGGTCTGGTCATAAGTAAACATCCACTAAATAGTTTCACATAGACCATTTTTTCTATTATTCCAGTGACAAAGTTTAAGAAGTAGGATTTCTTATAAGCCAAAAATGTTTCTAGTCTTTTGTGAGTCCTTTGGCTTATATTAGCTTGTGGTCTTTGCTTCCATGAAGTTTGGCAAGCTTCACTTAAACATCACACGCACACACACAAACGCTACATCTGGATTCAATTGATTAGATTTTAACCAGCCCCCATTGCAATATGCAAATAATTGTCTACGGCGTGTATTTCACAGCTGATAAAACTGAGGTGTCTTATTCTCAGAGCTCCAAACTGCCCTCTCATTTCCTTCTTTTCTCTGATAGCAAAATCTTCCCGACAGATATCTTCATCCAGAAAGCATCTCCTACACAGTCCAATTTTATTTACAAATAATTAGTGCTCTACAGCACTAATATAAATCAAGCAGATGAGAAATTTTTATTAAAAAGTTGGCTTTGTTGTGAAGCAAACTGACTTGCCCCAACCACGTCCGTTCATGGATGAAGGGTCGACTTGTAACATGGACAAACTCTCTCTGTGTATCTGTTTTTCTTATTCAATTCTCCTCACATTTATACTGACTCATCTTCTCTCCACCTCCCACCCACCTACCTATCCAGAACAACAAAAAGTCTGCTTACTTTTGCAAATCTAGAGGTCATTAATCTCTTCCCTTCTTTCAACTCTTCATTGTTTTCTATATTTTGCTTTACTAACTTGCTTACTTTCTCTTAAGAAGGCTAAAACACAGAGGTGATTTTAACACTTGAAAGGTGGTCTAGGATACTCAAAGAAGGTAAAGTAAAAATTTTATGCCAGCATTTTCAGAATACCTGGTAATCGGAGTTTCCTAAAATTGGAGTCAGATTCTTCTAATTGTAAACTTGAGGATAGTTGACCACCATGATTATATTTTTAATTTCTAAATGTGAAACAATATATGTATAAAATGCTCCCATTGGTGCTTTTTGCACTGGATGCTAGTCCACTTGAGAATACCGACTTATATATATCATCCTACTATTGATAGTTGTGCTGACATTTGTTCCCACCCCCATAACCCCAATTCCAGGTCCATGTGAATTTAACACAGGTGCAGACTCAAGCTTCACATAAGGAAGCAATTTTCTGATTCAGATTCATTCCTATAAGACCCCAGGGCAGGAGAGAACAAGATGTACCAAGGTAATAATTACATTGTTAAAAAATTAACTTAGCTTGTTTTTGCACTGAGGCAAGAACACTCACATCCAAATGCCTAGATATGGGAATCAGGCAGACAATATAGTCCCGACCTTAGTCACAGTGTGATAGCATTTTTTTAAAAACTCAAGTTAAGAAAATGATTTTAAGGGAATAGAGATAGACAGATGATTTATTGATTGATTGATTTGCTTGCTTGCTTATTTACGTTAGAAATGGGGGCTCTGTTGCACAGGCTGGAGTGCAGTAGCTATTCACGGGCACGATCACAGCACTCTGCAGCCTCCAGATCCTGCCTCAAGTGATCCTCCCACCTCAGCCTCTCAAGTAGCTGGAAGTATAGAGATACACCAACAGGCACAGCTGTTTTTATCCTTTTTTGTTGTTTCTATTTTACCTGGGAGAGCAGCAACAGCAAAATAGAGTGATCATTCCCCTCAGGCATGCTACTCTATGAAGTCTCCTCTTTTTCTAAGAGAAGATGGCATGTTGAAACCCATTGTTTTATTAATATTTATAAGAATTCTTGGGTTTTGCAAGTGTGGGGCTTGGTGAGGCTTCTAGCTGAACTATACAGTTATTCAGTGCCTGGGAGCAGAATGGTGGGGGAGACTAATTAGCATAGTTCTTGTATCACCAATGGAAATTCTTTATTTGCCCTCAGGATCTACATTTTTGTGTCTGCTCAACATTGTTAAATATGACAAGGTCAGTGACCCTGTTTTTGTAACAATGAATGCTAACAAACCAGGGCCTCACACACATTGTCATGGTTTAACAGGGTCAGCTGAGTTAACTGAGACCATTATGCACGTACAGTGCCAAGAAGACCCCATCAACAGTCAAGTATAAAATGTTACCATATTAGCATAAGTACTGGAGGAACAGATGGCCATGCTGTGAGCAGGTCAGATTAACCCAAAGACTGTGCACTAACAGGAGAGCCCTTGGAAGGCGTGAGACCATGATATATGGAGCGCTAGACAGGGACATGGAGACCAATGTTCTAGTCTCACCTCTGCCAATTTCTTCCTAAGGGCTCAGATGCCACAGCAATAGGATGAGAGTATGAACAGATGACATCAGAAGCCCCTTTGTGTTTGCACAGCCCTGATTCTAAGGCAGCCTACAGGATAAATGCATTGCCAGTAGGAATTTCAATGACAGCTTATTTTTAATACAGTGTGTTTTGAACTGAGTTTCTATTTTTATTCATTTGGCATTTGGTGGAGAGCTGAGAGGTAAAGAAAAATGAATTCCGGCAAGTCTGGTTTCCTAAAGTGGCTTGTGTTTGGGAATTTAGCAGTCTCTAAGTTGAATAAAGGGGTGACTGAAGTGCGCTTTTCGGGTCTCACATCATCAGTGGCCCCATAGTACAATCTACTTCTTACCTCTCAGGAACTCCGCTTCAAACTTCAGTGAGAGTCTGTGACTCCCTCTATAAGGCCAGTGAAACAAACCTTGCTAAGTCCATTTTTCTAGATTGAGAAACGAAGTCACTTCCAGAGAAGTCAGTGTTAGCTTAATTAAGAAGCTTGACCTACAATTGCTTGTTAAATTTATGTTGTTAAAAATTGCTTTTTTTTTACTGTCATCACAGGCTCAGAAAAACAATCCACAGATATCAGATAAATACTATTACAAGGTGGAACTATTGCCTGGAAAGAAGAAAATAGTCTATCAACTGAAACAAGATTCTTTTGGTGAAAGGAAGGAAAACAAGGATAAAAGAAAAAACTGTCTAATGGAAAAGTACTATAAAGTATTGTAGATTGGCACGTAAATAAGCCAAACAGTATAAGGGAATGATGTGACTTTTAAATCCATTTTAGTGTAAATAGACATCGTGGAAAACAATATATTTTTAATGCAAATTGTTCTAATGTTATAGTACAAATTTCCTTTACATATTATACTGGTTAAACTATGTCTTTTCAACCTTAATTTTTTTATATTAAGTTGTACTTATTTGTAATGAGCCTTTTAAATGCTTGATGCAGTGTCATTATTCTGTGGCAAAACATTTCTCAGATGCACAACATTATTTTAAAATAAATCCCTTACAACGAACATAGTTTCTGGAGTCCTTTGAAATGTGTGGCATTTAAGAATAGATGTGTGTTTCTTCAGTGAGGGAGCTCTTCAAGGGAATTTTTGACTGCTGATGCAACGTTAGTAAGCAATGCACTTGTTTGGTTAAGACTTTTAGCCTTGACCTCGGGCTTTAAACCCTTGTCCTTTATTAATCACGTGTTTCCTGAATCAAAGAGAATATTTTTGGAGGGAGAAAATTGTTCTGGGACTGAAGGAGTGTTCTATACCAAACAGACATGCCCAGATGACAAATAACCCCTGTATGATAGCCAGGGTTCATCCAGCTGGTCGGCCCCATATTATGTGATTGATGGTGTTGATGTTGTAAATAGGCCTAAGATGTGCCAAGTATAAGAGCCATAACAAAGTCCCTCAGATTTATACTGTAGATAGAAGGAGGAAGCAAGAAGGCATGTTCCCAGCACATGGCAATTCTAAGAATGGTGTCATGATTACAAGTAACCTTGCAGAGTTTGTCTGGTTTCTTTCGAAGTTAAACAAAAACTATTTGCTGGTCAGGAATGAATAGGGTCACATAAGGTCTGTCTGAACTTTATGATTACTAAAATGTTTCTCTGTAACTGGACACATTCTGAAGCTAAAATAACATTGGAATCATTGTAGGGATCAATACACTGATTTTTCCTTTGCCTTTTGAGGCTTCTGAGGAAGGTTCTATGCTTTTTTAATAAAAGCAGGATCATGAAATATGTTAAAGTCACTAAATATTTAAAGTAAAAAAAAAATCTCAAAGATTATTTAGCCTGACCCATTTAAAAAATAGGAAAATGGATGACTTTTTAATTGAGGAGGGTCATGTTGTCTATTTTTTAAGGTATTTATGAATAATTCTTTAAAAACAGATAATACTGCATATGAAAGTCAAATAAACTTAGGCTCACGCCTGTAATCCCAGCACTCTGGGAAGCCAAGGCAGGTGGATTGCCCTGAGCTCACAGGTTTGAGACCAGCCTGAGCCAGAGTAAGACCCCATCTCTAAAAGTAGCTGTGTTGTTGTGGGCACCTGTAGTCCCAGCTACTTGGGAGGTTGAAGCAAGAAAATCACTTTAGCCCAAGAGTTGGAGGTTGCTGTGAGCTATGACGCCATAGCACTCTACAGCAGGGCGACAAAGTGAGGCTCTGTCTCAAAAAAAAGAAAGTCAAAAAACTAGTGTTTGAGGTTTTAAGAATGGCAATGATAGTACTTAATTTTTAAAATGATAATTAAATATAATTTACATGCATAGGAAGTTGTTACACTATTATGAGATTTCATTGATGAAAAATCATCTCTCTAGGTTTATATGGTGATTATTATTGTGATTTTCACAGCACTGAGAAAAACTAAACTTCACTCCTCATCTTCTCTATAAGTGTAGCTTTTTCTAAATTGATTCCATTGGGTGCTTTAAGGAATAGACCTGTGAAACTTGTCCCTGGGATTCATGTGCACAGCTTGTTCAGGACAATTCTATAAATACACTTTGAGAAACTTCTTCCTAGTCTTAGTTTTAGGAATACTTGTGCTTCTCTAAGACAATATATTTGCATTCCAAATATATTGCATGTATCTGGGACTATATTCTTCTTTGCGTTGGCTACCCCAAAGTGTGAAACCACCTTTCACAATGAGATAGGGCTGAGTAGTGCAGTTCATAGTGTCTAGTTCATTGCCGTATTCGTTTAGTGTTCCTATCTTTTCTTTTTGCATAGGTTTCTCAATGAATCGTATTATCTTGATGAACCTATCTTTGTGATCCTCCTTAAATTTACTGGAAACAAAAGAAGGCTGTTAAGTAATGTTTGGTTCCTTATGGGAACATGCTTCCCCCTCCCCCCATTGCCTTTCACAAATTGTAAGGACTTTGTAAATGGAAAAACTAATAAAATGCAAAGTTGGTTGAATGAACATGAATAGTGCCATGGCTTAATGTGGTAGAATGTAGAAGTTCAGGACTGTCAATTAATCAGATCTTCTGAGGCTTTTATTAGCATCATTAGTGTTAGAGTTTTACTTCCCAGTTGAGGATGAGCTCACCAGTAAGGGAAGCCAGATAGATTTTGTGTTACCTATAGAGGATTAAACATCATACTTACTACAACAGTCACCAGTGTCATAATTCATCTGAGGAATTGCTGAGAACAAGACATTCTCCTGGCAAACCTGGAAAGCTCTTGTGACTTGGAAGGCAAGCCACCAAGTAACTCAGTAATCCTGGAGGAGCACAGTTCAGTCCTGTAGTAGTAAGGCTACTGTTAAACAGGAAGCATTTTATGACAGTTCCTTAAAGGATTAGTGGAGAAAAATTGCATTTAGTACTTTAGAGATCATTCCCTTACCATCCTTGAAGATCATTTCCTTGAGTACATACTTTCTTGGCACCTATGAGATCATTTCCCCGTGCACACAGCCCCTGCATGTCTTTGCTTAGTAATCTTTCCACCTATTATGTATCTTCTCAATAAGAGGACTCTGCAAGAAGTGCTCGGGGCTATCCTGCACCTATGGGTAGCCTCACCTTTTGCAGCATGTACTGTCAAGCTGTGTCTCGCGTGACCATTTATGAGGTCGTGACAGTTACCTACTATATTCATATTCAAGATATTACAAATAGGTAGGCCTATATCTAGAAATCTGAAGTTGATTAATACTGAAGGACTTGTAATCATGATGCAGTCATTACATTTTTATGACTCTCACATCAACAAGTCCGGGGACAATCTTTCAGAGAAAACATTCGTGTTTTAAGGATGAAACACACTGCTCAAGTGAACAAAAGAGAAATTTTTCTCTCCATTTTAGTTTTGAAAAACAATATTGCAGTGCTCTTTTTGGCTTTGGTTTTGTCTTGGCACATTGGTTGCTGTTTCTGTTTCATTATGGCTGTGGATTTTATGTTTAAAAGTGCTTTATATTTATCCATTAGTCTTCACTGTAGCTTTCCAAATTTAGGAAGTAGCTAGTTCTTATGTCTAGTTAACAAATACTAAACTAGGGTGGTGTCTGTGGATCAAGGAGTAGGGCGCCAGCCCCAACCTGGCCCCGGCCAAAAACTACAAAAATAAAAAAATAAAAACAAATACTAAATTAAACTAAGGTAGACATTTAGATTGTTTTTCACCCATTGCATAGCAAATATGCAATATAGACAAGAATAAAGTCTGTGATTATATGAGACAATTGGCTATGACCCCTCTCCATGAAATGTGTGGTCCACAATGCTCAATCAGACCTTGCAACATGAGGATACAACCATCAAGAGAATTCTAGTACAAGCTCTATCCTGACTGGAAGAATTTTGCCTCTACAAATTATTTTCAGATGATATTTAATACAGATAAAAGTGGAAATGAAGTCTCCGGAATCCTATGCTCTCTTGTGCTTAAAAATCCTCCCACTGGCAAGATTGTGAATTTAGTCATAGTTTGCCACAGTATAACCCATATCTCCACCCATAGGTAAGCTTTTCCGCTTCGAGACACTGGAATTTTGACTGCTATAATCACTCTGTCCACTTCAGAGATTTACTTGCAACAATAGTTGACTGTTGAGAAAACAACAATAGTGCCCATCCTAAGGCATGAGAACCACACATATACCATGCTACATGGTTATGACCCATTGTTATCCCTTGACTTTGAATGAGATTCTGATCATGTCAGCACTCCTCTCCAAGGAAGTGGTGAAACTCTTGAGCTATGTGTGGTTAAAGGACTACTCTGGGATCTGAATTCTCTTTTCCTCTGAGTTTTACTGATCTTTTTCTTATATCAGGGCTCCTGAGACTATCGGTGAGTTTTCTTAGTCGCTGAAGCTTCACAGTGTCTCAAAGTTCCCTTGAAGGAAGGATTATCTATTCTTAAGGATGTTTGTTTTTTTCCAACTTCCTCAAAAAATTCTGTCCCTGGTTACATAACAGGCTTGGAATGCCTGCTGCCTTTATTTGTTGCTGTAAGGTTTCTCTGAGCGCTGCTGTAACCAGCTGTTTTTGTGTTCTCCCTGGGCAATATAGAAGAGGTTAGTGGTTACTAGAATAAAACTAGAATTTCACAATTATATATCAAGATTCCACCCCAGTCCACTATCATTTAAGTACATAACATATTATGACACTTCCTCTAACATTATTAAATATGCATGAACTGGATATTAGGAAACTCCTCAGCATCCCAGAATAGACTATTTGCCTAAGTCTTTCATGCAAGTTATTTGCCATTGTGACTGAATGGTTTCTGCCGTACTCAACATTTACCCACTCAGTTTCACCATTGCACCTATGAGATTGTCAGTCCCTGAGCTCTTTGCGTTCCTCCACGTATCTTCCACTGTTCCTGGCTCTTGGTCTTTTATTTGTTTTCACTTCCAGCTATAGCGAGTGTACACAGTCTCCCTGAGCTCTTTCCCTCGAGACTACTCCTGTTCTAAAGGCCCTAAACTTCTACCTGTCAAAAATGGTTAATACATGAGTATTACAGTGTCTTTTTTATATAGTAATTGAAAGGCTACCTGCTGTGCACCAGACTCTGTCCGGCTAGCCTGGAACCCAACTGGACATTGCATTTACCAGCCACCTGCTGGGAACAACGTTCCCTGAGATAGATGGTGAACTCTGTCCACCCAACTATCATTTGCCAAAGTCTGATTTCTGTGATTCAGGGATGTACCTTTTAAAGGCTCTACAACCAACTGCAAATCTTCCCTTCACTCAGCCACTTGTTTGGATTCAGAAGATAGCACTTGGTACAAAGAGACACATTCCCTAATAATGTTTTATTCTTTTCTATCAGCCACCCTCTCTTTAATACCCTGCACGTGGTGAGCTTGCTCGAAGCCTCCTGACTATATGCCCTGTGCCCATATCCTCATATCTGTCTGTCTTTTTTTCACTGTATTGCTCTGGAGAGATTTCCTTTGTAATCTTGGTCAGCTCCGCAGACTCGTCTTTTGTAATGGTCTGTATTAATATCTTTTTCTTTCTATAGCATCCTGTAGGGTTTTCAAAACCTTTTGATTCTTAGCTTTCCTTTTGTGATTTTCGTATGGTTTCATTTTGTACTTGTTTAGATCCTTCCAATCTGATTGACACATCTGTCAAGACCAATTTTTTAACACACTTTCGGCTAAGCTTCTGAGATTCATTTTGGCAGTTTCACTGTGGCTTATTCATCTTTTTTGACTTACCCTACAATCCAGACACCCGTGGCTGATTAGTGTAGCTTTCTCAGTGTGGTTTTCACAGCTATCCTGGGGCTTGAGAATGCTTGCAAGGGTCTAAGATTTTTGCATCATTAACTTTTAACTCACCTTAGTGAATTTACAAGGTTTTTCTTCTCTAAAGTGCATAAACTCTTGCCCTTTAAGGGGGCACTCAAAATCATATGGGTTCCATGCTGTTTCATTTCCTCTTGTTCCTTAACCTTCTTTTTCATTGGCTTGTCCTAATATATCATTATGCTTGGCTCCCGTTTTAACAATGCCACTCTCTATGCTGCTTTCTAAGACTTTAAGTCAACTCCATGGATGATGAGTTTATATTTCTCTTTTCCTCCAAACTGTGGTTTTTATCAACACAATGTCTGTCCATTCAAATAGGTTTCTTAGGCTTGAGACATAAATATTCTTTACTTCATATGTGCTAAAAACATCTAACACTAGATGTGTAGACTCTAATCTGGCTACTTTGGCAAAGCAGAAATTTTCGTTTTCTGTCTTTTGAGTGTCTAGAGGGAATTGTTTTCAAATATCTTCCATTTTTGTGACTCAAGCTTAATCCTACTCGTTACTAATGATGGTAATTGAAATTTCTCTTGTTTAACATGCTCATGTATTTGTAGATTGTTATCATGCCTTGTTTCAGTCTTTTTCCTTTTCAAATGAACATTCCCAGCACCCTGGGAATGAGACTAGAAACTCCTTCCAACCTAGAGACTCCTTCCAACACTTTCCAATTCGCTTGTATTAAAAAACCTTAGTTGAAAATTCTGCATCATTTCTTGTAGTTCCGGGAACTATAGGAGAAATTTTGTTTGATGTCCCAAGGGCTCCCACAGGAGTGCACCTGCTCCCCTGGACAATCATGGTTCACTCTTCTAGCATGGTGCTGCTTTGCAAGGGAGTTGGCCAACATCACAGTATATATCCTCCACAGCTCTTTGATACTGAAGAAGTCATTCTGCCCTTTACAAACACAAAATGATTGGGTTGTTTGTGCGTGAAGATGGGGATTAAAATAGGAGTTTTTAGCAAAAGATTTCTTAGTCAGTTGGTTTGTAATGTGGATTGACATTCTGCTACGAGGTGAATCGGGAACATTCGTTCTTCTATCAAACTGCTGAATCAATTCAATCACTCTGCCTCCACTCTTGGGTCTTGGTTTCCCAAAGACAATTTTGATAGTTCTGTTAAAGTCCCACCTGTTTTCCCCATTTGCAAGACAAAAAGATAAAATTTGATAGAATGGGGAAGATTTTAAAAA
The DNA here is from genome assembly GCF_000181295.1 of Otolemur garnettii. Taxonomy (NCBI): domain Eukaryota; kingdom Metazoa; phylum Chordata; class Mammalia; order Primates; family Galagidae; genus Otolemur; species Otolemur garnettii. The sequence continues at coordinate 24,181,086 of NW_003852400.1, forward strand.
TGAAGATCACCAGTCATGGATGTAGCTATTAGATTCTAGCTTACAATAAGTCAGAGAAATTAGGAAAAATGCATATCCTTCCCTCAAAATTTCTCATCTTTAAATAGTCAAATGTAAAACTTTGGATGTTTCATTAAACCGAGAAGATAAAGTGTAAATTTTTTTTTCTAGCAAGAGAAGACTACTAAAATGTCAGAAAATATTTTTCTAAAACAAAGGCAATTGTAAGAGTATTGAATTCAATTTTCTTTTATAAGACCCAATTTTCATAAAGATTATTGATTTTCACCCCAAAAGAGGCATAGTTCAACTGACATTGTTATGAACTTAGCTTTGTGTATTTTTATCTTCTCATACTTATTTCACAAGCTTGATAATTTATATCCTGAGCCATTTTATTGGTAACTTTTATTTATAATGACATTGTATTTAAATTCCTGGTGATGCTGTGGTTAAAGATTGTAAACCAGCCCTCCCAGGTAAACTGATGAAGAAATTAGCATAGATCTCTAAGTACCAATTTAGAATCATTTTAGAGGGAGAAGAACAATAATAATGTGCAAACTCTGGTCAATGTAACCCATATTCTTCCCACTTTTAAAAACTGCTTATAGTGAGTGTTAATCTTATTAGCAAAGGCTGGTGCTGCAGCTACTGAAGTCCCATCAGCTACACTTGTACAAATCCTAGAAGAACTGATTTGTCTGCATTGATTTCATAAAACCTTTGATTTCAGTGAAAGAAGGAAAATAGAGGTTTCTTTGGTGTGAGTAGTTCCCATTATTACTAGGAACCCTGTTCATTCTTCTACAGTATTTAAACTCTTTCTTGGGCTCAAATCAAATTCTGGCTCTTCTCAATTCTTATAATCCTTTTTACTAAGGATTTTGAAATAAGTCCCACAGAGAAGGAGCTGGAGGTGTTTGAGACACACTATCAAGTGTTTCATGTGACCGTGCTCTTCCTGCTGTGAGCCAGCTGAGTTACCACATCAGGGTCACCACCTTGCCTTTCTCTTACCTTCAGGAAAGTTTTCTGTGTTAGCAGGGACACCACATTCTAAAGGTCAGGCTGGACCACTGAATTGGGAGTATAACTCCTAGTCTTTCAAGTGATCCTCCTGCCTCAGCCTCCTGAGTAGCTGGGACTACAGGCACCTGCCACAATGCCTAGCTAATTTTTTTTTTTTTTTTGTAGAAATAGGGTCTCACTCTTGCTCAGAACTGCCTGGAACTCCTGAGCTCAAGTGATCCTCCTGCCTCAGCCTAGGATTACAGATGTGAGCCACTGTGCCCTGCCCCAGAGATTATTTATTATATGGTACCACTTATATTATGTTCTTTAAAAAAAAATACTAAACTAGAGAGTGGATTAGTAGTTGCCAGAGTTAAAGGGGAAATAAGAATGGGAGGGAAGTGAGAGTGGCTATAAACAGGCAAAATGAGGGCTCACTGGAACAGATGTATGTCAACATTCTGGTGATATATTGTACTACAGTTTTGCAACATGTCACCATTGGGAGACACTAAGTGAAAGGGTAGATAAGATCCCATGCCTCTGGATAATTTCTTAAAACTGTATGTAAATCTACAATGATCTGAAAAAAATTGAAAAATTTATTTACTAATATACAGGTTTTTTTATTGAGGTAAAAAGCTATTCTGCATTATTACCACCTTACAATATTGCAGTACATGCCTGAACGTATAAATAGAAATAAGAATACTAGCCTGGAGCTATGGAGTGTTCTTGATACCAAAGGACCACAGTCCTTTGAGGATTTTTTTTTTTTTGCAGTTTTCTTAACAAGACTGAATTTTCCTTCTTCCCTCCTTCTCTTTCTTCTTCCCTTCTTTCTTTCTCTCATTCCTTCCTTTTATCATTCCCACCTGATCCTTTCTTCTGTCTTTCCCTCCTTTTTTTCTTTTGCATAGTGGAAAAGTCTTTTCATGTACCCATCACCTGAAATAATGAACATCATACTGCCCACTTCACCTTTCTTCCCCTCCTGAGTCTCCAGGGTCTATTAAGGCACTCTATATGACTGTGCCTACCCTTTGCTTAGCTCCCACTTATAAATGAGAACATATGTTATTTGTTTTGTTTTTCTTTTCTTTTTTTTTTTTTTTTTTGACTCCTGGGTTACTTCCCTTAGAATAGTGGTGTCCTATCAAGTTCTTTTTGATGGCTGAGTAGTATTATATGGTATAGTAGTGTTGGTGAGCACTGAGGTTGGTTCCATATCTTTGCAACTGTGAATTGTGTTTTGATGAAATACAGGTGCAGGTGTCTTTTTAATAAAATGGCTTATTTTCCTTTGGGTAGATTCCCAGGAGTTTCAGAATTGCTGGATTGAATGGTAGATCTACTTTTAGTTCTTTGAAAAATATTATACTGTTTTCTTTCCATATAGATTATATTCATTGACATTCCTACCAACAGTGTATAAAGATTCCCCTTTGCTTATATCTATGCCAGCATCTCTTGTTTTTTGACTTTTTAATAATGGCCATTCTGACAGGAATAATGCGGCATCTCATTATGATTTTAATTTGCATCTCTCTAGTAATTAGAGATGTTGAATATTTTGTCATATATTTGTTGGCCATGTCTTATTCTTTTGGAGAATATCTGTTCACGTTTTTTGTCCACTTTTTAATGAGGTTATTTGTTTTTTTCTTGCTGATTTGTTTTAGTTTCTTGTAGATTCTGATATAAGGCCTATGTAAGACATTTAGCTTATGTATATGTTCTCTTACTCTGCAAGCTGTCAATTACCATGTTTGCTGTGCAGAAGTTTTTTAGTTTAATTAAGTTCCATTTATTTGTTTTTGGTTTTGACGCTTTTGGAGTCTCAGTCATAAATTCTTTAGCAAGGCCAACATTAATGATAGTTTTTCCTAGGTTTTCTTCTAACATTTTTGAGGTTTCAGATCTTTCATTTAAGTCTTTAATCAATCTTGAGTTAATTTTTGAATATAGTGAGAGAAAGGGATCTTTTGCATGAAGATCCTCAATTTTCTCAGCACCATTTATTGAATAAGGTGTCCTTTCCTTAGTGTTTGATTTTATCTGTTTTGTTGAAGATACATTGGTTGTAGGTATTTAGCTTTATTTCTGGGTTCTCTGTTATGTTCCATAGGTCTATATGTATACTTTTATACCAGTACCATGCTGTTTTGGTTACTATTACCTGTCAGTATAATTTAAAGTCAAGTGCTGTAATGTGTCTGAATTTGTTCTTTTTGTTTAGTATTGCTTTGGCTATTCATGCTCAGGATTGCTTTGGCTATTCAGTCTCTTTTTTGGTTTTATATGAATTTTTATCCTAATTATGGGAAAAATGGTATTTTTATAGACATTGCATTGAATCTGTAGATTAGGAAGTATAGACATTGTAACAATATTGATTCTTTTAACTCATAACCATGGAACGTTTCTCTGTTTATCTGTGTTATCTATGATTTCTGTCATCATGGTTTTGTAGTTCTCCTTGTAGAAGTATTTCTTTTGTTTTTTTTTTTTATTTTTGATTTAAGCATATTCTTAGATTTTTTTCTGTAGCTATTATATAAAAGATTGAGTTCTTGATTTGATTCTCATCTTGACTGTCATTAGTGTATATATATATATACTAATGATTTGTGTGAGAAGACTTTAATCTAAGACTTTAATGAATTTATTTACCACTTCTAGCAGGAGATATCTTTAGGGTTTTCTAGACACAAGATCATGTTGTCAACAAATAGGGATAGTTTGACTTTCTCTTTCCAAATTTGGATGCCCTTTATTTCTTTCACTTGCCTGAGTTATCTAGCCAGGACTTCCAATACCATATTGAATAGAAGCAATGACAATTAACATTATTGTCTTGTTCTGCTTCTTAGGAGAATGCTTTCAACTTTTTCCCCATCCAGTATGATGTTGGCTGTGGGTTTATCCATATATGGCCGTTATAATTTTGAAGTATATTTCTGTTATGCCTGGACTATTAAGGATTTTTAGCATGAAGGGGTGTTGGATTTTATCAAATACTGTTTCTGTATCTATTGAAATGGCTTTTGGTTTTGCTTCTGTTTATGTGGTGAATCATATTTATTGCTTTGTGTATGTTTGTGAACCTCCTTTGCATCCCCAGGATAAAACCCCCTTGATTGTGGTGAGTTACTTTTTCAAAGTGTTGTTGGATTCTGTTTGCTATAATTTTGTTGAGGAGTTTTTCATCTCTGTTCATGAGGGTATTGAGCTGAGTTTTCTTTTTTTGTTGTGTCCTCTCATGACTATCAGGGTGATACTGGCTTTGTAGAGTGAGTTAGGGAGGATTCACTCCTTCTTGATGTTGTAGAATAGTTTTAGTAGAATGGGTACCAGTTCTTCTTTATAGGTCTGGTAGGATTGACTTTGAATTTATAAGGTCCTATTTTTGTTGTTGTTGTTGTTGTTAGAAGATTTTTAACTACTGATTTAGTCTTGGCATTCAATATTGGTCTGCTTGGGATTTTTTTCCTTTGGATTCAAGCTTTGGAAATTGTGTGTTTCCAAGAATTCATTGATAGTCTCTAGATCTTCTGTGTACATAGATATGTTTGTAGTAGTCTTGAATGATCTTTTGTATTTCTATGGTATCACTTATAATGTCTTATTTCCGACTGAGCTTATTTAAATCTTCTCTCTTCTTGGTTCATTTAGCTGTTGTTCTGCTGATTTTGATTATCTTTTCAAAGAACCAATTTTTTGTTTTATTGATCCTTTGTATTTTTTGTTTCAATTCTGCTTAGTTCTACTCAGACCTTTGCTATTAATTACCTTCTGCTAGCTTTGGGTATGGTTTGTTCTTATTTCCCTAGTTCCCTGATGTGACATTAGGTTGATATTTTGTGATTTTTCTGTTTTTTTTTTTTAATATAAGCATATAGTGCTATGAGCTTCCCCACTGATAGCTTGTGTCACCACTATCATTCAGTTAATTTTTTAAAATTTATATCTTGATTTCACTGTTGAGCCAAAGATCATTCAGCAGCAGGTTGTTTGTTTAATTTCTACATATTTGTATAGTTTTAAGAGTTCCTTTGGGATTTGACTTCTGGTTTTATTTCATTATTATCTGAGCAGATACATGGTACAATTTTGATATTTTTAAATTTGCTGAGATTTGTTCTATAGCCCAACATATGGTCTACCTTGAAGAATGTTCCACATGCTAATGGGAAGAATGTATACTGTGCAGTTTGGGGTAGAATATTCTGTAAATGTCTGTTATATCTATTTGTTCTAAAGTCCTGTTTAAGTAGAGTGTTGGTTGATTTTTCTGCCTCAATAATTTGTCTAGTTATGTCAGTAGAGTATTGACATCCTTCACTATTATTACATCTCTGTTAATTTCATTACTTAGGTCTAGTGCTATTTATTTTATGAGTCTAGGAGCTCTGGTATTAGGTGTATATATATTTAAAATTTCTTTCATTGATGTTGTTGATTTGTCTCTTTATCATGATATATTATAATGACTATTTTCATCGTTTTTTAATTAGTGTTGATCTACAATCTATTTTATCTGATATAAGAATGACTACTTTTGCTAGCTTTTGATTTCTATTTTTTAATTTCAGATTAATATGAAGATACAAACAATCAAGTTACATTGTTTGTGTTTGTTACGTAAAGTTCAAGTTGTAGTGGAGCCCTTCATCCAGGGGTTGTACTCTTACATGTGCCTATTAGGTGAGAGTTTATCAATCCTCCCCCTCCTCCTCCACTTGAATTTAATTGTATTTTTCTCTCATGTAGGGGTATAGATGTTTATCATTGGTTTCATATTAGTATTACACATATTGGATATTTGCTTTTCCATTTTTGTGTTACTTTACTAAGAAAAGTATTCTTCAACTCCATCCAAGTAAATATAAAAGACATAAAGTCTTCATCTTTTTATGGCTAAATAGCATTCCATGGTACACATATACCAGAACTTGTTAATCTATTCTTGGGCTAATGGGCACTTGGATTGATTCCACATCTTGACAATTGTGAATTGAGCTGCAATGAACATTCTAGTGCAAATGTCCTTATCGTAGAGTGATTTTTTTTCTTCTTGGTAGATGCCTCATAATTGGATGTGGGATCAAATGTAAGGTTTATTTTTAGCTCTTTGATGATTTGCATACTTCTTTCATAGAGGCGGTATTAGTTTGTAATCCCACTAGCAATGTAAAAGTGTTCCCTTCTATCCACATTCATGCTAGCATGTCCAGCTTTGGGACTTTGTGATGTGGGCTATTGATGTTAGGTGATATCACAGGGTGGTTTTGATTTGCATTTCCCAGATGATTAGGAACAATGAGCATTTTTTTTTCATGTTTTTTGTCTATTCATCTGTCTTTTTCAGGAAAGATTCTGTTCATGTCTCTTACCTATTTATAAATGGGATTATTTTGTCTTTTCTTATTGATTAGTTTGAGATCACTACAGATTCTAGTTATCAACCCTTTGTCAGATTTGTAGCATGCAAATATTTTCTCCCATTCTGAAGGCTGTCTGTTTGCTTTAGCTGGTATACCCTTAGCCATGCAGAATCTTTTTAGATTGATCATGTCTCATTTATTTATTTTTGGTGTTGCTGCAATTGCCAAGGGGGTCTTCTTCATAAAATCTTTTCCCAGGCCCAAGAGTTTTGCCATACTTTATTCTACAATTTTTATCATTTTATGTCTTAAATTTAAATTATTTGTCCAGCAAGAGTCAATTTTGTAAGTGATGAGAGGTGTGGGTCCAGATTCAACTTCTACATGTGTTTAACAAGTTCACCCAACACTGTTTATTAAATAGAGATTCTTTTCCCCAGTGTATGCTTTTGTTTGGCTTATCAAAGATCAGATAGCAAACTGTGGCTTTGTTCATCTCTAGGTTCTCTATTCTATTTCATAGAGCTATATTTCTATTTTTGTGCCAGTACCATGCTGTTTTCATCACTGTTGACATGTACTATAACTGAAGCCTAGAGATGTGATGCCTCTAGATATTTTTCATTTCTCAGAATTACATCAACTATTTAGGGTTTTTCTGGTTCCATATGAAATGAAATACTATTTTTCAAGTTCCTCAAAATACAGCATTGATACTTTGATGGGAATAGAATTAAATTTGTGGGCCACTTGGGGCAGTATGGACATTTTAAAAATGCTGATTCTTCCCACCCATGAACATGGTATGTTCTTCCATTTGTTAAAATCGTTTGCCATTTCTTTCCTCAGGTTTTCAAGTAGTTCCTTTTGTAAAGATCCTTCATGTTTTGTTAGTGTACTCCCAGGTATTTCATTTTTTTTAAAGCTACTCCTACTACAGCTATTGTGAAGGGTATTCTGTCTTTGATTTGATTCTCAGCTTGGCTGTTCTTGGGGTATACAAAGGCTACTGATTTGTGGACATTGATTTTGTATTCCAAGATGTTATCATATTCCTTGATCACTTCTAGGAGCCTTGTGGTGGAATCCTTGGGGTTTTCTAAGTATAAGATCATATCATCATTATCAAAGAGCGAGAGTTTGCCCTCCTCATCCCCATTTGAATACCCTTGATATTTTAATTTTGCTTGATTGCATTGGCTAGAATTTCTAGCACTATGTTCAATAGCAGTAGTGGTAGTGGACAACCTCGCTTGGTTCCAGTTCTAAGTGGAATTTCTATTTGCATAGAATTTTTTCCTAGCCCTTTATCTTGACTCTCTGAGATCCTTTATGAGTCAAATGGGTTTCTTGGAGATAACAGATATTTTGGTTGTGTTGTTTTTATCCATTCTGTCAATTAAAGTTTTTAAAGTACTGCATTTAGACAGTTTACATGTAATGTTAATATTGATAAGTCAGATTTTATTCCAGTCATCATGTTGATTGTTACCCAGTTACTATGTATTCTTCCTTATATTATTGTTTTATGAGATCTGTGAGTTTTTACTTTGAAGTGCTTTTACATAAGTAAATATCAACCTTTTGTGTGTATGTGTTTAGAATACTTTTGTGCATTCTTGTAGAGGAGTTATAGTGGTGAAGAGTTCTCTTAGCAATTGCTTTTCTGGAAAAGATTTTATTTCTCCTTTATTTAAAGCTTAGTTTTATAAGCTACAAAATTCTTGACTCACAGCTATTTTACTTAATACTGAAGATGATCACTTCCAGGAGTCTTGAGGTTGAGTCTTTGGAGTTCTCTAAGCATAAGATCATATCATCAGCAAAAAGGGAGAGTTTGACCTCCTCTTTCCTCAGTTTGATGCCCTTGATTACCTTCTCTTGCCTGATTATATTGGCTAGAACGTCCAGCACTATGTTGAATAGTAGTGGACAAAGTAGGATACTAGTGGAATAGTAGAACAACCTTGTCTGGTTCCAATTCTAAGCAGAAAAGCTTTCAATTTTACTCCATTCAGTATAATATTAGCTGTGGGTTATGTCACAGATAGCTTTGATTAGTTTAAAAAATTTGCCACCTATGCCTATATTCTTTAGTGTATGTTCTAACTAGTAAAGTATGTTGAATACAATTCCCTTCACAGTAGCTTCAAAGAAAATGAAATGCTTAGGAATATACCTAACAAAAGGGGTGAAGGACCTCTATAAGGAAAATTACAAAACCCTAAGAAAAGAAATAGCAGAAGATATTAACAAATGGAAGAGCATACTATGCTCATGGCTAGGAAGAATCAACATTGTTAAAATGCTTATATTTCCTAAAGCAATCTACAGATTCAATGCAATCCCCATTAAAATGCCAACATCATACTTTCAAGATTTGGAAAAAATAATTCTTCATTTTGTATGGAACCAGAAAAAAAACCTGTATAGCTAAGGCAATTCTGAACAATAAAAACAAGGCCAGGGGCATCAGCCTACCAGACTTTAGGGTGTACTACAAGGCCATAGTGATCACAACAACAAGGTATTGGCACAAAAATAGAGACATAGACATCTGGAACCAAATAGAAAACTATGAGATGAAACTAATATCTTACAGCCACCTGATCTTTGATAAACCAAACAAGAATATACACTGGGGGAAAGAATCTCTATTCAACAAATAGTGTTGGGAGAACTGAAAAGCCACATGCAAAAGACTGAAATAGAACCCACATCTTTCTCCACTCACTAAAATTTATTCAAGATGGATAAAAGATTTAAATCTAAAACATGAAACAATGAAAATCCTTGAAGAAAGTGTGGGGAAAGCACTTGAAGGTATTGGCCTGGCGGAAGATTTTATGGAAAGGACTCCAGTGGCAACTACAATAACAACAAAATTAAACAAATGGGACTTAATTAAACTGAATACCTTCTGTATACAGCTAAGGAACAACAACCAAAGCAAATAGACAACCATCAGAATGGGAAAAGATATATTCATATTATGAATTAGACAAGAGCTTAATAACTAGGATCTACAAATAACTCAAATTAAACAACATAAAAAGAACCAACAATTCTGTATATCACTGGGCGAAAGAGATGAATAAAAACTTCTCTAAAGAAGAGAGATGAATGGCTACAAACATATGAGTTTTCCCCACTTCTTACCTATGGTATAATTCCACTTATATAACATTCTTGGATGTAAAACTGTGCTCTAGCTGAACACTTTATGCCTTTAATAATCAAATTGTCTCCAAATAACCCAGTTATTTACTCTCCCACCTCACTGAACTCTTTGTTTTAACTTTGTCTTCTCCGTGGAAACTTCCCTGATGACTATTTAAAACTGCACCTCCCCCTGCATTCTCCTCCTACTTCCAGCTTATTTTTCTCCACAGCACTTACCATCTTCTATGTATGCTATATATTATTATGCATCTTAGTCCATTTGTATTGCTATCAGAAAACAACTGAGACTGGATAACTTATAAACATCAGAAATTCATTTCTCATAGTTTTGGAGGCTGGGAAGCCCAAGATTAATGTACTGGGATTCAGTGTCTGGGGAAGACACAGTCTCTGTTTCCCAGCTGATGCCAGAAGGAAAGAACACGGTATCTCATATGATGGAAGGAATAAAAGTGCAGAAAGGGGCTAAAAGTTTTCTCAGACCTATTTTATAATATCATCAATCCCCATTTCATGAGAGCTGTACTCCACTAATTTAATCAATTTCTACAGACTCAACCTCCAACTCCTGGGTTCAAGCGAGTCTCCTGCCTCAGCCTCCCAAGTAGCTGGAAGCACAGGTGCCTGCCACAACTCCAGGGTATTTTTTGGTTGCAGCCGTCATTGTTTGGTGGGCCCGGGCTGGATTCAAACCCGCCACCTTAGGTGTATGTGGCCGGCACCTTAGCCACTTGAGCCACAGGTGCTGAGCCTCTACTTTCAATTTTTTTGAGGAACTACCATGCTGTTTCCACAGTGGCCACAACCACTTAGTGTAAAACACTAAGCCAGGTACTAGGGTTACAAAAATACAGACACAAATGTACCTGCCTGGCAGATCTTTCAGTCCATTGAGGAAGAAGATATACAACCCAAGCAGTAAACATAATTGGAAGTCAGCCTTGCTTGTCTATGCCAAAGGATGAGAGGAAAGTGACTATCCAGGACACTCAGATAAGCCTTTACTCAGGAAGGAGCACTTGAGTCCTGACTGGAAGCTCAGTAAGACTTTTCCAGATTAATGAGTAGAAAATTTCAGGCAGAGGAAGAGCATCAAGGTACAGGCATAGCAACAGGTTCCAGAGAGACAAGGTACCTGATATTGCCAGCACTTAGAGCGCAACTGTGGAAAGTCAAGAGATGAGATTGGCTAGGTAGCCAGACTTGGCTGGATACCATGGTGTGAGCAGAGCTACCTGACCCTCAGAGAGGGGTGATGAAGTCTAACCCCAACATAATGTAGACCCACTGAGTTGGAAGAATAGCAAGCTTGCTATCTGTTCTGACCCAACCCTCTTCATACATTCAATGAAGAGATATTTGTTGATGCTCTTCTAAATCTTTTTTACACTGATAAATGGCTTTGGGAACACTTTTTAAGAAGCTGGTAAAAATGTAAGTTTTAACTCAGTTGCTATGGTCTGAATATTTGCATCCCTCTAAAATTCATATGTTGAAACCTAATCTCCAACGAAATAGTTTTAAGAGGTGGGACTTCGAGGAGGTGATTAGGTCATGAGAGTGCAGCTATGGTGAAAGAAAGGGCTTAGTGCCCTTATAAAAGACGCTTGAAGAGGTCTCTTTGCCATCTCCACCAAGTGATGGTTCACAGAGCAAGAAGCGCACCATCCATGAGGAACTGACCCTCACCAGACACTAAATTTGTTGGTACCCTGATTAGGGACTTCCTAGCCTCTAGAACTGTGAGCAGTACATTTCTGTTGCTTGTAAATTACCCAATCTAAGGTATGGTGTTATAGCAATCCAAACAGACTGAGATACCGGAATCAACTGAAATGAGAACAAATCCCTAATTAGAGGATTCCCACTCTATAAACATATTTAAAATAGAGATGAATATCATAGTACAACATTTTACTTGCTGCTCCAGAAAACATAGAATTTAACTACAATGTAGGACTGCTGAACAACAAAAACCCATCCAATTGCCCTTGCATTTTCTTTCTGTTTTTTTGTTTGTTTGTTTGTTTGTTTGTTTGTTTGTTTTTTTGAGATAGAGTCTTACTATGTGACCCTTGGTAGAGTGCTGTGGCGTCACAGCTCACAGGAACCTCAAACTCCTGGGCTTAAGTGATTCTCTTGTCTCAGCCTTCCAAGTAGCTGGGAGTACAGGCACCACAATGCCTATCTATTTTTGTGGTTGTTGCAGTTGTCATTGTTGTTTAGCTGGCCCTGGCTGGGTTTGGACTCGCCAGCCTGGGTGTATATGGCCTGCGCCCTACCCACTGAGCGATGGGCACCGCCTACCCTTGCACTTTCTAATAAATTTTAAGTGTGCTTGTACTAATTACTTCAGGGCAGACACATTATCTTATCTGCTTTTTTTAAGTTTATAGTTCTCATTTATTTACATCACAGTTGGTTAAGGCTGGGGAAATTTGGGCACTTGGAAAATTAGTTCCTCTAAACACCCATTTCTCTCTGGGAATTTGCAACCATACCAGCTACAGACTACTAAACCTACTAAGAAATGGAAATTTTTGGAATACATGTTCTAGGGAGAGGCAGGGAATAGAGATGAGAACTTGCCAAAATCTCTATATGCTTTAAGTTCTTTTGAACCAGGACAACATAACAAATTACAAAGCATCACACCCTGTTCTTTAAAAAATAAAAAAAAAAAATCGCTGAGATACTCTCCATTAGAGTCAGTGAAAATAAAGTTCTGGGTTAACACAGTGAGTTAAAAAAAATAACAAAAAATACTAGCTAAGGTGTCATGACCTCATCTTGTTGTTGAGTTCAGCGTTTCCATTCTAAATGCCTATTTTCTGGTTTATAACTTACTCCAAAATGTTCCTTTTGACCTTTGAGTCTGATAGTTCTCTTGCCTCATCTCAATCCAAAGGCAAATTTATTTGCAATTTGAACTAAATCTCTTCAGTTATTTCAGTTACCTGAGTTTGAAGAAAATACCTGCTTTTGGTTTCAGAAATGGTTCAGATTTTTTTCCATGCTCAAATAGCTTAAAAATCACTTTGTTTTGAAGCTGCAGGATTGACGAGGCTGTACCAATTTAGAGAGTTGGTTAAGAAATTTGGATTGGAGAACCAGAAATAACAAGGCCCACAGCATGTGATTGCATGGAGGCAAATGCACACTCTCCCCACAGCCATCTTGCATGAGAGTGTGACAGTAGTCACTGGGCGAGTGTAAGTAGCTCAAAAAAAGATTAAAACCCACCAAAATAATCATCTTCAAATGCACGTCTGGCTTTTAGAGTACAAAATAGTAATTAGACACCCCCAATGCCCAGCCCACAAAGGGGGTGTATTAATGGTATGCATTAGTTTACAAATAACACGTGACACATTAAAAGGTACAAATTAATACGTATCCATTCAACTTTTGCTGGGACTTGGAGAATATTCTGCAAAGGCACTTCTGAGCTGTACTCCAGTTCAGGTTTTCTTCTGACTTTTATTTATAACTTTAGGGTGAGACATTAATCTTGCTTCATTATCCTCTCTACAAAATGGAGGATTACCTGACATGTAAGTCTGCTGAAAAAATTAACTCTCCCAACTATACCTTTCAAGGGTATTCATTTAGATAAATAACTTTCACATCTACTGAAGGCTGGGCTGTATGGAGATGGATAAGACAAAGATGCTCCCTTTTGTTTCCTACATTGGAAGATTGCCCTGGTGGAAGGGGCAGAGGCACTGAAAGCCTGTAACACAGTTGCCTTCCTGCATGGTTCCATTGCCCTTTGGTTGTCATAGTTCATGCCAGTGCTGAGGAACATTCATTTGTATTGGTGGGTTGGCCCTCAGAGCATTATTGAAAGTCCTTATTGAAGGGTAAGTCCCTCTCCATGGAGATGGGTAGTGTGAAATTGGCTGGTGCCTGGGCAAGTCATAGGACCTTGACAGGCACCTGGATGTGTCATGGGATTAGAGCAGGCAACAAAGTGGGTCATGGGAACTTGGCAGCTGCCTAGGAGCATTGCTGGACCTTCACCAGTTCCTGGGTGGGTAGTGGACTGTGGCCAAGAGTGGCGTGGTTCATCAGGAACTCCCATGGCTCGTGGAGCCAAGGAGGAGAATATGGTATCCCACTAGGCAGCTGAGTCTCTCCCTCCACCTACGCCTAATTGTGGTAGCTGCTGTGGTGCTACTCAGGTGGCAGTGGTGGTGCTATCAAGATGGAAGGATGGTGGCAGCAGGCAGTAATATCAGGTGGGAGCCTGCTTTGCTTGTATCCTTGGGAGGCAGTGGGGTGGGGAGTTTAGGAGGGTACATGTCACCAGGTCACAGTGCACACACTCATTGCATTTATTTATTTATTCATTCCTTCATCAATCAATCATTGTATATTATACACTCACTGGGACTTACCTAGTAAGCAAGACTGTAGAATTCACATTCTAGTATAGAGAGGCAAACATTAAAAATACACTAAGTAAATAAAGTGATTTCAGACAATGTACAAACTCTAAAGAAAACAGTACGAAGATTCCTCAAAGAGCTAAAGTAGATCTGCCATTCAATCCAGCAATCCTACTACTGGGTATTTATTCAAAGTAAAAGAGATCATATTATCAAAATGACATCTGCTTTTAAATGTTTAGCAGAGCACAATTCACAGTTGCAAAGGTATGGAATCGACCTGTGTGCCCATCAGTTCTCTCTCCTTCTGTCACACACACACACACACATACACTCTTCACAGAGTACTAACTAGCCATAAACAGAAATGAAATGATGTCATTTGTAGCAACTTAGATGGAACTGGAGATATTATCCTAAGTGAAGGATATCAGGAATGGAAAAGTAAGCACCATATGTTCTCACTAATAAGTGGAAGCTAAATGATGGGTACACACAGGAACAGAGAGATGAAAAGAATATTAGAAGCCAAGGAAATGGGGATGGTGTGGGGTGAAAGATGAAAACTTACCTATCGGGTACAAAGAACACTATGCTGGTGATGGGCACATCCAAAGCCCTCACGTAGCATTATATGAGGTGACCATGTTGCAAGAACATTTGTATCCCCTTCATATTTTTAAATAACTAATGGAACAATAGAATAGAAACAATTTTCAAAGACAGTAAATTATGATTCTACTAATATAAATGGACAAAACAAAGCAGTGTTGCTTGGGGAGGGATGTACATAAAGGTGGTCAAATCATGAGGAAAGCAGAAGGCTGGATAGTGGTTTCCTGAGGCTGGGGTGGAGGCCTTTCAGGGTACAAGGGTGCTGCAGTGATATATTTCTCTCTTGTCTCCTCTCCTCTCCTCTTTTCTTTTCCTTCCCTTTCTTCTCTTGTCTGCTTTTTTCTTTGTTTGTTTGTTTTTTTTTCTTTTTAGGCATTCTCACTCAGTTGCCCAGGCTGGAGTGTCCTGGCATTAGTCTACCTTACATGGCATCTGTCTACCTTATAGCAACTTGCAAAATCCTAGGCTCAAGTGATCCTCCTGCTTCAGCCTCCTGAATAGATGGGACTATAGGCACCTACCACAATGCCTAGCTAATTTGTCTATTTTTAGTAGAGATGGGGGTCTCACTCTTGTTCAAGCTGGTCTTGAACTCCTGGTCTCAAATGGTCCTCCCACCTCAGCCTCCCAGAGTGCTAGGCTGATAGGCAAGAGCCACTGCAATATACCTATGATCTATTTCTTTTTTCTTTTTCTTTTTTTTTTCTTTTTTTGCAGTTTTTGGCCAGGGCTGGGTTTGAACCCACCACCTCCGGTATATGGGGCCGGCTCCCTACTCCTTGAGCCACAGGCACCACCCCTTGTGATCTATTTCTTAACCTCGCAGTAACATGGATGTTGTATTATAATGGTGTGTATATGTGAAAAAGAATCTTTTAAACAAAAAGATGAAAAGGAGTCAAAAATGCCCAAACTTAGGGTTTTCATACTTTCCATGCTTATCTTCCAAAAATAGTACATCATACACTCCACCAACTCTGTTTGCTAAATAAGCCCCCAAATTAAGTATTACTTATCAACTGCCCAAAAGTAAGCGAAGCCCTTTTCTCTCCCCCAAATCAGAGTTATTTGGAATCCTGAGCCAGTTCTAACAAGGCAAACTTTGAGACTAATGTTTCCCAAAAAAGCAACACCTGCTGTGTGCCAGGCTCTGTGTGAGGTATATGGGTCACATATCTCATTGTGCCTGAAGATATGTATCTCATGAATAATTCCAGAATTTATCAAATGTAGACAAATCAAAGAAGCTGGAGAATATTGCTGCTAAAACCTGGATTCAAAAATCTCTTGACTTCTTGATTTAGATTGTATATATATAAAGTGCCTTTGTAAGAATTTACAATGATGAAAATGAGGCAAACTTCTGGAGCTGAGACACCATGAGCACAGAACAGCCTGCACTGTGCTGATGTGGAGTGGCTGTGCACACACATGGTACCGATTTTCATTTCCTGTGAAGCCAAGTCAACATGTTGCGGCTGATGTCTATGTAATTTAATGTATTGAATAAAATGTACCATTGCCCTCGACTTGGGAAGAAAAGATCCTACTTGGCTATACTGTTCTTATGCTCTAAAACCACAACAGATATATTTAACAATCCTTTGTTATTAAAAATCAACCTAACAAGTCTTTCTTGTTTCTTACAAAAGAGACATAATTTTTCTTTGATTAAGTCATTTGTGTTTTTTATATCGTAGGAGAAGAAAGGTAGCTTTGATAGAATTTTCTTAGACTAATGAGTTTTGCAGGTAAAGTTTCTTTATGGTGTTGACATTGTGATATGTCCGCAGTGACTGCAAGGGTACAGGGGAGAATCAGCAAGCTAAGGCATCAGTTCCAAAGGAGATGAGCTTCTGCTCAAAGTCAATGGCAGGGCAGGCTCAGAGGGGCCCTCCCTTCCCATGCCCTCCTGACACCGCTAGTTGGCCTAGCTTCCCCACGCCACCCCAAGTAACCAGGGTTCTCATATAGCTCTCTGGAAGTCTAAAGTCCTCCACCCCCACAATGCCTCACTCGGTGCCAGTCTCCTTAGCTCCTGTCTCCTCCTCTATTAAAAGGAAGATAATTATGCTCATCCCACCAACCCTACGGGACTGTGGTGGGGAATCAGGTGAAACGGCATGTGAGAATGCTCAGAAAATTGTAAAGTGCAGTACACATGTATATCATGATTTAAGTGGTATTATTATTTTTATCATTATTACTCAGTTATTTGCAGTACCTTACTCCAAAGTTACTTGTCCTCTAGACCATCCAAACTGCCATTCCTTTAAATTTGATTTGTTAGTGATTCAAATAATGTCACCGCAGAACCCTATAATAATGTGTGAATGAATGATAAGATTTAAGAGGGCACCAGAGCGGATACAATTAGATAACAATTTGGAAGAAAGTGCTTTTGTAGACGAGTGTGGTGATCATTTTACCACCATTAAATAGTGGGTAGCAAGGTAGTAAGAGACTTTTGACTCTGCCCACTCAATTTCTTCTCTCTATCTCCCCAAAGTAGTATCTTCCTTTGGGATTTTGTGATTTGAAGTTAGGAGAAGAGGGAAACCTAAAGGAGGAGAGACTCTTGGTCTATGGCTGCTGAGGGAGTTTAAGCAGTTTTTGGAGAGGGGGTCAAGTAAATGACTGAGTGGTGGGAGAGAAAAAGGGGGTGAGAAGTGTTGCTAAAGGCTGTGCTTCTTCTTTGCAGGCTTAGTAAATCTAAGCAAAGAATCTGAGCAACTTGGGGTTTTTGTCTTGAGGGCTATACTGCTGTAAGACTGAACCACATGGTCACAACTCAGCATCAACATTTATTTAATGCTAAAGCAATGCCAAGTAGTATATTAATCACTTTCATGCATTATCCCATTTAATCCCATTTAATCTTTATCCCAATCCCGTAAAACATACTATTGTCCCCACTTTTATACAGGAGGAAGTCTAGACTCAAAGAGGTGAAATAACCTGCCATAGTTACACAGCTAATATGTTTCAAAGATAAGTCTTAAACCTCAAGGACTGACCTCTTAATCACTCACTATAATTTCATGCAAAACAGTCCTTTTGGTGAATTGTATGGGAGAAAGGACTTTGAATAGCTGTGATAAGGGACAAAAAAGGGAGAGAAGTGGCACCTTTTCTTTTCCTTCCCTAATCAAGTTGGTTCTTCAAGTTCAGAAAACCAGGGTCCTTAACCTACCCTCATTTCTTAAGGTTGGCAACAACTAAGGTTAGCACCTGCATCATGGTGCCCCCCATTACAAATAGCTTTTAATATACCATTCAAAAGCAATCCAGGAATCAGCACTTATATTTCCTGAAAACAAACAAACAAGCAAACAAAAAAAGCAACAACCAAAAAGAAAGTTGCCTAGATGAAATTAGGTTATCTGGCTATCCTGAAGCAGGGATATTCCCTGTTTCAGATATCTTTATACTTGGCAGATTAACTCATGTGTAATTCCACATTTATACATTAGGATCAATTAAATCTATAACCAGACTTAGATGTTTCTCTTTTATCAATGAGTTAAACAATTAAAGGAAACAGTTCAAGGAAATTCTCAGTTCAACAGTTAAAGGAAATTCTTTATTACTGAAATTTGCAATCAAAGAAATTAATACATGTCGCAACCCCTAAGGCTCTGGTCTTGCTGCAGGAAGGAGTCAGGTGAGAAGTAGATTAGAAGTAGGAGCTTGCAGGAGGCGGGCTAAACTTGATTGCAGGGTAACCCTGAGCAACCTCCACGGTAGCCTTTTATTGAGATGGTACATGACAGGTGAGGGGGTATTAGACAATGACTGCATGCCTAAGGATCATCAAGGGCTCAGGCTTTCTCCACAAGGAACACCAGTGGACAAATTGCCCAAGGGTCTGCCCCCGAGCTGCAAATCATCTTGCTCAGAGATCGTCTGGCTCTTGGTGTCCTCTACAAAAACACAGAATAATGTGAGAGGTAAACTATAAAAAAAATTACCAGGCAGCTAATTGATTTAGTAGATTTTTGCATAGTCTGCTAAGCTTAAGCCGATTCTATTCTTTTCTGATTCCTGAACTTGTTTGGTACACTGGCTCCTCTCTATAGGTGACTACTGAACTGAAGCATGAATACTAACAGCTGGCAAATTGCTATATATACACATTTGTTTTCCAGGAGAGGTGTGATTTTTAGTTAACCTGTAACACTTTCTTGCAAGGAATGACTAAATTCTTCAGGTCCATGTGGCTCAAAGTCTTAGTGGTGACATTGGTTTTCTTGTATTATTCTTGGGTTCCACAACTGTCCATAGCAAAACACTGTGTACTGATAGCATACTGACAAATGGCTTCATAAACAAACTCTAGATTTCTGGAAACCTATTTGCCATTGTTCAAAACTTTTTTCCATAATTGCTCTTCCCTATTGTGCTTTGTATGGGTTTAGACTCCCTACATACCTTACTAATTTATGCTCACTAGCTTTGTATGTAAGAGCCAAGGATCTGTATTTAGAGGGAGCTGATAGAACCCCTTTCTAGTGAATATCTGTGTAACCTAAGAAAATTATACATGTACCTTTAACTAACAGGTTTCTCATTTGCAAAATGGGAATAATAATAGTGTTAATACATATGCACCCTTTAGTACCCTAACTCATTTTTGTTCATCTGTGGATTATGTCACTATGATACTAAACATTCTCTGCCTAACAATTCATAGTACAGGGGCTTTGTCTTGTACCCATAACCATCATATTAAACATTACTACTCATGACCACCATTAAATACTGAGTGGTGAATTAGCATGAAGTAGGCTTTCCTCTACTTTTACCTTGGCTTTTACTGATATAAAATTAGTTCAAAGAACAGAGACTTGGTGGAAAGGGGCTATATCCAGTTATATTTTAACCAGAGTAGGAAGGAATGGGAGGAGAAAGATTAAAGCACAGAAAGTAGCCATTTGGGTAAGGGCAATACCAGGAATCAGATTCTACTGGGAGCCCCCCGGTAGCCTAAGGGAGAGGAACATACGAAGAAGAGAGAGAACACCAGATAGCAAGAGGAAAGGAGAGGATGACCAACCAAACTTTCTTTTCCTAATAATTTTACCAAAGGCCAGTCCTAACATGGGTAACAACAATAGCAGTAATAACAGCAAAAGCTAACATATATTGAGCAATTATTGAATCACTCAATATAATGAGGATTTATATGGATCAAGTGGTTTATAGGGATTATGTTGTTTAATTCTCATGACAATTCTACGATCTGTAAGTAATGTTATTTTACAGATGAGGATGTGGATGGAGAGGGATATACACAACTTGCTCATGTCACACTGCTAATAAATAGTGATGGGCTGGGCATTTGAGCCAAAGTCTAACAATGCCATACTGGACAATTAGTTACTTTTCCCATAAGAGTTGAAATTTCAAATATTCTATCTTTTTGTGCAAATATTTATAGTCACATTTGTCAGCCCAAATGTTCTGATTTAAGATTCTAAAAATGTGGTCATTATGAGTTTCTGGTAAATTGAGGGCAGAAGCGTCCTGTGCTTTCACGAGTAGACTTCACAAGCAGTACCCACCAGCATCTTATGTCATGGCGCAGAAGCACATGAAGGCCTAGACTATGACAAAAGAAAAGTCACCCTCAGTGCCTTTTCCCCAGAATGACAAACCGAAGGCTCACAAATAATCCTTCTAGTACAGAATAAGTAAGCTGAGTAAAATATTTTTAAAAGTTTAAATCTGTAGTGAGAGTGAGAAAGTTTGGGATTCCTTCCAAGGCCAGAGATGAGAAGGTGCAAACCACAGAGGGAAGCAGACACTGCAGGCGACCTGGCACGCAGGTGCATGCTGAGGCTTGATGGCTGAGAGTGCAGCTCTGTGCAGGTCCCGTCAGTGCTTGGGGTGATCAGTTAGGCCTGGAACAACCAGACCTTCCACCAGGCTAATCACCTTCATGCAAACACAGCCTCTCCCGGGACTCAGGTAGAGATCAGGATGGCCTCACAGTACTTGCAAGGAACATGCCCTGTAAGTGTCACCATGCCTTCTCCACGGCCTGCACTCACTGAGTGGGAGTTCTATAGCCTGGGCCTCCCCATCTTCAGCCAACTGCAGCCTGGCCACTGTAGACAGCAGTCAGCCTGTGGAAGTCTCAGAGGACATCATAAGCTTGAGGCCCGGGGAGCAGGGCATTACACCTTCACGGAGCCGTTTGAAGCTGGGAAACTAGGCAGGGTCTCCAGAAAGACAAAGCTCCAGCAAGTGCATCTCATCCATTGTCATTCGTGGAGGAGGGTGTTTTAGTTTCCTAGAGCTACTGTAACAAATGATCACAAACTAGGTGGCTTAAAACAATAGAAATTTACTCTCTCACGGTCCTCAGCACTAGAAGTCTCAAATCATGGTATCTGCAGGCCAAGCTCCCTCTGAAGCCTCCAGGGAAGAGTGTTTCTTTGCACTCTCCTGGCTTCTGGTGGTTCCCAGCAGTCCTTAGTGTGTTTTGGGTTGTGGTTGCATCACTCTAATCCCTGCCTCTGTCGTCACGTACCCTTCTTCCCTTGTGTCTACGTGTCTCTCTGTGTCCTTTCCTCTTCCAAGAGAGAACCCATGTTAAGCCAGTATCACCTCATCTTAACTAACTTAAAAAGTCACATTCTGATGATTTAGATTGACATGGACTTTATGAGATACTTTATTCAACCCATGACAGGGATATATGTGCCTTTAAAGGACATCACTCGTATTCCTTCAAAATGACTTCCATGGCAATGACTGAGCAATCTATAAATTAGAGAAAAGTTTAATAGAATTAGAATTCCCATTACACTGCCAAAAATAACAAAAATTTCAATACCACATTTGTCAATAAAAAAAATGAATAGGGATTAGATTCTTTAAATAATATTGTTGTAAAAAATGGTTGAAAAATGTTTTTCACTACATTGTGTGAATGAAGTTTCTTGGTGATGATTATTTTATTTTATGAGCCAAACACCAATTTACTCATTTGTAATGAGAATTAATTACCCAAATAAGCTAGAACCCTCACATCAGCTGGTTAGCAAATTTTCTTCCCATAACAGAGATTATATGGGAAAATAATTACAATTATATTGATTGGAAAGCATGGAGTCAAAGCAAGGGGAGTTAGGTGACCATCTTAATGGATAATGACACAAACCGCAATCGCCTGGTGCCTCTACCCACTGCACAGGTGGACATGCCAAACCATCTGCTGGTCAACATTTCATCTGAGTCTAGACAGATTACCAACGAATGCCCTATGTCTTTTTAATTGCTTTCTATATTCCAACCATACCATTCTCTTATGAACAATTCCTTCTTCAGCTTTATCAAAGGATGATTAGTTCTACCTTGCTGGGTGGTATCAATCATGTAGCAGAGCTGCATCCCTAATGTTACAACCTTGATTGGATCTTTGAGCTCCCTAACTCTTTGAAGTTTGTGACTACATTTTTTGAGTAGGTTATACTTCATCTGTTTCTTGTTGATTCTAATCAATTTCACTCTCAAGGAAATTCACATAGCTGAAAATTCTAAGGACACACTGTTGTTATTCTCTTTATGGTAAGTAATTAGTCATTCTAGTTGCAGTAGATGGTATATGGTGGATAGTATCACTATAACAAAATTTTGAAGTGTTAAATGGTTGATAGCTAGTAGGCAGGAAAGCATTATCCCAGCATCTCATTCATATGCTCAGACTGGGTGTTGCACTGTATCACATAGTAAATAAAAGGTCTTTGATTGGCAGTACCAGCCTCCAAAAGAAGAAGTTTCTTGGTGATGACTATTAAGAATTTTAAGACATTATAATTTGAAAGTCTTGATTAGGAACTGAAAATAGGTATTTCAATCAAAAGGAAAATACAAAATAATTTGAAAGTATTTTATTTAGAAATTTTTTATTTAATATTTTAAGATAACATTAATATAAATTAAATATAGAATTCAATATTTTAGATACTTTCTAATTCATCGTTTTATTTATAATAAAACAATTTAATCGTAGTGAATGTTTTCATCAAGTAAATATAGTCAATACCAACTTCCCACTGGCTTCTACAATGTTTTGAATAGATTGTATGATTTTCTGTGTATTCCAACAATAAAAAGTCATAAAGTGTTGTTTTAAACATCAAATAGAGTCAGTAGTAAAAAGAAAAATCTCTCCACAAAGAAAATATGAGAACTAAATTATTTCAAAGGGAATGTTATAAATTTCCAATGAAAACATGAAGTCAATTGCTTTTCTATACAATAGTGAGAAAAACTTTTCGATATATATAAACACAAAATGTGTATATCTCTCTCTCTCACACACACATATAGCTGGCCCTCCATACCTGTGAGCTCTGCATCCGCAGATTCTACATCCATGGATTCAACTAACTATAGATCAGAAATATGCAGGGAAAAAAATAAATGGTTATGCCTGTACTGAATATTATAGATTTGTTTCTTAATTTTATTATTCCTTCAACAATACAGAGTAGCAACTATTTATGTAGTACTTACATTGTATTAGTTTTATAAGTAATCTTGCAATGATTTAAAGCATATAGAAGGATGTATGTAGGTTTTGTGCAAATACTCTGCCACTTCATGTAAGGGAGTTGAGCAACTATGGATTTTGGTATTCTTGGGGGTGCTGGAAGCACTAGCCCGTGGATACTGAGGATGACTATATACACATATGTAGATATATACAGAATAAATCCCAGCCAGACCAACACAAAGCATATCCATTGCCTATCTCCCTTGCTCTCAGGCTTCCTTGTGGTACTGGAAGAAGCAGGTACAAGGATGTTAAAAAACAGTATTATGTCAAAATAATTTAATGTTGCCTAATATGTGAATATATGTGTATATGTTTATATATTTGTATATACCTTTTACAAAACAACAACAAAATGTAAAGTGTACAGAAATAGATCCACAAAAAAACTTTGTGGAGAAAGTTATGAAGCTTTAATGAAAGACATTTTAAGGTGGTGCCTGTGGCTCAAAGGAGTAGGGTGCCGACCTCATATGCCGGAGGTGGTGGGTTCAAACCCAGCCCCGGCCAAAAACTGCAGAGAAAAAAAAAAAGAGAGAGAAAAGAAAGACATTTTAAAAGTTTTACATACATGGAAAAACATACTGTGCTCATGAAAAGGGAATCTGAATATTACAAAGATGACAGTACTTCTCAAATTAAAACATGAATATATAGACTTCACATAACTTTAATAAAAATTCCAATATGATTTTTCATAGAATTAAGCATAAATGGTTCCAAATGTATTGCAGAAGTTCAAAGGGCCAAGAATAGTCAAGGTATTTCTGAAGAAGAAACAAATTGGAGGGTTTGTTCTACCCCATAAGACTTATTATAAAGCTCAGTAATTATTAATTATGTATAAATTCAAGAAGCGACAGATTGATAAGCAGAATGGAACAGGAGTCCAGAAATAGACCCATGTACAAATGGAAACTATATAACAGAGCTGGCATTTCTGGCAAGTGAAAAAAATGCTTCTGTGAAATGACATGTTGGGAAAACAGTTATCAAAATAAGAACAAAAAATGGAAAGAAGTTTATCTCACACAAACCACCATATCAGTTTCAGACGGATTAAATTCTTCAGGTTGAACAGCATCTTCATCAGCATCACAAAAGCACACCTATACCTCCCCAAAGATGTACAGCTATGATATCTCCATTAAAAAAAGAAAAACTCAAACTCTAAACAAGTGATAAATTTTCCTATATTAAAATTAAGAATCCTGTTCCTCATCAGACACCTTATAGAAATGAAGAATACAAGCCACAAATTAGGTCAAGATATTTGTAAAGCATGTAATCAACAAAAGATAGATAGCATCCCAAATGTAAAGCAGTAAGTATAAAATGAATAACTCAATGAAAAAGGAGCACAAAATATGAATGAGCATCTCAAAAAAGAAGAAACATGAGTGACACACAATCACTAATGAGGAAAATGCAAATTCTAACCATGAGGAGATACTATTTCACACTAAAGA
>NW_003852400.1:24205871-24219162 GCF_000181295.1 Otolemur garnettii
GCTTGAGCCCAGGAGTTGGAGGTTTCTGTGAGCTGTAATGCCACAGCACTCTACCCAGGGGGACAGCTTGAGGCTCTGTCTCAAAAAAAAAAAAAAAAAAAGAGAGAGAAGGACAAAAAATAGAAAATATGTTGGTGGGGAGGTAGACAATAGAAAATCTCATAAACTATTGATGGGAATGAAATATAATATAAACACTAAAGAAAATATTTGGCACCATCTGCTCAAATTTAGTATGTGCATACTCTATAACTCAGTCATCCCACAATTAGAAATAAACATTTGAGAAATTCTGTGTGTATGCCCCAGAAATTCCAAGCACGTGGATGTTCATAGCACCACTGTTTGTAATATTAAAAAAAAAAAAAATACCTGGAAACAACCTAGATACCCATCAACAGGAGAAAAATTGAGGTGAAATACTAGAATACCATACAACAATAAAAAGTGAATGAACCTCATCTATATGCAACAACTCAGATTAATCTCAAAAATGTAAGGTTGAGCAAACAAAAAGCAGATCACAGAAGCAAGCATGTAGATATGATTCAGTTTATATCAAGTTCATAAGTTCACAAAACAAAATGATTTATTATTTAATGATACCTGCATAT
Organism: Otolemur garnettii; assembly: GCF_000181295.1. NCBI lineage: Eukaryota > Metazoa > Chordata > Mammalia > Primates > Galagidae > Otolemur > Otolemur garnettii. The sequence goes on from NW_003852400.1 coordinate 24,206,486, forward strand.
GTGGTGTAACCATAAAGGAAAGTAAGAAAATTAGTAACACAATATTCAGGTTTGTGGTTCTCTCTGAGAGGAAAGGGGTGGTGGGTTGAGAACAGCCTTACAACATTGGGAAATTGTGAGATACCGTCATGTTTAATTTCTTAAGCAGAGTGGTGGGTATATAGCTGTTCATTTTATTATTTTTACTGTATGTTTCCACTCTTCTCTGCATGTTTCAATATTTAAGTCACCTTATGAAACAAAGGTCATACTTTCAGTAGATTTATATTTTCCTTTTCCCCCCAAAACCTCCATAGCTGATCCAATACAGAGAATGTCTTGACGTTGTTTATTATTTCATCCGACACATGAAAATGAAAAGTAAGATGAGTGAAAATAGAATGGTGGGAGTTTAATGATACCATGATACTGAGATTTAGGAAAGTCCCACTAAGTCCAATTACCATCTTCTTGAGAAGCTAAGCACTGGCTGCCAAGTAGAAATGGGACAAGGAAATTATGGGAATTGGAGGTGGGACTTCAGAGGGAGTTGCACCACTTCCTGTTGTTCGCTATCCAAGTTCAGAACGTCTCGGGCTTCGCCCTATCGCTTACCCAAGTTATTCATAGTTGGAATAGGTGGGGCAAAACAGCCAAAGGCTGTTCGGTTTCAAAGGAAATGTTTCACCAGGACCTTTAAAAATAACTCTGGCCAAACGAACATGGAGACCAGGGTCACAGGGAGCCTGGCCCCAGAGAAGGCTTCCTGCCATTACTTCTTCTCTTCGTCTCAGGCTTCCTTATGAGGTGGGAAGAGGCAGATGCTGGAGAATTTAAAATAAAATAGTTGTTATAACTCAAAGTCATTTCACGCTTTCTAATAGAAGGGTGAAGATAAATTTAAAACATCTATCTGTGTCAATAGTGCTACAATCACAAACTCACCCTCCCCACCTGAACCAATCTCTGTAGCCCTATTATACACATTTATTAATTTCATGCAACTGGCAGAAATGCCCAACAGTGACATGAAAAAAAAAATCTGGTGCCAGGGTGGGAACGTATGCTTTCAAACCTTATTTAAAATCAAATTCTCTCATAGCTTGGTTTCTATTCCATTTAACTTAATTTCTTTCAGGACCCGGGCCAGCAATCACACTAATTTGCATGACCACCACTGTTTAAACAGGCCCCTTAGTTCTCCATGAATGACCTTCTATATACTATCAGACTTTGGGTGCATAAATCAACTGCCCTTATTCTAGTAGAGCTGGGGCCAGAGGAGAGAGGATTTACTGTAGCTACAAAGGTGCCAAACTCAAAGAGAAAGAAATTAGAAGCAGCACTCCAAGAAGGAAAGGAACACTAATGAAATGAAATATACAAGTAAGGCCCACACCAAGCAGGGGCATTAGTAGACAATGTGCATATAACTTTTTTTTAATTGAGCTGCTCTACCTAAGCAGCAATATTTTTGTCTTTAGTTAGACCACCACCACTTCTGGCCTGATTGTCATGAAGGTCAGAAATCATCCATTTATGCTGACTAAGAAAGAGACCCCCAAAGGAAAAAAGATGCCTACACTTTACACTTTACAATCTAGGAAGGAAAATACTTGCGACAACCCAAAGGCTATGGGAGTCCTCTAGCCAGTTACAGCCTTGGCAACTCAATACATTACACACTTTAAAACCATTGCTATCCATGTCTTAATCAAGAATTGTAACATCACTGTTTATTTAACACAGCTTGTAGGGAAACTAGACTGCATAAACTTGCACAAGTCTGGATCTGTTTGTGTGAGTCATGAATATGACAACAGAGAAATGCTACCCATCTCTCTGCTGGATCAACGAATGGGGAAGTAAAAGGTATGCTGCTTTTTGTTAAGCCACATTGCATCTTTACCTGGCAGTGTATCATAGTGAAGAAGAACAAGCTTTAGAGGCAGACACACCTATGTTTCTAGATTCTGGGTCTGGCTCTGCTACTTAACAGCTTGGTAACTTTTAGTAAGATATTTGACCTTGAAACATCACAATCCTCTTCTGTAAGATGGAGATGATACCAATGTTTAAACCATCTGAAATTGCTGATATCCCCCATTACTGACCTATACAATAGCAATTTCATATGGTTTTACCTAATGGGGGTGTTGTAAGGATTTATGAGATGATAGCATTATTTGAATTTTCTCTCATAGCAAGATTTTCCTTATTCATTCTATGGTTAATATGGTCTCAGGGTGGGGAAATAAAATTTTACAGCACAAGGAAGTAGAGGATGCCCCAAATTTTATCTTCTCTTGTCCAATTTTCTAGTTAGATTTTATTTAACCACAACTAGGAGAGATTCTCCTAGTCAAGATTTAGGAAATCTATCGAAGAGGTACCTGCTCAAGTACTCAGGATGGAGAAATTCAGACCCCATGCTGTCAAAGCAAAACAAATATTATCTTTCCTCTAAAAAGCTGTATTAAGTTATTAAATCAGCAATTTTCAAACTGTGGGTTCTGAAGACCCAAGGGCTCTATCCAGGTACCTTTGGGGAATGCTTAAAAAGCAAACACTACAGTCCCATAAGATACTAAAATTACAATGGCCTCTATTTTCTCCAACCCTAATTAGACTCTCCAACAAGAAGTGGAATCAGAAACAAAAAAGAACAAACACAACAAAAACACAACAACAAAATCTAAGACAGAAGGATTCCACAACCCAGAAGTGTTTAATGGGTTTGGCCATCATCTTAGAGGCTCCTGACCATGCAGTAAATGGTACTTACACCAGGCTTGACTTCAAAAATAATTGGGGAAGAAGGTAAAGATAATAAAAGCTTTCAGTCTACTTAGTGCTGGCCTCTTCTCAAAGGCTGTATGTCTTGCCATACAGTCTCTCAAATTGTAAGGTCCCTTTCACTTCCAAACAGTTCTGCCTCTGGATTCAGAAATGCAGTCCTGCTGCTTCCATAGTCTATGTCTGAGCCCTGAGATTGACACTCACCATAAAATATTGCTAAAAATATTTTAGATTTGGCAAATGCAATCACATTTTTGCCTTCTGAATAGCTTCTCTGAATTTTCATTCTGTGGACATTTCTAGGAAAATCTAATTTTCACTTCTCTGATTAATTTGTACTTCATTTTTCATAATATTTTCTAAAAGCTATTTTATTGCCAAAAGAAATGAGCCTTTTAATTCTCTGGGCCTGTGCATGAGTAAGCCATATTTTCCACAAAATGAGTAGACTAAAATTAATAATATAGGTGTCATGCTCTCAAACTAAAAATTTTTATAGGATTGGTACTTGGAAAATGTCTTCAGATCACCTATAACATACAAAGCCTTATATACTAGGTGGGTATAGGAAAAATGAACAAAAATATGGTCCTTTCTTCCACAGAGCTTACCACTTACTGGAGGAGGCTAGTGATACAAAACTTAAACAAATGGGAAATATATGAGAAAAAAGAGATTCAAAAGATTCCATGAGGGGATCACAAAGTGTAAACCTATCAATCACAATTGGAGGTAACAATGGCAGTTTCCTGGAGAAAATACTAGTTAATGTAGGCCTTAAAGCTGTGCAGAGCTTTAACCATAACCTAGAGGGTGAAAAGCATGGCAGGGCAGAGACTAACACAACCCAGAAATGAAGGTGGGAAAATATGGTTCACAATAGAGGAAGGAAAAAAAGGATTTGGTGTGGCAGGAACAAAGTGTGCTTGGCTTGAGTGCGGTGTGGCAGTAAAAATGTGAAACCAGTGGGTTGGTCCAGATTATTATAAAGGGCCTTGAATGTCTTGCTAAGAAATTAGAAATTAATCAAATTCTAATTAAAATAATAATTCCAATAGTGGGACAAAGTCTTGAGTCACATGATCAGATATGTCTTGGAAAAATGTTGTTAACAGAATGAAAGATGGATTGCAAGATGGAAAGGATAGAGTGTGGGACATCAATCAGATGTCATTAGCAAAGCCTAGGCAAGAAGTCACAAGGGCCTGAACCAGCATGGTGATAATGAGGAGGGGAAATGCTGGGCAAGTAACATTTGGGGGACTGAAATAATCAGGACAAAATGACTCTTTTGATGGGTATTCAAAGGTGTGCACGTGGGATGCAGAGGTTCATGGTCACTTCCAATTCCCTCCATTCCTGTTACATAAGTCAGAGACCACCTGAGATAGCAGAATAGATGGAAGCATCACAACTGAGGTTTGGAACATTTGAGCTACAGGTGCCAAACAGATATCTGTGGGAAAATGGCAAAAATATGGTAGACAAGCAGGTCTGTTCCTCAGAAAAAAGTCCAAAATTAGAGGCATAGATTTGGAAGGGCCAGATTAAGGAATGTGGGAAGGAGAATGAGGCTAACATTTGGCACACCTCTTCAAATCAATACTCTTTTATGACAATACCTGATTGTATTTTCCAGGACTGCCATAACAAAGTACCAAAGACTGAGCAGCTTAAGCAACAAAAATTTCTATTTTCTTATATAATTCTGAAGGCTGGAAGTCCAAGATCAAAGTATTGGTAAGGCCTTTTTCCCCTTGGCCTTCTTGTCCCTGTGACTTCATATGATCTTCCCGCTCTCTGGTCTGTGACCAAATTTCCTCTTTTTACACCAATCACAATGGATTACAACCCACCCTAATGACTTTATTTTAACTTAGTCACCTCTTAAAGACCCTACCTGCAGTATTGTCACATTCTGAGAGAATTCAGGGGGATACAATTCAGCCCATCACACTGGTCAGTATATATTGAGAGGAGAGAGAGAGTACCGTGTGGGGAAGGGTGGAAAGGAAAACCACAGGTGGCAGACAGGTTATTCAGGGCATGTTCAACTGGCACATCTTGCTCAGTGAAACAGAAGCCCTAAAGGAACTAGACTTCTCTCCCTGGGTAGCAGTTTAAAAATCATCTGTTGGTAATTGAGCATGCCGGATTGTTTGAAGGACTCAATAAACTGGTTCTACATGTATATGGATGAACATAAGGTGCACAAATAGCCTACCAGATATTAAAGCATTCTACATAGAGTGATAAAAACACAGGAGAAACAGATAAACAGACCTATAGAATAAAACACAGACAGCTACACATGTGGGAATTCAATGTATGATAAAGGTGACATTATGAATCAGTAGGGAAACAATGAATTTTTAGCAATGTTGATAGTAAACTGGCTTATTCCGTGGAGAAAAATAAATCTGTGTGTTATGCAAAGGTGAGTTCCAAATGGTTTATAAATTTACCTGTGAAAGATAATATTATATAGTTTAATGGATGAAAAATATAGGTGCTTTCCAGCCAGCACAGACTGACAGGCAGCTCCTGAAAAAACTGGATTAGTCCTGTTTTAAACTATCTTTAGAACTTGTGAGTGTGCCCTGACTATCTTCTGGGACTTTGACAAAGATAATAATTGATGGCAGGAATGGGGTGACGCATGTTAAAATGGGAGAATGGGATTCTGGGATTGAGTTGCTTCTATTCGAAGAGTGCACAGAAAGCCTCCTTGCCAAAGGAAGAGCAAATACTGGGAATCCACGCATATGGTGGCTATGGATTGTCACCAAGGGTGGCCAGCAAAGATAGACTTCAAGTCACCAGCAAACCAAGTGGCTATGGCACTTTATTGCTGTGGTGATCACAGTGATTATTAAGATGATGAGGTGGAATGTTCTGGAAAGTATATGTAAAGAAAAAGATAAGTATAAAGCCTTAAGTTTCCAACCCAAGGCATTGGGGGAGAACCTGAAACCCTCTGTGGTGCCTTACAGTTCCCTCATCCCGTGTAGCTGCAGGGCAGGGGTAGCTGAGGCAAAGGCTTGATTGTAAGAGTTTTAATTACTATTTCATTGCAATATACAAGGCTACTAGGTGTTTTTTGCTAAGATTGGAGACAGATTGGGAAGAATTTGGTTTCTTATGATTAGGGTGGGATATTTGGACAAACAGGTAAGGCTGATAGCTTTGAGTCCCTAGATTTCTCCAAATTATTCTCATAGGGACCTTGACTGAATTGGTTTCCCACAGAACATCACCCTAGTCCATCACCTGGTGAGATTATACTAATTGGATCTTGTGAGAAAAAGCAAGCATCTTGAATGCCTTAATAAGGTGTGTGCCAGAGAAAGGAAAGCAATGCCATGAAAGTTCCAGGGCCTGCCCCACTGGAAAGTTTCTACAAGACCAGCATTCTGGAGCATACTGTGCATTTCTTCTAAAGAAGAGACATATTGCCCAACCTTGGGCTTCCCACCGTGAAGAAAACTATACCACCAGGTGGGCCTTCTTGGATTCTGGAGGGAACATGTATTATAGAGTGCTAGTTTGCCATTTAATTAATATTCTAGAACTTACCAGAAAGAAATGTAAACATGCAAAGTCATTCAAAAGGGTGACAGGATATATCCCATTTGTAAGACTAATCATAATAACCAGAATACTTGCATCTTTGTCCATTGTCTGGTCAGTGGTTATACATTCCTATATGGCTAGCAGCATGAATTTAAATGATGTACACCCATTTGTGTGTGACAGAGAGATGAACAGACAGACAACAAGACAGACACACAGAGAGCCACAGAAAGAGAATTAGAGAATACATTTTTAAGTAAATGTTTTAAAATACTGAAGTTTTCAGGAAATTGATCTCCCTCTATTGAGTCTTCCTTATTTGCTTTAAGCCTTACTATTTACAGTGGGTCCTCAAACCACAGAAATCAGCATCACCTGGGAGCTTTAAATGGAGTATGTCAGGACCACCCAGACCTACTGAATCAGAATCTGGATTTAACAAAATCCCCAGATGATTTTTATGCACAACTAATGTTCTAAAAACATCACCGTAAAATGAGTGTTTATTTTGGAAGATGCATCCGATGTTGGGGAAGGCTGGGTATGCAACCTCACTAGCTTTAAGGTGCTGGTGTAACCTGAGAAGTTCCCCTTTGTTACTTTAAGCAAAGTCTTAGGTTTCCACCTGTGTGCTTTGCCAGAACCCTTTGGGTTAATCAGAGGAAAGTTGAATAAAAATTATTGATAACTATGATAAATATTTTTCACAATGTTATCAACTCCATGGTTTGTCTCCAAAGATTCTAGTCTGAAGCAAAAATTGCATCTCTCTTCATCTCAGAACAAATATATATGGGACTTAGAGCCACCTGAAAGGTCTTTGCAGATTCAGTGCCTTTGGGTTTTCGCCTGTGGCATTGCCTCTGTCTACAGCAGTCTTTCTACAGCCAGCCCTGCTCTTTCACTGACTAACTCCTGCATGAGCCTCTGTTCCCAGGCTTTTCATCTTCTGGGGAGCATCGCTGGCCTCCCTCCACTTCCCCATCATACTGACGGTCCTCAGGGACAGGACCTTCCTGGGATCCTCCACCACACTCAAGTGAAATTGCCTAAAAGCTTTATGAGGGTAGAGTGTCAATCCCAGCTACAGCACATGCAGGCACTGTCACCTCCTGGGTGTCTAGATTCACTCATTAGGTGGAGGAACAAATAAATAAAGGAAATTACTTACCCAAGATCATATAGTGGGGGCTGGAGCAAGCTCTGACTGAACCTCCAAACCTTTTGTGCTCTCTACTACCCTGTGCTGCCTCTGGGTCTCCCACTAAATCACCCAAAGTAAAAAGATTATAAGGCAGAGATTGTGAGATGTCATGGTTAAGTTTATTCTGGAAAGAAAATGCATCTTTTTACATATACAGTCTTCACCATACAGACCATTCCAGTATCTTTGGGTGAAGAGTAGAGAGAGATACTTGAGAAAGAAAAGCTGTCCTTAGAATAACATGGTTGTAAGGAAATGGTAGTCAGTCACCAACATTGCTTTAAAACAAGTTCATACTGATATAGTCCATTCTTTCCTTATAAAAACAACCTCTCATTTCTACTTTTTAAAATTATTTAAAATAATCTTTTAGATTTGTTTCAGAAATAAGTGCTTATGTAAGTGACACTTAATTGCTTTTGTTATAATATTTCTTCTATTGTATGTTTGAATGTGTTAGTTGTGGTAGTTTGAAGGCCAAGGAATATAATAATTACTTCTATCTCACCACGAAACACTTTCCCTCCCTAGCACCCTTCCTTCCTTCCTTCCTTCTTTCCTTCCTTCCTTCCTTCCTTCCTTCCTTCCTTCCTTCCTTCCTTCCTTCTTTCTTTCTTCCTTCCTTCCTTTCCTTTTTTTTTGGGGGGGGGGAGGGGGTTTATAAATGAAACTAGCCTAGTTACCTCTTCTTGGTCTGATTGCCAGACTTTCTAGTAATCACATTTGAGTTGTTTTCAACATGTGGGCAATTTTCATTATTTCAGTCCAGCAGTGACCTTTGGAATTCTGGAATCATTTTCCTTCCTCTTGCTGGTGCCCCTACAAGACCCAGAAGCACAAACATCTGAGGGACCTCTCAGCATCCGCACATGTGAAGGCCACTGGGTGGTAGATTTTCAACAACAGGTGTTGAGCTTGGGCTAGAGTCTGCTGGGTTTTGAGGGATGGACAGCACAAGCCGTACTTAATTCTTAGTTTCCAGGCTTTTTGGAAACACTTAGAAAACAAAGTTAATCTGTTTATATAAAACTCCCATGGAGTAACCACAGTAAGCAATTGCTAAGTAAAAGTTGGACAGGTTTTTGGTTTCAAAGTCCTACAGTTTATATCAGTTTTCCATCCAGAGCAACTTAGTCTTTCAGTCTGGGGTTATACCTCTTTGATGCACCTAGAATCCATGAAATATTATTTATTCAAGGGGTATCTTATACCCAGTTTACAACGGTATAGTACACAGACGGAACAGAAATCATTTCCAAGACTAATTAGCCCAGTGGAAGTTATTCACCAGGAACAATGTGAGAGTGTGAAATACAATCTGTTATCTGCCTTACAAAAGTCAGAAATTGCTTTTCTTTGCTCACTGTTAGTAAAGACTAAATTACAGAAACAATGGAGCACTGTGTTTAACCCAAAATATCACTGAAATCCCATTTTAGGAAAATCTGTTTCTTTCAAATTTTCTCAGAGAAGTACAAAGTGTTGCTTGGTGTGCAGTTATCTGCCGGTATAAATGGTATAAATGGATGATTACTTAAATACGGTTTCTTTTAGAAAGGAGTTAGAGGACTTTACAAAAGCATCAAGCTGTGCTTGCCATATAGGTAAGTCTCTTGCAACTAAATAATTTGACTTAAAGGATTGTTAGAAACTTTTCTTATCCTTGTATCCAGGCAATAATTGCTATATTTCTAATCTCCTTTTAAAAAATCAGTTGGTGTTTGATTCCTTTCCACTGTCTTAAAAATAAGGAATGATTAAATGGGAATGGAAAAGTAGGTGAGAGTGTCCAAGATAAATGGTCATCTTCATCTAAACACAAAGAAATACTAGCTTTCCTACACTTGCAGTATGGAACTGTCCAACCAAAAGCTCCCCCTGAGGCCTTACAGTAAACATACCTTAAGTCCCATAGATTTGGAATTTCAGTAATGTTCAGAAGGGTTTGAGTTCATCGGCCCTACTGATCTTGAAGAGGTACCTTCCCACTCAAACATTCTGGAGTTTACATGAAATCAGTGAGCTGCCCTTTCACTCAGCAGCACAAACATCCTTTTGGAGAGGATGAATTTCTCCTGGCTCCCTGTACTGAAACAATCTTTTGTCCTCTTGGATTACCCATTTAGGTAAGCTTCCCATGCCTGTAGATGAAAAATTCTACTTACACTACCACATTCTCAGTTCTATTCTCAAGTGTGTGAAACTTACTATTTATTACAGATTCTTAAGAATTTATACCAGATTTCAAAAAGCATTTGCCTAAAAGGTTTTACAGAGCTTTGTGATCAGACTTTTTTTTCTTACTTGGTTATTATTTGCTTTTAATAGGCCAAAATGCCACAAAATTCAGTGTATTTTTTTCTCCTTAGTGGAGATTTAGCTTACCCTGCCAGCCACCAAACAAGATCTGCAGGAGAGGAAGACCAGATAGGAATATGGTTATCTCAGCAGAAATCCACCCCTATTAGAGATAAAAACATTCAAAGCAAGTATCTGGTCTCACCTTCCAAAGACAAAGGCCAAACATGGACATGTAGGCAAGCCATGATTACATCTCCCAGTTGGCAGCCTGATAGAACCATGTATTTGAAAATGACTTCCAAAACAGTTTTCTTAGCTTTGACTCACCATTGCTCTGTGAGGCAAAACAGAAATCCTCCTGTGTCACAGAAAGGGAAGGTGATACCAACAGAGATTACCAGGCTGACATAGACAGCCCATCCCTTCTATTGATTCAGTGTTGGCATCAATGTTCTCTTTTTTCACCTAACTGATCCAAATAGCCTCCATTTTTCTCATATTCCTACCATTAATGGATTTTTGTAATGAAAGCTAACGTGTTTCAACTAAGAGCATAACTCTAGACCTTCCAGTAGGGCTAAGGCTAAAGAAATCACAAATACCTACTAAAGGAGTGGGAAGTTACTGGAATTTCCAGGGAGTGGAAATATCACTGGCTAACAAGACATCTTGCCTCAAGGAGTTGAGAGACTACTAGATGTATTTTATCATTTTTTTACCACAGTAGTTGATCATTAGTCATCTACTATCAAAGGGCATATGTACTTTTACTCAAAATATCACACCCCAAATTTGACAAATATAACCATTTCAGAGTAAAAGACACCACAGCAATGTTTTCCACAGGTGACCGACTGCAATTTCTCTAGTCCTACAGGATCTTCTAAACCTCACTACTCCTATATTAAGAAGTAGAGTCTAATTTTCCTCTTGTTACCCATAAAATGTGGTGAAAGTCTGTGTGACTACTCAGTCTAGATCAGAAAAATTGTATCTTCCACATTGCTTGATGAAATATTCATACTGGAGTCCTGAGTAGCCATGTAAGCAGTCAGACTGTCCTGAGGCCACCATACTATGGGGAAGCCCAAATCTAGTCCATTGGGACGGACCACTTGGAAAAGCCTGAGATGATATGAAAATGATATATGGATGGATGGATAGGTAGGTAGGTAGATAGGTAGATGGATGGATGGATGGATAGATAGATAGATAGAAAGAGAGGTCTGTCCAACCTGTAGCTGCTCTAGACCACTGTTTCCCCACCAGCTACTATTTGTCCATAACCATATAAAAGGCCCCAAGCCAGAATTACCAAACACAGAAACTCAGCCTGCCCCAAACTCATGATCTACAAAAACTGTGAGATAATAACACGGTTGTTGCTGTTTTAAGCCATTAACTTTTGGGGTGATTTGTTATACAGTAATAACAACCTGAACAGATACTGTTACCTGAAGCAGAGAAGAAACAGCCTGTGGATTTTGAGTCTCTGGACTTATCATGGGCAAAATAAAAATTAAGGAGTTGATGGACTGACCACCACGATGCCCACTTTGTTTTACTCCTTTGATTTGAATTGGTTTGAAAAAAGAATTGGGAAATCTCATGGCATAATAATCCACCCATAGATCTTACAGCACAGGATTTTGCCAGCATAAACTGATGGCTTCTATTGATCTCACAGCATCATCTTCAAAGTCTGCAATGTCTTTCAATCCTGGATCTAGAGCTAATTTAAATTATACTATATGCATTCCCTCCACCCCTAGAAGTATTGTCATTTTCTAGGTGTAAGAACAAAATAACATCATGTCATCTCCTCATTGTTAGCAATAAACTTTGCAAAATACGTTTTGCTTGTTGTCCTTGTCTTATTTATCTTGAAATGTATTTATTTTTATGCAAAGCTGAGTGTACTGACACATGCCGTACCTTTCCCTAAGAAGAAGTACATATGCTTGACACGACAGTGACATGCATACAGCTGGTGCGTTCCACTGGTGCAAAGGAGATAATTTCTACATTTCCCACATCCTGCCTTCTCACGAATTTAACAAAGTGGGTGTTTGGGATTGCTGCTGCTGCTGCTTCTCCCACCTCACCCCACCCCTTCAGGCACATTGCAAGGCTTTGGTGTTGGAAGAGTGAAAAGGCAACAGTAAGTTCATTTTTAAAAGACAAAAAGAAAACTCCTGCAGACAATTATTTTAAAGAATGCTCTGTCAGATACCTTGCTGTGCTGGGGTGAGAATGCTCATGACATGTTACATGTTGGCCATGTCCAGGTTGGGGCAAGTTCCACCACAATCAGTGACTTTTACTTTTGTATTTTTCATTTAGATATGAGAAATTGCTCTAGCATGGTAACTGCCAGTCGTGTCTTTAATAAAGAGTGAATGAGGGTGAATATTGTCTAGTTGAGCATCATATTTACTTTAAAAATCAAATAGGCAAGTCCCAGGTTAAGAAGTTGAATGCTTTTCTAAGTCAGAAGAATGCAAACTTGAGAATTGCCCATTTCCTTGTAACTTATCCATTCAAAGAGCTCAAGGAATAGGAAGAAACTTTATTTTGTAGAAAACTAGAATTCGCGCATGGCCTACAGGTATATGAAAAAATGCTCACCATCCTTAATCATCAGAGAAATGCAAATCAAAACTACTTTGAGATATCACCTAACTCTAGTAAGATTAACCCATACCACAAAATCCCCAAACCAGAGATGTTTGTGTGGATGTGGAGAAAAGGGAACACTTCTATACTGCTGGTGGGAATGCAAATTAATTCATTCCTTTTGGAAAGACATCTGGAGAACACT